>NC_136430.1:346225999-346710999 GCF_052849685.1 Lactuca virosa | reverse complement strand
TGAACTTTTCTGATCGACCGGAGGTGCATTAGTACCCACAGGACGAGCGCTCACACACAAGTTTAGTGGCCCAAAGCTAAACTGGCTTGCATTTACACCCACCTTGTGTTCGCGCGCAGGGGAGAGCTTTGGTCCTATAATTCTTACAAAGGTAGTTAGCCTTTGTAGTTATAAACTCATTTTCTTTTCATAGTCCCACCAATGTAGGATGGAACAAAACCCAATTAACTCCTTTTTAATCTCTTTCAACTACCTTACTTTGACAAGTAATTTCTCATTCAATTTTAATCTGTTTTGTACGTATAATATATCAAAACGAAGGTAGCACGGAGGAGAACACGAATATATAATCATTTGTCCTTTTTTTTATTACATTTAGAGTTCAAAATTTGTGCTCAAAAATTGGAGAAACCCATTTTTGGAAATTAGTAAAACTAGTTTTCCAACAATCCCCCACATGAATGAAAATTGCTCAAATTTTTCAAGCTGCTTAGGTAAAATCCAGCAGTTGAATCATGTATAAGGCATGTAGGTGTTACCCTTTGAACCTTCTGTAACGTCCCAAAAATAAAACCCAAAAATTTCATTTTTGATTTAATAAAAACATTAACCCAAACATTGTCATACAACCCCAAAAGATCAAAGTATGTCACTACATCAAAACATATCAGAGTAAATCTCAAAATGCAGAAAAATATGGTGTGTGCTCTGCAATCATCACGAGCTCTTCCCGTTCGATTATGAAGTACCTGAAACATAAACTGAAAACCGTAAGCACAAAGCTTAGTGAGTTCCCAAAAATACCACATACCATACCTAAATAAACACATAAAGGGCCCCGCTCAATGAGTGTTTCGGGCCCCGCCCACACTCGCATAACGGGCCCCACCCACTGAGTATAACGGGCCCCGCCCAAACTCGCATAACGGGCCCCGCCCAAAATCGCATAACGGGCCCCGCCCAGTAAGCATACAAACACATACACATACAAGAGTCACACATACATCTAGTATTCTAGCATAATAGATCATGGGTCGACATTGGTGCCTTAGACCTGCTAAACATGGTGAGGAACCTCACCTCGCACTGTTGAATCTCACAGAAAAATCTTTGGCTGCTGGCCCGCTAAAATCTCTGGGCTATCACAAAATAACATCCAATTAATATTTGGATCCCCACTCACACTAAGAGTCCAAACTAGGGTAAAAGTCCTTTTTACCCTTTCCCCAACTTAGCCCAAGACCAAGGCCCAATCCACTAATCCAAAAGCCCAAATTCCAAAATAATCACTTAAAGCCCAATTATGGCCCAATTTTCTAAATTGGGCCCAAACCCCTTTCATGGGTCATTAACCAAAAAGTCCAATTACAATTAACAGCCCACCAAGAGAATTTTGATGGCCCAACAAGGCCCAAGACATCAAAGCCCAACATAGCCCAAAACTGAGAAGCCTACATATCTGAAGCCCACTGCTGAGTACGCAGGGCGTACTCAGCTCGTACGCTCAGTGTACTCGCTTAAAGGCTTGTATGGGCAGCGTACATGCTTGTACGCCCAACGTACTCCACCCTCTTAACCAAATTTCGCATTCAGCTCTTAAACGGATAAGACTTCACTCCAACACTTAGATCTGACTTCCTTAAGGTGGTTTATCACATAAAGTTGCCAACTTTACGTGCATGCATGGCTTAATGAGGCTTTTAGAGCTCAAAAGAGCTTAACATATAACTTAACTCATGCATGAGACCATAAATGCCATAAAGCTTGCATTTTTATGGACAAAGGGACCTAAAGGACCCTAGATCTACCATCAATCACTTCTGGAGTGAATCAAGATGCTCATCAACCCAACCATCGACTTAAAAAGTACAAAAATGGCACCAAACTAGATCTAGCAAGATGGAAGCTTTTTACCTCACAAGGGAAGCAAATGAAGAACAAATCTCAGACCTTCAAGCTCCAAGCACCACTCCAAATGGTTCACTTCTTCTTCTCCTTCACAAAGCACCCAAAATCACACTTTAAGGCTCAAACTCTCAAGATCTCACTTAGGGTTCGATTTTCTGGACAAGAGGGGATGGAGGTTGTCTAAGAATGACCTAGTGGGGCTATCATAAGGTTTAAATAGGGTGCAACACCCTAAAATTAGGGTTACTTATTGGCTCATGTACGCCCAGTGTACGTGGATGAGCTCTACGACCAATCCTTAGCTAGTACACCAAGCGTACATTATGGTACGCCCCGCGTACTAGCCAAAAAGGGACCAAAATGTCATGCTTTTTAATACAAAGGGCTAAACATGAAACTTACAAATCCAAGTGTTACACCTTCCCTTAAGATACATATTTATTTTACTGGTGGACAAGTAGACTCGATGTCCTTGAACTATTCCTCCATATGTGTAAATAATCAATACATATCTCACATGAGTCTCCCTGGCGTAGTTAGGTTCTCATTGATGTGTCGGTTATGGTTATGGACACTTGCTTGGTTCTGTAAGAGCTCTTAGGAACTTGCCCATTCAATTCCCTTTGAAGAGACCCTGCTTCTCTATCACATAGGTGATTATATCATAATCATTAAAAGCTAAAGCTTGATGATTACTAACTTATCATCAACTACTATAAGATTAACCTGCATCATTGTTTGTTTTATTGGAATGGGTTAGGGTTGACCCCCACAGTGATCCATATATGTTATATGCAAGTAGGTTGTCCCATTGAACCTAGATCTTGGGCTCTGGTCAACTAGGTTGGGGTTTCATTTGCAATAACTTATTCATTCATGGGTTTTAATCCCATTCCTCTTAACGACTTTGCAACTAACTCCCTATTTAATCCTTTGGTTAGCAGATCTGCATTGTTATCCTTGGACCTTATGTAGTCAACTGAGATAACTCCAGTTGAGAGTAGTTATTGAATGGTGTTGTGTCTTCGACGGATATGTCGAGACTTACCATTATACATAGCACTTTGCACCCGTTCACTTGCCGATTGGCTATCGTATTGGATTGAGGTTGTAGAAACTGGTTTAGGCCATCCCGGTATATCTTCCATAAATTATCGTAGCCATTCAACTTCTTCTCCACTTTTCTCAAGTGTTATAAATTCAACTTCCATGGTGGATCTAGCTATAACTATTTGTTTTGAAGATTTCCATGATATAGCTCCACCTCCAAGTGTGAACAGACTTGGAATCTTTAATGCCAAATATCCAGTTTGCATCACTATACCCTTTTATCACCTCAGGATATCTGGAAAAAGTGCAACCCATAATTGCGAGTATACCTCAAGTATTGTAATACCCGTTTAATACTTTTCCAGTGTTCATCACTCGGATTACTGGTATATCTACTTAGTATGCTTATTGCAAAAGCTAAGTCAGGTCTGGTACAACTCATAAGGTACATCAGACTACCAATAATTCTTGCATATTTGACTTGTGCAACTCCTTCACCTCTATGTTTACGTAGATGGCGACTTGTATTAGTTGGTGTCCTAGCCATAGTAGTATCACCAGAGTTGAAATTTTTTAGAATTTTGTCCACATAATGAGTTTGACTTCAAGTGAGTCCATTTTCAGTCCTTGTGATCTTCACACCAAGGATGATTTCTGTCAAACCCATATATTTCATGTCAAATCTTGCTTTTAGCACGTTCTTTGTTGATTGAACCATTTTATCGTTGCTACCAACAGTAATCATATCATCAACATAAAGGCATAAGATACCATAACCCTCACTTGTGTTTTTAACATAAACACACTTGTCACATTCGTTAATCATGTATCCACTTTCTAACATTACATGGTCAAACTTCTGATGCCATTGTTTTGGGGCATGCTTCAACCCACATAATGACTTCACTAGTTTGCAAACCTTTGATTTTTTTCCTAGGGTAACATACCCTTCTGGTTGTTCCATGTAAATTTCTTCTTCTAAATCCCCATTTAGAAAAGCTGTTTTAATATCCACTTGATGGACTTCAAGATTTCTTATAGAAGTGATTGAAAGTACCAATCTAATGGATGTAATACGTGTGACATGAGAGTACGTATCAAAGTAATCAAGACCACTTTTCTGTCTATAGCCTTTTATTACTAGCCTTGCCTTGTACTTGTCAATGGTTCCATCTGCTTTCATTTTCTTCTTGAAAATCCATTTATAGCCTAGTGGTTTGCAACCTTTGTTGGATTAGATGTCTAAGCTCATAACTATATTTGGTATGTACTTGATTTGATTATGAGCATGGTCCTTTTTGGTTGCCTTCACTCATGCAACTTGACACGATGACAAGTGGAGAGAGAGTATGATTTATTATATGAATAATAAATTGGTACTAAAAATGATTTTATTAATATATTATAAGATTAATATATTATTTGGAAATCATATTATTAATTGGTAATTAATTAGAAATTAATCTAGTATTAATTTTGGGATTAAAAGGAACTTATTAATAATGGAGGGGTTGTTTTGCAAACCATTGATAGTTGCAGAACTGGGCTGATGGACTCCATAGAGTGGAGTGGACAAAATTTATGGGTAAGGACATAAGATTTCGTCCAAGGGCTCTAAAAAAGAAGTCCATGGGCTGCTTAAGTCTTAAGCAGTAATTAGGGTTTCCTCCAGAAACCCTAGCAGCCCACTCATCTATATAAACACCCCAAGACTAAGGAAAATCGGCCCTAAGCTTCAGAAACCCTAAGGTGGCCGATTTTCACCTCTCTCCAAGTCATTCTTTGCATAGAGTGTTTGCGACTCCATTGTAGATGTCTGGTTCAGACAACTATGATCTTCCCAAATCTCTTAGAACAAGTTTTCCTAATGAAGATGATGTACCGCGATTGGATCATGGAAATCATACTTCTCTTCCTCCACCTCCTCCAACTATTCTCTCTCACCCACAAGTTCAAGGTCACTCAAGCCCTATTGGCAAGCAAAGTCTGTGTGTGCTCACATCTTGGAGATGAAGTCATATATAGACAGGTCGGGAGAGTTGGGTGTCAAAGTCTTGAGGAAGTTGGTTGTTGACTAGGTTCTTCAATCACTTCCTAAGTCACATAGTGAGTTCCTTTGGGACTACTATATGACAGACCATGACATGACCCTTAATGATCTTTCCTATTTGCTTGATGTTGCTGAATCAGCAATGATTTGGAGCACTGGTAAAGCAAATTTTATTAGAAGATCGACTTCCCAAACTTCCATGGACATTGACAATGGTAACATTGGAAATCCAGAAAAGCTTTCTCTTCCCAATGGAAAGGGATTGGCCATAGTCAACTCGGTTGACCAAATGGTAAAGAGAAAGGCCAAGTCTGATATAGTCCAGTGTACCATTCCCCAAAGAGTCCATATATTTCAATTGCAAAATATAAGGGCATTGGTTCCGAAGCTGTCCGATTTACCTGAAATATCATAAGGATGGTAAAGTCAAAAAAGGTTTGACTCTACTTCGGGTAAAGTCCACTATCTAACTCTATTAAGTTCCTATTTTGAGATTCTTATTACATGATGTGATTAGGTCGCATTTTGATGTTTTAAGAATCAAAGAGAGGAAGCTTAAAAGAAGAGTAAGCTGATTCTGGTCGTGAAGATCAGAATTTTGAGCTACTGCTGAGAGTTATGGTAGATTGCTTAGGAATAGATAACAACATGTTTTTCATTTGTATTTGCATTGTAAGGATAATTTTTTTCCGCAAGTTTTAAAATAAAAGAAAAGGTTTTAATTTTATTTATTTTTAAATATCCTTACAATGGCATTTGTGAAAAATTGTTGTTTATATGATTCCATTGCTAGCAATATTGGAGAATGGATTTGATTCTTTCGTTTGTGGTAGTGTCATAATGTACCAAATAAGGAAAGATTCTCACCACCCAAGTTTCAATTGGACAGAAACTTGGAATCATGCAAGTTGTATTGTATGATGAATGAGAATTTTAATCTTTGGAAAATTAAGACTAATTCCTTGTTCACATGTATATGTGAGTCAAGTGAAGGACTAAGGGATCGAGTACACATTCTTGTGCAATAGTCAAGTCCACCACAAAGATCGATAAGACTATTCGTCATGATTTACTAAAGTTTAGTAAATATGGTTATACTTACAAGTTTAAGTATAATTTTGAAACATTGGAAAGGTTTCAATGTATGGCGGAACGAATAAGAAGAATCGAATTAGGCAGAAAGATAAAAGTTTCTCAAATCTGAACAGATGGGAGAGTACTTTAGTATCATGTTTTATGATCAACTTAATGATTGTGAAACCATATCACAATTAATCCTCTAAGGACATCTTATTACATTCTTATGGCTAAGAAGAGGAGTCATGAATTGTTGAAGTGGTTAAATCAAGAAAATGAGTCATACTTCATTTCAAAACAATTCTTAGAGTCATACTCCAAGATTGTAACTTGAGTGACATATCTTAAAGAAGGTTTATAACACTTGTCAAATGTAGAGTAAAATGTTTTCTACTCTTATACATTTGAAATTGGTAAGTTATGATGTTTTGGATAAAACAAAGATCAACTAAGGCCAATTATGTGAAGTGTTTGTCTTGATAAGAGTCCGCACTAACTCTTGAATATTTGTTTGTCAAGTAATGTTCCTTGACAAAGTGAATCATATATGTCAAGAGGTCAGTGGGAGTCTTAAAGATCTTGACAAGTTTCAAGAACGAATCAAGAATAAACCTATTGTTAAACACTAGCACACGACTTGAGGTTTATGACCTATCATGCTGACATAATTCTTGTTTCTATGCCCTTTCCGGTTAAATTGGACTATACATGTGAGTTCTATGAGTTCTCGGTTGCTTGTATAACAACTTGGAAGACATGGTATGCCCTTGTGCTTCCAAGTGGCAAGAAATTAAGATTGAACAAGTTCGGTCCATATGAGTTTGAATTTGTCACTAACCTTGTCTTGTGATTATGGTTTTGACAAATTCACATGGATAGGAACACATACACCATAAAATCTAAGTGTCATAAGGTTTCTCTCCGATTCATGAAAATGATAGTGAGGAAACGCTTTCGCTAAATAGATTTTAAGTAGATAGCAATTGTGATATTTGCATTTTCAAAGTCATTAGTGGAGCATGTATGGTTAACCGGCACACTAACATGGACTTGTGAGAAATGGAAAAGGTCTAAACAATTGAGACTATGATTACGGCATCCCTTTTCATAGTTCTAAAAATTGTTTAGACACATATGTGAGCTGTCTAAGAAAAGGTGTATGATTTTGATAAAGTCTTATCAAAGCATCTCGTATCAGAAATCTGAACTTTGGTAAGAAAGTCAATAAAGTATTGATTTCTAGAAGTCCAGCTGATTTCTGGATACATGTCAAAGCTAGTGGGAGCATAAGCGTTATGCTAAATAATTATCATGTTAGTGGGAGCATGATAATGATAAGTGTTGCAAGTTAGCAATGTTAATTATAAAAAACAAAAGTTTCAATTGAGAAAAGTTGTTTTGCTATAATTAAGGGAGAGGAAATTATACTTCATTTCAATTCTAAAAGCTTAGATTGAAATTTTAATCATTCTTTAGTCAAGGATATATATATGAATTTTATGTTGGAATGGTTCAACATAAGGAAATTCTATATATATTGCGTTTTCAAATTCGATTATGATTACGGCATCCCTCTTCATAGTCAAATTATGAAAACGTGTCAAATAAAAATATTGTAGCAAAAGACTGGTCTAGGATCATGTCTTTATGTGAGACATCATGAATCGTGTCCCATATGCTTCGGATATAGGATCGATTACATGTGCTATAATATTTATCCTTTCTAAATTTTCCTAATGCCTAGGGCATTAAGAGGGGAAAAGGTCTAGAATTGGATATGACTAAAATGATTAAGCAATTATCGAGGACAATCTGAGGTTTATCAAAGATTGGTTGCTCATGGACAGTTGGAAGTATGGTGTAAATTTGTGGAAAGGACCATATTTACATATTTTAAAAAGAGGCAACTCTTGTTCAGAAGTGATAGTCAAAATGGGAATATGGAAATGTCTCCATCGGTGGAAGTTATTCAATCTGTGTAAGATTAGAAAACTTAATGCAAGAAGGATGTTCAAAGGAATGTATTTTGAATATGAGACTTCGTTTCCATGGAATTGATCTCCATTGGAATACTTTGTAATGTTTGTTACCAAGTCTTTGTGACTTTTGTGCATAGTCATTACAAGAGGATCAATGCATATAAGTTTAGAATCTAACAGATTTCGGTAAATGGCAAAGAATCGTGTATTCTTACATTTGCGGTAAGGATTTGGGATTGTGAAATGAGCATCATTGGAATCATGTTCAATTGATCTATTTCACAAAGTAGGATCATAGACAAACATAGTGTGCATACTTGGAGTATGGCATAACTGTTGTTTAGAAAACATAGTGTGCATGCTTGGAGCATGGGACAACTATTGTTTTTTATTCAAAGTGTTAAGTTGATAAATCGAAACATTATGCAATGAATAATGTGTAATCAATATGGTGATAAATAAAAGGTGTTTTATTTATATTCATAAGTTCTGAGACCATATTGGATTCGATTATTCTTGTGTTTCACTTTGCATGTTTTGACTTCCCAAATAACTAGGTTATTCAAACTCTCCACAGTCAATCATACTTTGGATGTAGGTATGAATCAAGACTGTCATGAATTGGGCTTGTAGATGTCTAAAGTGTTTAAACATAGCAAAAGTTGTTGCAACATTCATGAGTGCTCCTGGAATGAGATTCGAGCATTGGATTCAACCCACGCTCATTTGAATCACTTCATGGATTTTATCACGAGTGAATCATGGGACGATAATATCTTATATTCTTCAAACGGAGACGTGTGAGTTGTAGTTGTGCGTCGGTTGCACATTGACATATGTAAACGCAACCAGTAACTTGGTTGTTATAAAACATATCATTGTGTGTTATTTAAGTAAGTACAGGAGAACATTTGGGTCGAAGTTTATTCATTCCTTTTACCCTTGGAAGGATAAAAGCGATATCTGTGGGCCCCTCGATGATTTAGTGATGACACCCCTAAGTGCTTGGCCAAGCCTGGACTGATTTGATTTGTTTAATTAGTCAGTCGTCATAAATCGGAAATCGGGAAACAACAGATGGACAGAGAGAATGATTATAATCCATGTCTCGGTCCATATGATATCTAGAATGGAGGAATATATGATCCCTTATCTAATGGGCGCGTCATTGATTTGTTCAGAGTTCGTCAGCGGCTTTAAGAGCTCCGATTGCTAGTCAGGTTGTGAATTCGTACTTGCAATAATAGTTATTAGACTTATCCAAGTGGGAGACTGTTGGATTAGTGTCTAAGTCCAAAACTATAATTGGTATGTACTTGACCCGACCCGGCATGGTCCATTTGGGTTGCACTTCACCGGAACAATTTGTATGGATAGACTTATGAGAAAAGGATATTTATGATTTATTAATTTATTATAAGTTCTAATATATTCATATGAAATCATATTATTTAATTAGTGTTGATCAAGAATTAATTTGGAATTAATTTAGTGATCAAAAGAGACTAGTTAAATATGGACTCATATAATATGGGTAAATGTTATTTAGGATGGACTAAGCCTACATGGAAGTCCATGGAGCTTTTAACCCATGGATTCTAAGTAATGTGGAAAGTCATGAGTATTAGGGTTTACCCTAATCATGCATACTATATAAAGGATTCCTTGGTTCATAAAATTGGCACTAGTGAGTGTAATAAGAAAGAGAGTCGATTTTGTGAGCATCCATACTTTCTCTCAAGTCTTCCAATTTGTTGGTGGTGATTTGTGATTCCACTTGAGGCATTCACACTATTGGTGCTAGGCTCTTAAAGCTCCAAGCAATCAACTACAAGAAAAGGTATGTATTCTATCTAGTTTTGTTATGCAAATACATATGATCATATGCTAGTTATTGTAATACCTTGGAAACTTCAAGTTTGCATGTATAATAGAGAAAACATAGATCCAAGGTATTTAGGGTTGCATGAACACCTTAGGAGTGTTAGAATGCTCAAAACCCATCATAATCGAGATTAAACATGCCATTGAAAAGTTCAATGAATCTCAAAAGATCTAGGAGTTTCATTTAAAACCTTGTTCGTTTAAAATTTTGTTTTCGTGGTGGAATTGGTAAATCGTCATTTACCTACCTTCAAATAATTTACAACTGGATTACGACATCCCTCTTCCGAATTATGAATTATTGTGTTGGGTCCTATCCTTAATATCTCATTTGGGTGTTATATCAAGGATTAAATAAACTAACTTGAATTTCTCCCCTTTTGTAGATGTCTAGTTCTGACAACTATGGTCTTCCTAAATCCTTTGGAAACGGCTTTCCTTCTAAAGATGATTTTCCACGTGTCGATTAAGGTGAAAGATCAATCCCTTCTTCGTGCAATGGTGGAACTGAAAATCATACTTCACTTCCTCCACCTCCTCCCGTGATTCTCCCTGACCCACGTTTTCATCAACTTGAAAAGTTCAAGGTCACTCAAGCCCTATTGGCAAGAAAACACCAAGATGGAAGGTCTGTGTGTGCACACGTCTTGAAGATGAAGTCACACATTGATAGACTAGGGATGTTGGGTGTCGTTTTCCCAAGGAAGCTAGTAGTTGACTTGGTTCTTCAGTCACTTCCCGAGTCATATGGTCAGTTTGTTAAGGACTACTATATGACAAATCACAATGTGACCCTCGTTGATCTGGCATATTTGCTAATTGATGCTGAAGCAGCAATGCTTTGGCGCACTGGTCAAGCAAATTTGTTTGGAAGATCTACCTCCCAAATTTCCATCGACATAGGCAATGACAATGATGATCCATAAATGATTTCTTCTCCTAAGGGAGAGAAATTGGCCATGATCAAAAAGTTTGACCATAAGAGAAAGGCCAAGTCTGAGATTGTTCCATGTGTTATTCTGAAAGAGTCCATATGTTTCTATTGCCAAGAGAAGGGGCATTGGATGCGAAGCTTCCGTATCTACCTAAAAGATCGCAAGGATAGTAAAGTCAAACTGTATGACTCTATTTCAGGTAAGTTCACTATCTAACTCTGTTAAGTTCCTATTTATAGATTCTTAATACATGATGTGATAAGATTGCATTTTGATGTTTTGTAGGATCGAAGAAAAGGAAGGAAGCTTAAGGAAAGGAGTAAGCTGAGACTGATCGTGCAGAAATGGATTTCGGTCACATGGTTCGATGATCAGATTTTTGAGCTGCTGCTTTAGAGTTATGATAGATTGCTTAGGAATATTTAGTAACATAGTTTTCATTTGTAATTGCATTGTAAGGACAAGTTTTCCGCACGTTATCAATAAAATGAATTGTTTGTTTTATTTTACGTTTCCTTGCAATGGCATTTATGGAAAATTGGTGTTTATATATTTCTATTATTAGCAATATTGAAAAATGAATTTGATTCCTAGTTATATCGTTTGTGGTAGTGTCATAATTTACCAAATGAGGAAGGATTCTCATCACCTAAGTTTCAATTGGACAGAAACTTGGAATCATATGATTTGAATTGTATGATGTATGAGAATCTTGATCTTTGGGAAATTAAGACTAATTCCTTGTTCACATGCGTATGTGAATCAAGTGAAAGACTAAAGGATCTAGTACACATTGATGTGTACTTTTCAGATCCACCACAAAGGACGATAAGTATGTTCATCATGATTTACTAAAAGTTTAGTAAGTATGGTTATGCTTATAAGATTAAGTATGATTTTGACATCTTGGAAAAGTTTCAAAGGATAGCAGAACAAATAAAAGGAATCAATTAGGCAGAAAGATAAAATTTTCTCCAATATGAAAGGAAAGGAGACTACTTTAGTATCATGTTTTATGATCATCCTAATGATTGTGGAACCATATCACAATTGATCCTCTAAGAGTACCTTAGTGCAGTTGTATGCCTAAGAAGAGGTATCGGAAATTGTTGAAATGGTTAAATAAAAAAGATGAGTCCTACTTCGTTCCAAAATCAAGGTTTAGAGTTATACTCTAGTTACTTCAAGTTGTACCTTGAGTAACATGTTCTAAGTAGGTTTATAACACCTCATGAAATGTGGAGTAGAAATGTTTCTTACTCTTGCACATTTGAAATTGGTAGTTGTGATGTTTTGGCTAAAACAAAGACCAACTAAGACCAATTATATGAAGTGTTTCTTGATAAGAACCCGCACTGACTCTTGAATATTTGTTTGTCAAGGAATGTTCCTTAACGGAGAATCTTATATGTCAAGAGGTCAGTGGGAGTCTTAATGGTCTTGAAAAGTTTCAGGAACTAATCAAGAACAAACCTTTTAGTTATCACTAGCACACGACTTGAGGTTGATAACCTATCATGTTGACATATTCTTGTTTCTGTGCCCATTTCAGTTAAGTTAACTATGCATGTGAGTCCTATGAGTTCTCATTTGACTGCATAAGGCAAAGCACCTTGATCAGTGAAAGTACATTGATTTGTATGGGTGAGCTGCTCAATAACTTGGAAGCACTGGTAGGCATTGTGCTACCGGATGGCAAGAAATTAAGAATATACAGGTTCAGTCCATATGAGTTTGAATTTGTCATAAACCTTATCTTATGATAGTGGTTCGAAATGACAAGTTCACATGGATAGGAACACATACACCATAAAATCTAAGTGGCGAGAAGTTTCTCTCTACTTCATGAAAATGAGTGTGAGGAAACACTTCCACTAGTGGATTTTAAAGGATTGATTAGTATCAATAGAGTTAGCAGTTGTGGCAATTGCGTTCTCAAATTCGAGTATGATTATGACATCCCTTTTTATAGTTCAGATTGTGAGAAATGGCAAGGAACTGTGTGAACATTCAGGACTTACTGCTATAAGTTTTGAAATGGTTTAGACACGTACATATGCTATCTAATGAAGGTGTATGAGCTTGAGAAGTCTAAATAAAGACTTATCGAAGCACCACGTATCAGAAATCTGAACTTTGGTAAGAAAGTCAATAGGTATTGATTTCTAGAAGTCCAGCTGATTTCTGGATACATGTTAAAGCTAGTGGGAGCATAATTGTTATGCTAGGAAGAATAATTATTATGCTAGTGGGAGCATAATCATTATAATGAGTGTTTCAAGGTATCAATGCTATTTATAGGAAACCAAGTTTTCAATTTGCAAAGTTGCAAAGTTTGGGAATTGTTTCGCTATAGTAAGGGAGAGGATAAATATACTTCATTTCGAATCTAAAAGTTTAGATTGAAATTTTAATGGAACTTAGTCATGGATATATATATATATATATATATATATATATATATATATATATATATGTATATATATATATGAATGTCATGTTGAAATGTTTCAACATTGGAAATTCTATATATGGAAATATTATAGCAAGAGACTGATCGAGTATCATGTCTTTATGTGAGACATTATGAATCGAATCCCATATGCTTCGGGTATAGGATCGATTGCATATGCTATAATATTCACTTGTTCTAATTTTCAAAATGCCTAGGGCATTAAGATGGAAAAAGGACTAGAACAAGATGTGACTAAAAGTTGTTAAACAACTGTGAAGAACAATCTGAAGTTCGCTAAAGATTGGTTGGTTATGGACAGTTGGAGGTATAGCAATGGATGGAGCATATTGACATGATTCTGAATAGATAGGATTCTGTTAAGAATGGATAGTCATATGGAAATATGGAAATGTTTCTGTTATGGGAGTTGGGTATTAAGAATCTATGTGTACGTTAGAAACTTTTATGCTAGAAGGATGTTCAAAGGAATGTACTTTGAATATGAGACTTCATCTCCAATGGAATGTTTTGTAATATCATTGTCCAAGTCTCTGTGAATTTGGTGCCTTGACATTACAAAAGGATTATTGCATGAAAGTTTAGACTTTAACATATTCTAGTAAGTGGCAAGAATTTTGTAGTCTTCCACTTATAATAAGGATTAGGAATTGTGAAATGAGCATCATTGGAAATGTGTTCAATCGATCTATTTCACAAAGAAATGACCATAGATAAACATGGTGTGCATGCTAAGAGCATGGCATGACGGATGTTTTAATTCAAGTATTCAGTTGATTGGTCGAAACATTATTCAATGAATAAGGTCTAATAATATGGTGATTAAATAATAAGTGTTTTATTTATATTCAAAAGTTTGAGACCATATTGGATTAGATAATTGTTGTGTTTCACTTCACATGTTTTACTTCCCGAATAACTAGGTTATTTAAACATCCACAGTCGATCATACTTTGTAAGTAAGTAATGAGGCAAGACTGTCATGATCCGACTGTAGATTGTCTAAGAGCTTAGACATAGCAAATGTTTGTTGCAGTGTTCATGAGTACTCCTGAAATAAGAATTTCAGTATTGGATTAAACCCACGCTCATTTGAATCACCTCATGTGTAACGCCCCGATTCTCGAATACCAATTTATGGTTATAAATTCTCGTGAATTCAAGATCTACTCGACGAGTTGGTTGCCTGACTCGTCGAGTAGCAGCGGGTTTGGGCCACGTGTTTAAGTGACCAACTCGCCGAGTCGGAAGAGTGACTCAACGAGTTGGAGCTGGAGGGTGAAACCCTAATTTCCGGGGTTTGGCACCCTATTTAAGGGATCATTAGCCTCCCTTAGTCCCTTTGCAGCCTCTTGAGAGTCCATAAACCCTAATTCGTGTGTGTGCTCCATATTAGTGTAAATTTCAAGCTTGGAAAGAAGACCTTGATGCAAGAAGCTTGAAGATCAAGAAGTTGGAGGCAAGAACGTTTGTGGGTCTGAAGTCTATCTCAACTAGCTTCATTTGAGGTATCAATTCATGATATTGGCCTCATTCCTTTCTAGATCTATTTGGATGAAGTTTAGGGCTTCTTGGCTTGGTTATGAAGCTATTCTTGGGTATGAGCTCAAATATGAAGTTGTAACTTCAGATCTGAACTCTCTTTGATTTGTAAGTCCATAAAGTTATCAGCTTTGGCAAGTATGAACCCCTCCTAAAGTGTAAAACCCCATTTCAAGCTTGGATTTGGCATTATGAGTCATTATAGCCTTGCATGCACGTAAAGTTTGCAACTTTACGTGATAAGCATGCCTTGGGAAGTTGGATCTGCAGTATGGAGTCTTAGCATGGCTTAAAAGGCATCTGTATGGATGAAGGACTGAAGGGACTCGGCGAGTCGCATGGTAGACTCGGCGAGTCATATGAAGATGGTCTTGAACTCGACGGGTTGGATGAACAACACGGCGAGTCCGATGAAGATTGCCTTGGGCTCGGCGAGTGGCATGGTGACTCGGCGAGTTGGCAAGTTATGCAAGGAACTCGGCGAGTAGCTGAGGGTACTCGTCGAGTTGAGGTCAACATGGACTGTTGACCATGATAGTTGACTTTGACTTTGACCGAGGGTTGACCGTTTTGACTTTTGAGAATAATTGGTAAGCGGGTATTTATGAATTGAATCATTGATGTTTATAGATGTTGGAACTTGGGGCAGTGTTTCGGGAGCATGATTTCATGGTTCAGTCTGGCATTGCAAGGTGAGTTATCCTCACTATATCAGCTAGGTCTACGACACCAAGGCCGACCCTTTATCGGATTTGTAACCGGGTATTCGCATGATATACTTATTGGTTTGTTAGATCTGCGTCTTGCTAGTTAGGACGGTATTATGTTAGTGACCGGTTAGGTCGGTATCCTGGTTAGGATGTTGCTATGCTATTATGATATGTTAGATTGGTATCCTGGTATATAGGATGATGCTTTGATAGTGATCCGGTTTAGGTCGGTATCCTGGTATATAAGATGATGTTATGTTAGTGACCGGTTAGGTCGGTATCTTGATTAGGATGTTGCTATACTATTATGATCTGTTAGATTGGTATCCTGGTATATAGGATGATGCTATGTTAGTGACCTGGTTAGGTCGGTATCCTGGTTATAGGATGTTGGTATGATTGATGATTTGTTAGATTGGTATGACTGTTATATATATGCCAGTATATGTTATTTATGTGCACATGGTTATTGTTGATGGGTGGGTTGAGGCGGGGTCCTGCTTCGTGCGGTTGAGGCCAACATACCCGACAAGCGGTCCGGATATACTGTGAACCTACATGACGGTCCAGTCATACCGAAGGCTCGAGATAGATCCAGGTAGACTGTAGGCCTTGCAAGGCGGTCCAGTCAAGCTGAGGGTTCAGTATGCATATTGTTCTGTATTTGTTGATATGATATGATTATGGTTATATGAGGTTAGTATTTTGGGGGTAACTCACTAAGCTTTCGGGCTTACAGTTTCAGTTTATTGTTTCAGGTTCAGCGGATGGCTGCGGGGAGGCGAAGGCGTGACTGTAGACTTCCTCGATTGATGATTATGATTTCTGGGAAACTCTGATGTATAAACTATTTTGAAAACAAATTGTAATAATTGAATGGTTTCAAATGATTTAAAAAGTTTTAAATTGGCTCGAATTTTATGGGTGTTATGTAACATACACGTTTTGAAATCGTGTTATGTAATTTAAAACGTTAATAATATTATGAAATATTATGTGAAATTGAGTGTTGAGTTCTAACAGATAGTTTTTACTAGAAATGACGTAAAACTATGTTTAGAATCACTCATAAAATATTGGAAGTCTTATGAGATTCCAACTAAAAGCCAAATAGTGAAATTTAGCGAAAATATAAAATTTGAAATAAGTAAAATTTTATTATTGAAAGTTGTAGATAATCTCGTTAGAAACACGTAGGCGAAAACCTCGTCGAAATCCGAGTTATAACGAAGAAGTTATGACCAGTCGAAGATCCGCGACAAACCGGCACGGTGCCGAATGACGTAAAAAGTGAGTTTTTGATAAACTACTTTTTAGCCTTAGTGATCTAAATGAAATTCGTAGTATTCGTTAAACCGAGAAGTTCGATAAAAAGAACGCCAAAATCTGACTTCGTATGAGGAAGTTATGATTTTTCTAAGTTTCAGCTTAGCAGTAGACAGCTAAAAACTCGAATTTTAGATCGAGTGATTTTTAGCCGACACAACCTAAACGAGAATCGAAGGTCTCGTCATTAGCAGTACAATGGTAAAAAGTCTGACGAAAACGGACGTCGGATGAAGAAGTTAAGAATTTTTAACGGATTTACCAGTCCCGATCTGTTAAAAATAATAATATAAAAATAAAGTCAAAATTTTCCGACGAAGTCTAAACGAAAGTTGTAGCATAATTTTCCCTACGCGTGCATATAAAGAACGTCAAAAACGGAGCCCGTATGAGTTATGGATTTTACAAGTTTGGGCACAATTTTCGAGAAAATTCGCATGAATAGTGCTGCCACGTCATCCTTCGCATGCAGCCTCCACGTGGCGTCTTCTGATTGGACCACAGCCTCGCGTGGCACCCGCTGATTGGTCCGAAGTCGTCACCCTCTTTCCCCATTGGACCGAAGTTCGGTCCACTTAGGAGCCTGCACATGTCCGAACCGAGGTCTCGCAAGTCCGACGCGTGTAGAAGCCACCTGTCCGACGCCAGCTGCCTCCTCGCATGCGAGCCATGTGCTCGCTTCTCATTGCCTCGGATCCGAGCCTTCGGACCTCCTCCCCTATAAATAGGAGCCTTGCGAGATTACCCGGGTATTTTGAGAATTTTGCCATTTTTCACCCATTATTCCATATTTTTACTATTTTGACTTCCCCCGAAGCCTCGGGATTAATTCCAATGCCCGAAACACGCCCCGAAATTCCCAAGAAGCCCGAAAAATTTATCTTTTCGGTTTCGAAGCCCAACCCTCGCAGGGCCCGGTTTTCAATAAATCTCCCGGTTTTCAACGAATAAAGTCATATTTAGAGCCGAAATGCTGCACAAATTATTATTTTGACCCCCGGTTATTTCAAGGTGAATCTAATATATAGGAACAATTGTATGTTGTGTGTTATATGTGCTATGTGCTTTTCCATGTTATCATCCCGAGTTATTATTTCCGCTATTTTTATAGCAAGGCTGTACCTTTGACCACGAAGTGTATGATATAGGCATCACTTGGGTATTGGTATGAACCGTTGACCATGAAGTGTATGACATAGGCATCACTTTGGCTTCGGTAGTATTCTAAGATAAGGCTGAAAGCCTAAGTATTCTAGCAAAATAATATTCCTGAGTATCTTCCGTGTTATTTTTATTCGTTATTCTTTTTAATAGCAAAAGAAATACCTTTGACCATGTGATCAGTGAAAGGACTTAGATTCATATTGGTACTGGTATGTAGCCTTTGGCCATGTAGAACATGTCTCCGTAAGAGAATGATTTCTATTCTATGGTATTGGCAAAAGGTTAGACAGGGTTATAAGCCTGAAATCTACCAAAATGTTAATCCGAAGTTGTATGTCTTCTGTGCCATTTGGGCCAAAACTTTATTGATTATATATATCAAGTATGGAATTTGTTATGTCTCATATGCATTTGTTGTTCCTTGTTCCCCTTTGCTTCTGCCATATTGAAGTATATATATGGCATAACGTTATATTGTATCTATTATTGAACTCACTAAGCGTCACCGCTTACCCTCTCAATGTTTAACAAATTTGCAGGGAATAAGTAACCAGTATAGTCATATACTGTTGGAAGGTTTAGAATAGTTGTAATATTACTTTTGTATTTCGGTTTATGTTTGTATAAAATTACAATATCCTGGGTAGTTATGTAAAACATTAAAACATAGTCGGTTTGTATCCAATCTTTTGTAATCACTTTATCAATGTAAGATATTGTTTTATAAATATGCATGTAGCATGTTTTGGAATAACTATATTGTCAAATATGAAAGTTTGGGTCTTTCAGAAATATGAAAGTTTAGAAAGGGGTTCTTTCATGTTACATCATGGATTTTATCACGAGTGATTGTGAGACGATAATATCTTATATTCTTAAAAACAGAGACATATAGTTGTTGTTTACGAGTCGGTTGCGCATTGATAATACGTAAACGCATCAGTAACCTGATGTTATAAAACGTATTGTTGTGTGTGATTTGATGAATAAATAGTACAAACATATGAGTCGAAGTGTATCTGTTCCTTTTACCCTAAATGGGATAAAAGCGATATATGTGGGCCCCTCGATGATTTAGTGATGACACCCTAAGCGCTTGGTCAAGCCTGAACTGATTTGATTTGTTCAATTAGTCAGTCGTCATAAATCGGAAATCGGGAAACAAAACTTGGATAGAGAGAATGATTAAATCCATGTCTCATGTCCATAGGATATCTTGTAGAATGGAGGAATATTTGATCCCTTATCTAAAGGACGCGTTACTGATAAGATCAGAGTTCAACAACAGTTTTTGAAAGCTACGATTGCTGATCAAATTCTGAAGTCATACTTGCAATAATAGTTATTAGACTTATCCAAGTGGGAGAATGTTGGAATAGATGTCTAAGCCCATAACTATATTTGGTATGTACTTGATTTGATTATGAGCATGGTCCTTTTTGGTTGCCTTCACTCATGCAACTTGACAGGATGACAAGTGGAGAAAGAGTAGGATTTATTATATGAATAATAAATTGGTACTAAAAATCATTTTATTAATATATTATAAGATTAATATATTATTTGGAAATCATATTATTAATTGGTAATTAATCAGAAATTAATCTAGTATTAATTTTGGGATTAAAAGGAACTGATTAATAATGGAGGGGCTGTTTCGCAAATCATTGATAGTTGCAGAACTGGGCTGATGGACTCCATAGAGTGGAGTGGACGAAATTTATGGGTAAGGCCATAATATTTCGTCCAAGGGCTCTAAAGAAGAAGTTCATGGGCTGCTTAAGTCTTAAGCAGTAATTAGGGTTTCCTCCAGAAACCCTAGCAGCCCACTCATCTATATAAACACCCCAAGACTAAGAAAAATCAACCCTAATCTTCAGAAACCCTAAGGTGGCCGATTTTCACCTCTCTCCAAGTCATTCTTTGCATAGAGTGTTTGTGACTCCATTAGAGGTGCAACACTTGGGGCACTAAGCTTTCATGGTCAATATCTTCAAGGATTGAACTTGTTATTGTTACATAACAAGTGAGGTAATGTTCTAACCCTAATGTTTATATGATTTTCGAATTGTGTATGCTACTTCTAGGGTTCAATGCTTTGGTATTCAATTTGTATGTTCAATAGAGAAAAACTTAGATCCAAAGCAATTAGGGTTGCATGTACACCATATGGATGTTGTAATGCTCAAAACCCATCAACCTTGAGGTAAATCCACTAGCTCCCATGTATGGTTTTGCAAGATGGAATCCATTTCGCTCTTAATTGCCTCTTTCTATTGAGGTCCTTCAGAAGAGGTAACTGCCTCTTTGAAAGTTTGAGACAATGTAAGTGTAGAAATCATCTCCAAAATGACTTCTCAACTCGTACCCTTTTACTTTTTCGGGGCTCTATTTCTTCCTCTGTTTTGTCTTCATGAGAGGATTCATTTTGCTTGACTATTTTTGTAGCACTTGTCTCGGCCTTAGCAAGACATGAAAACACATTCTCAAAGAACGATACGTTTCTTGACTCCATTATTTTTCCTTTATGAATTTCTGGTATTTTTGAGTCATGCACAAGAAATCGATAAGCACTGTTGTTTTGTACATATCCAATAAATATGCAATCAATAGTCTTGGGTCCTATCTTGACCACCTTTGGTGCAAGTATCATGACTTTTGCAAGGCACCCCCACACTCGAATGTATTTTGTAGGATGGTTTTTGACCCGGCCATAACTCGTATGGTGTTTTATCTGATTTATTTTGTGGTACCTTATTTAAAAGGTAAATAGATGATAATACAGCTCCCCCCTACACACACATTAAGGGTGGCAACCCAAAACTTTATAACATGGCATTCATCATTTCCTTTAAGATATGATTTTTCCTTTCTGCGATGCCATTTTGTTATGGTGAATAAGGTGCAGTAAGCTCATTTATAATACCATGATGTGCAAATTCCTCAAATGGTGATACATATTCACCTCCACGATCACTTTTGAGTACTTTAATTTTATTGTTGGGTTGATTCTCAACTTCACTTTTATACAATTTAAATTTCTCTACGGCTTCATCTTTACTTTTGAGCAAATAGACATAGCATAATTTAGTGCAATCATCAATAAAAGTGATAAAATACTTGTTTCCACCCTTAGATGGAATTGATTTCATGTCACACACATCTGTGTGAATTAATCCAAGTGGTTTAGTTTTCCTTTGAATGGACTTGATCAAATGATGCACATCTGCAAATCCATTCTGGTTGGATAGCTTGTATAAGTCATAATCTCTGGTCTACATATCAACAATACCATTAAGTTCATTATAGCTTGGAATTGGAAAAACAAAAATCTAAAAACCGTACCTAGATAACTAGATTGTATGAAGAGATGAAGGGGAAATACCACGCCATAACTGGTAACAAAATGTGGGTTTTGTATGCATAAAAGAAACAGAAATGGTGAGGGCTGCGACCTGTGATGCGATGAACGGGGGAAAGACGTGATCTTTTGCAAGGTGGGAACGCTGGAGAGGAAATAGTACGGCGCCGGCAAAAGGATGGAAAGGGGGCGGAGGCGAAGGGAATAAAAGTCTAGTAGGAGCAGAGGAGGAGGCTAGTTGGGATCGGCAACAGGTAATGGTTCCGAAGGGTGGCTCGCGGTGAAGGAGGAGATGAGATTGTGAAAACTGAAAAGTGTAGGAGAGCAGGGAGCAAACGACGGTAGTCGTGGGCAGATAATGGAGGCGACGATTGCGAGGCGGTGGTAATGGTGAGGGTAGTAGGGGCCAGCAGGCTGCAATAGTAGCAAAGATTGGGTCGAAGCAGTGATGATGTGGCGACAGCAATGGGTAGTGGTGGCCAGAGAAAGTGGTCGAAACAAAGAAGAGAGATGGTTGATGGGGTGAATGAAAGGGAAGCAAACCCTAGATTTTACTTTATTTTACTTTGGCTAAAATCTTTTTTTTATTTTTCTCTTTAAAGACCCGAGAGTGTGTGTGAGAAGTTTTCATCACTTTTTGTCCGATATTTTCTTCTATTTTTCTTTCTTTCACCAAAAGTGAAGGTGTGGTTAGAATCTTTTATTTTTTTTATTTTTAAAAAATATATATATTTCATACAAATATTATACTCATTTTATAGGAAATTAAAAATCATTAATTTTGATATATTTTTTATAATTTTTTAATAGATATATAATTTAACAAATATTAAAAAATCAGAAAAAAAAAGTACAATACTGATGAATCACACGAGGAAAGAGAGTGGACGATAGACTCCCTTCACTTCTTTCCCTCACCTTTTTTACCTGACCCATGATAGGTGGGGGAAGTTTTCCCTCACTCCTTTCACTCAGCATATCGTCTCGCCTGACACGATGTTTTGGACGTATTGTTGCAAAAACATAGGGTCAAACTTTTTTGTGCATGCAACAGTACACCACTCTTTAATCCTTATGCTTTTGCATCTATTGAAGAAATCATTGTATAAGACTCGACATACAACAAGAATAAATTATTATAAACACCTATTATGCATGAAAAAAAAATATATTAAATATGACAAATGTTTTTAAATATGTAAGAAGATAATACAAAAAAAATGGAAGGAAATTTCCCATTTAATTGAAAAAAAAAAAACATACCTCACCTTAATTTACAAACACTTTAAGAAAATAAAATTGTAACATTGTAAAAAATATATCACAATTACTTCGTAGTGCCCTTATAACTTGGGGGATTCAATTTTCGAATTGTAATAACAAACACTCATCGCCTAAAATATCATGGAATCGGAATCCAATAAATTAATAAAAGCATATTTGATAAGATTGACCAAGAAAACACAAATATAAAAATATCGAATATTTTTGGAATTTGGAAAATATAAAATAACGGACCCTTAAATGTAGCAATAATTGTCCAATTTTATAAAATGTAATTTAATGGACTCTTTTATGCGAAAAAATTGATATTTTTTTACTTAGTTTGATTTGTAGAGTAAAATAATGTGATTTGGAAGAACACATAAAAAACTAATCCTATTTTTTTTTTACTTGGGTGATGGTAAAATTACCTAACTATCATTAAATATATTTTAAAATTACAATAATCATTTGAAAAATACAACCCTGTAATCTACAACTTAATTGATATCTTTTCAACGTTGAAAGTTGTTTTCGTTTTTAAAAGGCAAGTCTATGAGAGTTGCATTAGCGTAAAACTCTTCCAAGTTGTAAAGTTCTCTCTGTTCCGGAAGAAATATGTGCACCACTATGTCACCTGAAAATATACACAAATCACCTGTCATGTCAACACTGGTACTGATGCTGTTACTGTTTCTACTGTTAGTTAGGACCTAACAGAATCTTTTTTTTCTCCTTGTATTGGATAAAGTGATGTATGTTTCTTTTCTAGATAAAGTAATAAACCGTTTCAATATTGTTACTAAATGACCATTTTACCCTTATAATCCTTAACAATGAAGAGTGACCATTTTACCCTTATAATCCTTAACAATGAAGAGTGAAAAAGAAAACCTACCAAAGTCTAACAATGTCCATGAATTCGGTTTTGTATCTCCAGTTGCAAATATCCCATATTGTTTTTCAGCTAGATCGTTTATTCTGTTCCTGTGGTAGAAAATAAGATTAGCATTTAGCAAACAGACTATATTTAAATTTGCACCTCTCATGATGTTATAAAATATAAATTATTTTAAAAATCGTTACCTTATGGCATCAATTTGAGGTCTAGAAAAAGCAGTTGTAATGAGGAAAAATTTTGTCCAATAAACCAGAGGCTTAACAAACAGGAGTTTTATATCTCCACCCTTCACATCACTTGCAATCTTTGCCATTGCCACAGCAACTAAACAAGATTTTTAAAAAAAAAATGTAGAATACGATAAATAAGTTAACAATCTGAAAGTATAAATTTTTATAAGTTTAAAAAAATCTGAAGGGCTTACAAGCTAAGCACTCAGCATCATCATCAACATCAGCGACAGGAGATCTTTTGTCATTGCTTTTGTAAACAACCTTCCCATATTTCTTAAACAAGTCATCATACATGTCATCTGTATCTTGACTTGTATTCTGCTTCTGCAGCCACAAAAACCGAATAGTTTTGTTTACAAAATTATCAAGTCTTGTGAAATTACATGATATTATATCTAATGGAAATGGAATTTAAAAAAAGTATCACGAGTTCATACTGCTCCTAGAGCCATTGGGGCAACCACAGCACTCTTCAATGGTCTGTGTATGGATGTGACGAACTTATAGCTCTTGGCTAAATGTGAAGACCTCCATTGATTAGGGTTTGGGGTTAAATGGCAAAGCTCATGTGATGTTAAGCTGCTGGAACTGAATCTGACAAATGATGATGAACAAAGTAAGTGTTTGTTAGATTTGAGTTTATTTGTCATGATTTTAAACAACGAAGAAGAGTTCCACTTCCACCAAGATGTTTTATGTCTTTTACAATTTAATTTCCATGGGATAATGTTTGTAGAAAAGAGATACCTTCGATTCTGAATGTCAAAAGTATTATTTTTTTCAAATAGATATGTGACAAGAGTTTTGTTGCAAGTTTAATGGCAGAATTAATCAAAGCGAAGATCAATGTGTAACTCTATTCTTTGAATCTGAAGACTTGCTCAAACTCTGATGTAGTCAATCAATCGGCACAACTCTTAAATTACGCCGATAAACATCCGAAACATTTAGAAGATAAGTTCATGCGCATCGAAGCAATAATTGAACGGAGAATTAGGGTTCTTACCTGATTTGAAAGGAAGCAGCGACGGAAGTGGCCATTTTCTTCTCGACAAGACTCCCTAGCGTAGAGGATATCTCAAATTTCAGAACATTTATCCCTTACCCATTTCTTTAAAGACGTATGTAACCCTCCTACAAGATCCAAATATCGCTTTTGCCCTTTCACACGTGTGCTTTGATTATCTCATTTGTGATTTTAAAAGTTTATATTCGACTTTAATTATTAATTATGGATTATGGATTAAATATGGGGTTGGCTAAAAAGACACCCCATTTTATCATATAAATACTCTAATTTAATTATGAAATATTTTTATTGATTGAAATTGCATTGTTTTTCGAAAAAACTGATTATAAATAGTTAATTAATGAGATGGTTTGAATGTTGTGTTGTATGTTTGTAACAAACGACGAGTTTATTAATCTTTTTATCTTATTAGGTGTATGATACATAGATATATTAAAAAGAAATTAATATCAAATTTTGAACATCAACAATAATTAAAGTAATACTTTTATATATAACCAAATATTTTATTGAATAAGTATGTAAGTGAACCCAAATTACTAAAAATTAGTAATTACATATTTTAAATAATTATTAAAAATCACAAATTTCCAAATACTTTTTTGAAAATACAACATTAAATGTCTTGTTGCTACTGATACCTTTATTGTCTAAAATTAATATTTTCAATATGTCTATGCTTTTAACTCTAGACAATGCAACATATAATTGCTCAAGAGTAAACATTGGTTGTCTAAAATATAAATCAACCTTTGATAACGACTGTCATTGACTTTTTGTTTATTGTCATCACAAAACATACACCAAGTGAAAATTGTTTTCTTTGAAAGGTGAAGGAATCATTTTATCTGAAGGGGTCAGTGACATTCTTGGAATAAACGTATGATTTCCTATATTACTTCCAGAAATTATTTTTGCTTCTATAACACGCTTACCCAATGCTATAACTTGTAGCCTCGTTCCGTTACACAAACCGTATTTTTGATCAATATTCCTCAATAACATAACTGAAACACCGACTTTTAATATCAATTTATGAATTGGCAAACCTGAAGGTTTAAGGTCATTTAGAACACCAGGCAAGTATAAAGATTTGCCAAAGTCATCATTTATAAAATCTGAATGACAAAGACTATATGAACTTAAGTATTCTTTTTCATCGCCTGGAAATAATGATAACAAACGATTGTTTATTTCTTAAACGACTTCATTTTTCGGTGCAAGGATTGCTATTTCTTGAAAAAACATCAGATTCTTGGCATTTTCAATAATAGAATGATAGACAAATGCAATTAATAAACCAATATGATCTGATGAATCAGTAATGAGAATATCATCTGGTATATCAATAATTGTCTCGCCGTCATTTAAATCACCAACATTTCCTTCTCCTATATCCAAAAGCCAGTTTGCAAATGTGGTTGTTTCTTCAATATCAGATGTGTGGATACTTAACCTCATGTTTTTTGTTAATCTTAAGACTTTGCAATTTGACCAAATATAGGAGGAACTTATCAAAGCATTCACGATGTCTTGTCTACTTCCGTTAGAAACAACAGGTAGAATCTGTCTGAAATCACGTCCAAAAACAATTGTTTTTCCTCCAAATGGCAATTTTGAGTTGCTATGAAGATCACAACTCAATATATCCTTCAAAGATATATCCAGAGCTTCAAAGGCATGCTTGTGAATCATGGGTGCCTCGTCCCATATAATCAATGATGTTTTTTTTAACAATTCGGCAACATCACTTTCCCGCATTATAGAACAAAATGAATCCTCAGTAAGCTTTAAAGAGATTATAAACCGAGAGTGTGTTGTCTTGCCTCCTGTCAATAATAATGAAGCAATACCACTTGAAGCAACATTTAACATTGAAACGTCCCATTTTCACAACCAAAAAAATTCACTTTATTAAGGTAAAACTTCTCAATTATAAATCCATTATTTAGAAAACCGTTTATTCCAAAATTCATTTATTGAAAATCAGAGTAATATAAGAAACGCGAAATCCTCAATGTTGTTTATGAGTGTGTACATTCCCGCATTCGCCTTCCCACGATCACTGATAAAACCTGAAAACATAAACAATTAGGTAAGTACAAGGCTTAGTGAGTTTTCCCCAAAATACCCCATACGATAAACATACAAGCATGCATAACGACCCACTACATCACAACAACAGACTATACATAAGGATACATAGCTAACAATCCAAGGAATGCATAACCGTATATACTCAGAGGTGAGATAGACAACCGGACAGGTGATCCTACTCCAGAGCCATAACCAAACAAGGAACAAACAAGAAGCCTAGATCAAAAGTCATCATTCTATCCTACATGACTACATACAGTCCCTATGGCATCCCTCTACTAAAAAATAACCAAAACTAGTGGGTTAACATTGGTGCCTTCGACCTACGGTACAATGAGCCGAAACTCACCTAAATCAAAGAACTCTGAAACACTGCGATACGATCCATTTTCTGTACTGCTTGCACATGCGAATCCACTAACACCATAACCAGATAGAATCTTAATTAATAACCCAAAATCCTCAAGTTTTACCTAAATTCAAACTTGGTCAAAAAGTCAACGGTCAACAGAAATCAACGAAAGAAAGTCCAAGGTTGCTGAGTATGCCCAGCGTACGTGGCATGTACTCATTCCTCCATTAAACACTTTATCCCCTAAGGTCTTTTGTCCAGAGCTCAGATCTAGACTCAAAACATCGACTTAAGTCATAAAGTTTCCACCTTTATGACTTTCCATGGCTAGAAAAAGGCCTAAAAGCTAAAACCCTAACTTATTAATCCATTAAGACATCATAACTCTTGCATGGAAGGGATAGAAGGACCAAGATCACATTTTTATGGTTCCTAATAGCTCCATAATGGATAAAGTTTCCAACTTCATCCATTAAGATGGTCCAAACAACCAAGATCTAGTCTTTAAGTCTCAAAGGGACCAAAAGTGCATCTTTCTCAACTTAATCCATTAAGTCCAAGTCTCCAACCTTCAGATCTGAATCGATATGATGTTTAGATGGATAAAGTTTCCAAATTTATCCATAAAAGGTCACAAACTTTCAATATCTAAAGTTTATGCACTAAAGTGACCAAAAGCTCATAACACCTAAAAGTAGCCAGATCTAACAAATGCATCATCAAGATTCAAGCTTTATACCTCCAGAAGAAAGATCAAGGTGAACAAGGTATGGATCTACAAGCTCCAATGCAACCAACACTTCTCCAATGAGCTCCTTCTTCACCAAGATGCACCAAGAACACTCCAAGGCACTCAAAAACTCAAGGGTCTCAAAAATAGGGCTAGGGTTTTGAAATTAGGGTTAGAGAGGATGGAGGTTGAAGGTAAAAAGGGGTTTGAAATGACTTAAGGTCTTTAAATAGGGACCAAGACCCAATATTAGGGTTTGCATCAGGCTTGCGTACGCCCACCGTACCAGGTTGATCCTCCGCGATCAGCCTTGCCTAGTACGCCCAACATACTCGCCTTAACCCAAAACCTTGCTAACTTCAAACAGTCATAACTTCTTCGTTCCAACTCCATTTTTGACGATCTTTATATCCACAATAAATGTGTTGAAGAGCCCTACAATATTAACTAGATATCTTGGACTAAAAACTTCTAGAACAAAAATGCATATTTCATGCAAGACCACAGCCTATGACTTTCCCTTTTCTACCCTTCGGCCCAAAACACAATTCAAAGGTTAAGATCTTACAATCATCATTGCCTCCTTCCAAAAGGTCTAAACATTACCTTCTTAAGGCTCAAATCCTTTACACAATCGACTTCTGGCCCACGACCCTGAAATAAGAAATGACAGGAAACAGGATGTTACAAACACGATTTCACCCTATGATCTTAAAGCAGCAGATAATGTTTTCCAAAGAAACGTTTTCCCGGTACCTCCGTAACCGTAAACAAAAAATACGCCTTCTTTATTTTGTTTAACATTTGTCATAATATCGTCAAAAACACCTCTTTGTTCAACTGTTAATGAACCAAGTAACTGATGAAAGTCTTTCAATAGAGTCGTCATGTCAAAATCTAGCTCCTCAGTAATCAATCGATTATTTGAAGAAGATACGAACTCATGATTAGGGTAAGGCATTCCATCAAAATCTTTGAGGGTTGAATTGTTCTGGAGTAAAAAGAATTCAATCTCATAAAGTGTCAAGTTCTTAACTTGATCCTCAAAAAGCGATAAACTTGGAGAAATTTGCAAGTTACCTTTTTAGAGATAACTATATAAAATTAAAATGTACTAATAATAATAAGCTTAATAAGATTTTGTTAAATATATAAAAAAATATAATAATTTTTATTGAATAAATACAATGTATTATGCAAGAATTTTTAAGTAAAACCTTAATTCAAATAATGAAAAATAACATATTACATGGTGACTGTAATCTTAGTTGTTGATTGTAGTGTTGGGTTTTGATATGAAATAAAAGTTTGTTTTTCACAAAAACCGGCAACGGAAGACTTTAAAAATAACAAGTTTATTTTTAGTTCATAACAAAACCGAACCATCATGGATCCATTTATAGAGGTTCAAATGAAATAAAACCATAACCATAGGATGTTTTAGAGATAACCTTTGAAGCCACTTGGTTTTGGGGTGTTGATGAAGATAACAAAAGATCAAAGTGTATGATCTTCTCTACAAGTATCCACCATCAAGAGTAAGACACTTGGAATGCTAGTTCCTTCTTGTATTCTTTAGTGTCTTAAGCCTTTAAGTGCTTAACTCAATTAAGCACTAAAGGGAACAACTCAATAGGTCTTCTAAGCCACCAAACTAACTTCAAAAGAGAGAGAGAGAAAGGAGTAGAAATCCTACAGTTTTTAGAGAGAAAATAGAGGCAGAAGAAGAACTTCACTCTTGCAAAAATGCAAGCCTCATGCATATCTTATATAGCCCATGAAAAGTAAGGCATAACCATTAAAATCATCTAAAGTAATGGTAGCCTTTAGAAGCCTGGGAGAGAAAAGATGGAAGGTTGAAAAGCAACCTCCCACACCATCATTACGCCTTTTAAAAAGTAAGATTCTTTATTTTTTATAAACTCCAAGTTTATAAAATATAAACCTTGTCTTTAGGTAAAATAAAAAACAATCCAACTAGTCCAAAATGTTGTCCATGACTTATTAATTCATACCATATGAAATAATAACTAGTAATACCCTCTTATAATTATTATTTTCACAAAAAAATAATTATTCCCTAATTAAAATACAAAAATCAATATTATTTATTAATAATCATATTAATAATAAATATACAAAATGTGTCAACTTGATATATGTGTGACCCTATAGGATCATATATTATTAGCAATATCACTCTATAATGATTCTTGGACATATAGATCCAACATGTAGAGAATTCCATTTGATAAGTATTGCCAAGTTTTTTGCCAGACCAAACACGGTCTAGACAAACTATTAGACTTTAGCATAGTTGCAAATAGATAATGCAAATAATATCCAGGACCTGAATGACTTGCTTCCTCGATCGAATCAATATATTCCCTATCATCTTCCAAAAGTCCAAGAGTATAACATGCCTCCTTAAAGGTAGCACATACGTGTCCATTAACAGTGCGGATGTCTGCAAAACATTTCAGATCTTTGACTTTATTTAAAATAATTCTCAAAAAAATATGTTTCACCAAGATTAGAAGAGACAGTGTGAATTCGACCGATAGAAAATCCCTTTTTCTTGGCTTCCACTGATGATCCTTCAATTTCCTAACAAATTTTGTAGGAAATTCAACATAAAAAAAGCTTTTTTGCTTCCTTATTATGTTCCTTCCATTAACTTTAACCTATAATTAAATAACATTTCCAATGGTTAACCTTTTCAATAGCTTTTTTCTTTAATTTTACATAATCTATTTTTATCTATTTAAAATGTTTTTTAAAATCCCTTACATTTAATTAGTCATTTTTAAACATATATTATATTTTATAGATGTTGAATGCTACAAACAAACGAAAATAGAAATAAAAGTATACCGGGTCTTTATTTTATAACCATAAAATACAAAAAAAACTACCACATAGTTATAAAAGAAGATTAAAAATAGTATATAATCGTTATAAATTTATATTTCATAAATAAAATGTCATTGAATATTTGATAGAAATAATTATCTAGTAATAAATTAAAAACATTTAAAACTAAACTACAATTAAGGGGTAAAAATAAATACAATTATAACATGAGGAAGTTAAATAAACTAAAGACGAAAGTATATTGATCACTTAATATATATTGATTGATCAATAGAAAAAAACAAATAAATTTATAACTCCAATGATAATAAATCATAAATATTTAAAGCAAATAGTCATAAGTCCTAAAATAAGCTCTCATTGAAGATGTTCTGAGATACTTTAAAAATCTATACGAGGTCGCTTAGAGCATCTCTAATGGTTAAACTATACTAAAACTAAAACTACTGTCACATCATTATTCCAAAAAATTTAACGTCCAATTAAATAACCATTCTAATGGTCGACCTCTCTATAGTTTTTTTTTTATAAAAGTTTAACTAATTTATTCATATCTATGTAAAATGTTCTATAAAACTCTTATTTAATTATTTAGCTTTTAAACACACACCGTATGTTAATTTATTAAATTGAATATATTACGACATATCATTCGAAAAAATTAATACGAAAAGCTACTACAGAATAATCATAAAAAAGATTGAAAAAATAGATAATCATTATAATTTTATATTTCTCAAATGAAATGTCACTAAATATTTAATAGAAATATTTAATTAGTAAATAAATAAATAAAATAATTAAACCTAAAATATTTTTAAGAGGGTAAAATGAAATATAACTAAATTATGGGGGGGGGGGGTGTTAAATGAAAAAAATATAGAAGTATATTGACCACTCAATAGAAAAAACAAATAAGTTGTATGCTTTAATGGTAATAAGTGCTTAATAAAAAAAGTAAATAGTCAGAATCTTTATGAAGGTTTGTATCGATCAGATACATTCAAGTATGAATAACAATGAATAAACAAACTAAGCAAAAGTTTAAACAGAAAAACAAAAGAACAAAAGTAATCACAAAGATGCTTTCACTAAGAAAGAGTGTCCTCACCAAGCAAACGAGGTCACAAAGACTTACATTAGGGTTTCATCCTAATGTTGATTATATACGATTACAATAACTGAAATCCCACTAATAAAGGGATGTATACCTATCTAAGTAAAGGTCTAATCCTAATCACTAAGATTACTGATCAGACAAATATATATATATATATATATATATATATATATATATATATATATATATATATATATACGTATAACTGCCTAATATACATACGTTACTTAGATTATGAAGTTCACACTGACGTTGATAAGATTTGGTGTTGGTGCTCACGCTGGCGTTGGCGCTAGTGGTCAGCGTGTAGTGTTTGACTCATCAGATCATAAGGTGTGACCTTACAATCTCCCCCTATCTGATGATGTCAAAACTAATCTTTAACAAATTCTTCAGCCTTTCCTCCCTCTGAGAGTAAGAAATTTATTTCTTGTTTTTTTGAAACTATCTCCCCCTGAGAAGGTGTAAGACTCTCCCCCATTTTGGTTATCAGTAGTAGAGGCAGTAAGAGCAGTGTAAACAATTAGCGTATCATGAGTTGCAGTGGAATGATAGATGATAAGGAGATGACAGAATGTTGATATATGCTCCCCCTCAGATAAATAACATCTGACGTTTGCTCCCCCTTAGATATATAATCTTATTCTTTCAAGAGTGTCTGCTATTCTTTAAATAACCAAGTAACAACATAGCATAACTAATGACTTTTCTCCCCCTTTTGATAGTATCAATAAACACTGCCCCTTCCCCTTTTTCATATCAAGAAAACAACAACATTAAATAAAGTTAAATGATAAGAGGGAATTTGGTGTATCACATTATTGTGTTATTGCAATAATAGATCACTTATACAGAATTGCGAAGTCTCATCAGTGTATGGTTTTATATGTTGAGTTATTAACTTCTTTTATTAGAAGAATAAAGGGAGAGAGTGGAATGATATGTGTAATACATTCCGGTTGGGGAGAGAATGGATTGCTTCAATCATGCTGAGGTAGAATCAGCGTGAATCATAAACAGTGTAAACTTATCAACGATAAGTGGTTTACCTTCTGTATCATAAAGTTAAGTTTTAGTCTAGAAATTATATTTCACCATAAATTAATTTAATATGGTACAAGAGAAGAATGGTAAAGAGATAATAGTGAAGAGATGGTCAACAAATGAATAGTTAAAAAAAGGAATATACAACTTTTTCATAGGACCTTTACGTAGCATTTTTCAGAAGAATCATAAAACTAATGCTAGAAAATCTTTTGATTTAAAAGCTCATGAATTAGTTTCTTTTTTTCGAGATATATCCCCCTTCAATACATTCTATAAAAGAGTGAACATGCAAGAACAAATGCATCAATACCAAATATGATTCACAACAAACCCAGAGTGAGGATGTCTTTAATCGTTGAAGTGTTGCAGATAGATTCCAAGATTCATGTTCACCAAGAACAAGAGAAGAACAGGAACCAGTCTTTGTAACCAACGAGTTAATGGGCTCTAATCTATATAACCATCAAGTTGACAAGATCAACACGAGGGCACTTGAGGATTTATCATATTATGAGTCGGTAGATGAAAGTAAGACTCATTGTAATTATGGTGGCTTCTTGCATCCATAATAGTAAGTGAAGGAGAAAGAGGGAATTGTCAACAATAAGAAGACATGATGACAATATTCTTCTCAACAACTAGAGAATTCAGAACATTCTAAATGACTCCGACTCTTTCAAACTCTGGAAGGAAGAGGTGGAGATTTACCGTAGATAAAGTATTGATAGACCTGAAAATAAGAGAATAGAGAAAAATAATACTTGTAAACATTATATGCAAAACTTAAGCAAACTATGTAAACTTTTTTTTAACGAAAGCATAATAAAAGAAGCACTTGTTTTTGTATTTTTGAGAAAGCAAATAAAAGAAAAGTTATTTTAAGCAAGTTATAAGAGGATTAAGTCATTGAAAGCATGCCATGATCTGCAATCAATTTATTCAGGTTCTTCTCATCAGTTGCCTTAGTAAAAATGTCAACCAGTTGATCAGTGGATGGAATGTAGAACAACTCAACTTTTCCTTTTTGAACTATGTCCCTGATGAAGTGATGACGAATGTCAATGTGCTTGGTCTTGGAATGTTGTACCGGGTTCTGTATCATCTGAATGACGCTGTTTTTCTCATGGTAGATGGGAGTTTTTGAGAAGTTGAGACCATAGTCTAAGAGCTAATTCTAAATCCAGAGAATCTGAGCACAACACCTTCCAGCGGCTACATATTCAGCTTCAGCGGTAGAGCAAGCCATCGATGTCTGCTTCTTGCTGGACCAACCCACAAGTCTATCTCCCAGCATTTGAGCCCAACCTGAAGTACTTTTTTGATCAATACCACATCCACCATGATCTAAATCAGTGTATCCCACCATCTTGAACTCATAATCGCAAGGATACCATAACCAAAGATTGGGTGTATGCTTCAAGTAACGAAAGACCCTTTTTACAGCAAGAAGATGAGATTCCTTTAGATAGGCTTGATATCGAGCATACAATATTGTGGTAAACATAATGTTAGGACGACTGGCAGTAATATAGAGCAGTGAACCTATCATTCCTTGGTACAAGGTTGCATTTACATCAACGCCAGTTGGATCAGCGGAGATAGATGCTAATGAAGACATTAGGGTATTTGTTGGTTCTATCAAAAAATCCAAACAACTTCAGTGTGTATGTAATATATTTAGCTTGAAAAACAAATATTCCATCAGTTAATTGTTCAACCTGCAAACTTAAAAAGAATGTTAGTTCACCCATCGTGCTCATCTCAAATTTCTTTGACATAACCTTAGCGAACTCAGAACTTAGTTTTTCATCAGTGGATCCAAAGATGATATCACCAACATACACTTAGGAAAGTGATGAGAATTAAACTCAGATCGATTAGATCTTTCACAGGTAAAAGATAAAGATCAAACAAAACAAACACAATAACAAAATCAACAATATGCTTATGATTCAAATATAGTCACGCCTCAGCAGAGCTCTATGAAAAACTTCCACTGTAGAGGCGAGCTAGGGTTTACAATACTCAAAAAGAATAAATAGCAAAGCGTGTGTTGTATTCAAAGACTGCATGCATGCAGCTTAAATACTAAACCCTAGAGAAAAACATGCACGGTTGGACAGGCCCAAACCGGCAATCAAAATTGGGCTAAGGACCGAGCCCATGACGCAACACTACAAGCCCAACAATCTCCCCCTTTGCGTCGAATGAGGCGAGAGATCAATTTCTTTGAGTAGGCTTCACAATCTTGACAACCTTGAACAGCCGAGGGATGACTGCAAGAAGTGTTTGCCGAAACTGAATGTACCATCGTAGCATGTCAGTAAACAACTTCTTATCAGCTGTAGAATTCTGATTGCACTTGTGGATAATCTCCAAGATATGTTCCAAGCAAGCAGTTGAGAATAAGTGCTTATCACACAGAGCGAAGATACATTTTTGCTTTTCGTCTCTGACAAACATTACTGTGTGAGACTGTGGGTCGATTCTACCCTTGACCATAACATTCACATCGCCCATTCTGCCGGAAGGTTTGATCGTTGGACGCTTGTGAATGGCAGCGGCGATCTCTTGGTCCATTTTCGCCACTTCGTGAATGTAGCATACAAGCATTCGCTTGATATGGTCAATGATCGGCTGGTACTCCTGTGGATTTGACATCAGGATGTTGTTGAGAAGTATCCAGTCGTGGGGATTGAGGTTCGGTAGATCAGCGACGGTGAAGTTATGAACCGAGCCTTCAGAGCCTCGAGTCACTTTGAATTTCACATTGACAAACTTCCCTGCTGAGTAAGGCTTCAGAACCTTGACAGTAGTGATCTTCTGTAAGCTCCATGTCAGGTGTTGTGGCTGAGCAAACTCCAGATAGAACTCCAAAAGATCCCGATCAACCTTCGGGTCTGGAGAGGGAATAGAAACAGTTGAGTTAAAGCAGTGAAAGATGAATGCCTTTCGCGTGATCGGCATGTCAAACTGTGCATCCTTGGAGTTTTCAAGCCCAAACGACATCACAGGCTCAAGCCACAGTGTACAAGGTTCATCGATAGCACACTTTTGAAGCGAATCAAGAGTCCACACAGGAAAAATGGACTTCTTCTTTTCCAGGAGCTCTTTTTCTTTAAGCTCTTTTTCAAGCTCTAACGATTCCTTCATCAGTTTTTCTTCAAGTTCCTTATCAGATGCCTTTATTTTCTGAAAAGGATTAGAGGGATCTGGTTTAAAAATATCTTCAATATCATCATCAGTATCATCATCGTCACCAATTTTCTTCTTCTTCTTCTTGCATCTATCACTGACCGAAGCTTCATTAACCTTCTTCTTCTCTCCCCCTTGTTTCGGTTGGACACCAGGCACCGGAACACCCTCAATACGACTAAGAATGGCCAGGGCAGGTCAAAGTTTATCAGCCAAATGCCTACGAGTGGTGATAGTGATGATAGGATCATGGGCTTCAAGGAGGTGAAGTAAGATGGAGTGAACATCAGCAGCTGAGCCTCGAATAACTTCCCTTTTAGACTTCAAGTCATTGAGTTCAGCTGTTACAGTGCGAAGTTTGAGATTCTGGATTTTCAGTTGAGAGGTTCGCTTGTCGAGTTCATCCATGACTCGATTTTCAACTGCCAATTCTGCCTCCAGTTGAGTTAAGCGATCATTAACTTTATCGTGCAGATTGACATTTGCAGCTTCAATGGCTTTTCGGGCAACTTCAAGATTAGCTCGTTCGGTTGCTAGAGAACGCTGAAGATTTGCAACCGAATCATTTACCGTCTTAGCATTCTTTTGGGCAGCAGCCTGCAATGAATCTAGAAATAGGTTATCCTCGGAAATTAGTTTGTCGACTTTTGCGGTCGCCTCTCTGCATTCGTTAGAGGAGGACTCGACTGCAAGCGAGGCCTTTTGACACTGGGAAGTGGAGGCGTCGATAGCCTTGGATGCAGCAGAAAGGGATGCACCATGTTCTTTTACAACAGAAGAAAATAATGCTTTGAGAGCAGCATCTGAATAAGCCCCAGAGGAAGAAGAGGAAATAAGTTGATCAAGTTTATCATTGACTGCTTTGAGATGACGCTTGGTTACAGGCGCATCTTCATCTTCATCACTCTGGACACGGTAAGGACTGAAATAGGTGGAATCAAATTCCAAGTCCTCACCTCCAAGAACAGGGGTGGTTTCAATAGATGGGGTAGGTGATAAGGGTTTGGTTGTGAGAGGAGGTTCAGTGGTAACAGGTGGGATAGGAGCTGAAGAATGAGCCTGTGTAGTAGTGGTGGTAGTGGTAGTGTTGGTAAAGATTGGATTAGGGATGGAAGTAGTGTTAGATGGTTGAGATGTAGAGATGGGAAATATAGGAGGGATGGATACTGGGACAGAAATGGGTGGAGGAGAAGGAGGGAGGGAGCGAACTGGAATTTCGGGGTTAGGAGAGCGAGGCGGGGTATTACCACGACCCGAAGCCTCCTCGTCAGAGCTTTCGCTTTCAGATTCTGAAGGAGGAGCAGATGTGTGTTTGGGAGGGACATACTCTGAGTCTGAATCACTTGAAGATTGGAGTATGAGTCTCCGAGCGGGCTTTTTCTGCTTCTTGGGATCAGGCTGGGACAGAGCGGCCTTGTCTGCCCTTCGCTTCGTAGGGGTTTGCCCCTTGGTTGTTTTAGCAACCTTCGTCTCCTTCTGAGTCACAGCTTTCTTTCCCCTCTTGGCTGGCTTGTCAGCTTCTCCAATGGATCGAACCATGGCTAGGGTTAGTTCCCGTGGACCCCAGAAGGAATCTCCCTGTATTGTTGCAGAAGTTTACTTGCGGCAGGCAGACAAGCAAGCATGGTGTCAGGGATGGATCCAGTGAAAGAATACTTGGTGGGATCCGTGACAATGATCTTCATTGTGTGAAAAGTAGCAATAGAGGAGAGAAGAGAGTCTGCCATGGTTGGAACGTGAAGGCGATCCATTACCCACTTGGAGATGATTGACCAGTACCGTCCACACGAGATTTCGGAGTGTCTTGAGGAAGAACTCAAGCTTTGAATCAATTGTTGCCAGATGATTGTACCATAGTCCAGATCAATCCCGTGATATAGACCATAAAGCACAGTCATAAAGGACTTGCTTGCTCCATCTGAGCCGGCGCTGCGCTCAGAGAGTCCTTTGAACAGGAGAGTGAATAAGCCATTCCATGGAGGAGGAAGGCAAGACTTCTTGAACTTGGTGATGGTGGTTAGGGTTTCAGTGTACCCCATTTGATAAAACATGGAGAACAACTGACCAGTAGTGATCGATTCAGGGTTTATTTTGGTTGGTTCGTGAGAGAGACCAATTAGGGCACAAAAGCGGTTCTTGGAGATGGAGGACTTCTCATTGTGGAGTTCAAAGTGAATCCTTTCAGCGGCTTTGTCGTAGTAAGCAGTGGAGTAGATTAGTGAGAGCGGGGTCATGGGAACAACTTCGACTCTTGACAGAGCGTCGACTAAAGGCGAGTATTTAAGACACTCAACAACATACAGCATGTAGGGTTCATAGACAAAGGGTGTGAGATCGATGATCAGGTTTTGTTGAGGTTTGATAGTGAGAAGGGTTGGGTGAACAGAGGTATCTTGAACTGAAGAAGATTCTGCCATTGTAGAAACTTGTAGAAGAAGATGAACAGTAAGATGAATCGCCTTTGTTCTTCGAGAGTTTTGAAAGTGATAAAAGGGTAAAGAGCAGCGTGTCAAATCCTTTTATACGTACAAGTAGGAGAGAGAAAAATCCGGCTGATATCTTGGAGTTATTTGAACTGGCGCCTGATTTGACGGATGAACAGTAGTCATACCCAGTGATGACGCATGAAAGAGAAAGGGTGTTTCCTTTGTACACGCCATTCCATAAAAAGCACTTTTGCAAATTATCTTAACGGTTGGAGAAATGCTGAGTCAGCCTTAACTCTATCCCAATCGTCACCCCATATTTCACATGAATCGTCATCGCTTTTTAAGTTTATCGATCATTGAAGCACCACCAATAGAATTAGTTGTTGGAGAAAAGAAAATTTGTGCATAGAGTGTAAAAGATAAAGAAATAAAGCGACTTGTGCAAGATAATTTGTGATGTCTTAAAAAAAACATAAAGCAACTGATTCTGGGCACGAATCTCTTCCTTCAAAGTCAAGAGAGACCTTAAAGTGCTTGTATGGCTTCCCATTAAATAACGATGAAATACTTGTTAAGAAGTATTGAAAGGCATCTTCTAAATCTAAGGCTCATAACAGGTGGCTTTCGCTTCAATTCATGAATTCGAGACTTGATATAAGACCGAAACTGAATGAAGTACTTGTTAGATCAATGTAATCTATTGAACAAGTAGGTGGGGAACATATTCAGTGACTTGGTGAAATCGTAATTGGAAAAAAAATTAAAACATGGATCCATTTGGAAGAAAAGCTTTGGTAATAAGCACTTTCATTAGGATCGCGCAAAACGAAAATTGAGATTTCATAGAAGTGCATAATATAGATCAAACGTTAAAGTATTCGCCGTCAATTCAGTAAGGGAGTTGGATTTTGGGTTTTACTTAAGTCGTGGTGAACGAACTTAAGATCATCAACACAGAATTGGTATAACCATAAACCTCAGTGGTGATGGCTGAGAGTCTCAAGGGTTACAAAATGTGAAACGAATCAGTGATGGAGAAAAATAAGGTGGGTAACAGAAACGAAAGTGCCTCTGCTAGAACTGATGGACAAAGCAGAAAACCTCTTAACTCAATTTGAGAGGAGTATGGCAGCTCATGATTAGAGTAAATGTTATAGCCTGATTGGTGAGACAAGATTTGTATTTATCAAGTCATTAAGGCTTTACTCAGAATCTGTCGAGGCTTTGGTCAACATACAGCAGCATGCTTCTAGGGACACTTAACTAGTACTGAAGTAAAGAAATATACATGCCTTAGTTCCATATTCTGATTTACTGGGTCTCTTATTACCTAATAAGAACAAAGAAACACACCACACAAACCAACAAACAAAGAAACATAAATGTTTTTGAATTTTATTTTGGAAGGTTTCTGAAAACAAATAAAACGCCTTGTTATGAGAAGAAGCAAACGAGTTCAGATGGACCGAACCCGAAATAGACCGAACGCTCGGTTCATTTCGGTTCATGATCGACCCGAACCCGAAATAGACCAAACCTGAAATAGACCGAACGCTCGGTTCATTTTGGTTCACTCTATTTCGTCTCTTACCTTTATTGAAGCGAAGGCGATTTTGGTACTGACTCCGATTCCATCATGCCTAGGCCTTGCAAAATCTTGGTGAAACTTGCTTCAGGAAGTGCCTTAGTGAATATATCTGCCAGTTGATCAGTTGTCCTTACAAAGTGAATTTCGACGTTGCCATCTTCCACGTGATCTTTAATGAAGTGATACCTCAGTGCGATATGTTTAGTCTTGGAGTGTTGCACTGGGTTGTGACAGATCCTAATTGCACTTTCAGAGTCGCAATACAGTGGGATTTTCTTCATATTTAGCCTGTAATCTCTAAGCTGACTCTGTATCCATATCACCTGAGATGTGAATGAGGCAGCAGCGATGTATTCAGCTTCAGCCGTGGAAAGAGAAACACAGGTTTGTTTCTTCGATTGCCAGCTGACCAATTTACCGTCTAGAAATTGGCATCCTCCTGTGGTGCTTTTACGATCTAATCCACATCCGCCCAAGTCAGCGTCTGAGAACGCTTGAACAAAGAATCCTGAATTGGCCGGATACCAAAGACCGAGAGAGGAGGTTCGCTTCAGATATCGAAAGATATTTTTCACAGCTTGCAAATGAGGTTCGCGTGGGTTGGCTTGAAATCTGGCACAATAGCAAACTGAGAACATGATGTCAGGTCTGCTGGCCGTGAGATACATTAGTGAGCCAATCATTTGTCGATAAAGTGTCATGTCAGCGGCTGGCTTCTCCAATGAAGGTGTAAGCTTTGTCCCAAAAGCCATTGGAACTTTAACTCTGGAGTCTCCCATCATTCCAAACTTAGCAAGCAGTGTCTTGGTGTATGCCTCCTGGTTAATAAAGATGCCTTCGGGTCCCTGTCTAATGTTTAAGCCAAGGAAAAAGTTAATTGGACCCATTGAGCTCATCTCAAATTTAGTTTCCATCAACTTCCTGAATTCAGCTGTTAAGCTGGGATTCGTGGAGCCGAAGATGATGTCATCAACATAAATTTGGACTATCATAAGGTGGTTACCCTCTCTCTTTCGAAAGAAGGTTAGGTCAACCGAGCCTTGTTTGAATCTAGACATTTTTAAGAACCGAGTGAGAGTTTCATACCATGCTCTGGGAGCCTGCTTTAAGCCATATACCGCTTTGTCAAGTATGTAGCAGTGACCGGGATACTTTTCGTTCACGAAGCCCGGCGGTTGTTCAACGTACACAGTTTCTTCAAGTTCACCGTTGAGAAAGGCACACTTGACGTCCATCTGATAGACTTCAAAGTTTTTGTGTGTAGAATAGGCAAGAAAGATACGAACAGACTCTAATCTAGCAACTGGAGCGAAAGTCTCGTCATAATCGATACCTTCTTCTTGACAGTAGCCTTTCACCACTAAACGAGCTTTGTTGCGAATCACGTTCCCCTCCTTATCCATCTTATTTCTGAATACCCATTTGAGACCGACAACCGAAGCATCCTTTGGAGTTGGAATAAGACGCCATACTTTGTTTCTTTCAAACTCATTCAACTCATCTTGCATGGCTTGAACCCAGTCAGAATGATCAAGAGCTGAGGTAACGGTCTTCGGTTCAACTTTGGAAACAAAGGAGTTGAACATGCAAAACTCTACTTGAGAAAAGAGTGCAGCTTGTTTCGCTTTGATCTGTGATCGAGTTAACACCGTTTCTGAAGATTCTCCAATAATTTGACTATGAGGATGATCTTTGGTCCATTTAATAAGTGGAGGATAATTTGGATCACAAGAGGGATCCAATTCTGCATTGATTTCTTCTTCCAATTCTGATAAAGTATCATCATTGACATATGTACTCTCCCCCTCGAATGATGACACGAATTCTGGATTAGAATGCTCCCCTTCGTTTGGACTTTTGGTTGAGCCAAATGATTGTGACGTTGAATTCTCCCCCTGGAATGAAGGACCTTGATCTTGTTGTAGATTCGGACCCTCTCCCTGGACTGAAGGGCGGTCATTTGAAGTTTCGCCTTCGACTGGCCTCTCGGTTGCTTTAGAATGATCAGCAGCCATCTTTTGAGCAGCATCATTAATGATCTGCTTTAGACTGTCAACCTTGTTGTCTTTCGTTGTTGATTCAGAATTAATTGTCGTTTGAGGCTCATCAAAAAGAAGCATGTATTGCTCGAAAAGATTTGAAATTGGGGCTGTTACGTGACCAGTCTTTGGAAAGATTTCCTGAGTTGTACTTTCGGTTGCCTTCATCTTCTTAACATATCTATCGTCAAAAGTGACATAGTATGTTTCTTCAATCTTCTTAGAACGCTTGTTCAGAACTCTGTATGCCTTAGAATTCAGGGAGTAACCTAGGAATATACCTTCATCAGCCTTAGCATCGAACTTATTTCGCTTCTCTTTAGAATTGAAGACGAAGCACCTGGAACCAAACACATGGAAGAATTTCACATTCGGTTTGCGATTGTTTAAGATCTCGTAAGGAGTGTGAGAGAATCGCTTGTTTAGATATGATCGGTTCTGAGTGTAACAAGCGGCAGCGATAGCATCAGCCCAGAAATACAGAGGCAATGAAGCGAAGCTTAGCATAGTGCGAGCTGCTTCGCACAGAGATCGGTTTCTTCTTTCAATAATTCCATTCTGCTGTGGAGTATATGGGGCTGAAAAATTATGAGTCGTTCCCTTCTCAGCAAGAAAATCTTCGAAATCTTTGTTTTTGAATTCCAAGCCGTTGTCGCTTCTTACGTTACGAACAACTTTCCTTAGTTGAATTTCAACCTGCTTTATGAAGAGCTTGAGCCTTGGAGTAGCCTCAGATTTTTGCTTCAAGAAAAATACCCATGTGAAGCGAGAGAAGTCGTCGACAATGACCAAAATGTACTTATTTCCACCAATGCTTTCAATGGAAGAGGGACCACACAGATCGATGTGCAATAATTCCAATGGCTCTATCACTTTTGTATTGATAATGGAGGGATGACTTTGTCTACTCAGTTTTCCCAATTCACAGGCTGCACATAGATGTTCTTTGTCGAATTTGAGAACTGGAAGACCTCGAACATGATCTCCTAAAACCAATTTGTTTATATCCTTGAAATTAAGATGAGAGAGACGTCGATGCCATAACCAACTTTCATCTGAATGAGCCTTCGTGAGTAAGCAAACTGCTGGTTTACCTCGAATTGGATTGAGGTTTAAAGGGTACATTTCCCCTTTTCGCTTCGATTTCAGTAGAATGTTATTTGACTTCTTCTCGACTATCTCTGAGCCTTCATCATCAAATGATACCTTCAATCCAGTCCCAACGACTAGCTGTGATACGCTGATAAGGTTATGTTGAAGCCCTTCAACATATGCGACCTTTCTAATTGAGAAATCACCATTCGTAATCATTCCACAGCCTTTAATAGTTCCAAACGAGTTGTTGCCATACTTCACAATACCACCATCCTTGAGAGACCGAAACTCCCTCAGTTCTTCCTTCCTGCCTGTCATGTGACGTGAGCAGCCACTGTCAATATACCATTCTTCGTCAAACTGCTCGTCACGCATAACCTGCAAAATATTAAGCAGATTTAGGAACCCAAAGTTTCTTGGGTCCTTGTGAGCCTTTTACAGGAGAGGGAATAGTAAGAGAAATATCAACCAAATAAGTGCGTTTAATTAAAGTTGTTTCATCTTTTCGTTTTATAGTGAAAACTTTAATTTTGTTTGACTTAAATTTGACAGGCGTACGATTTGAGGTGTTGACGTCTGCATTCTTTTGGATTTCTTTTGGACGTCTGTCATCTTCCGGAAAGAGTTTTCCTTTCCCCTTTAAATCCTTGAAAGAATTAGAACGAGAAGAGTTAGGTTTAGAAGTGACATTGGATCTTCTGTTCATTTCATTGGTCTTGCAGGGTTGAGAAACGTAACCGATCTTTCGGTTGCTATTGAGTTGAGGACCGAAATCGTTCTTTCGGTTGTTATTGGGTTGAGGACCGAAACCGTTCTTTCGGTTGTTATTGGGTTGAGGACCGAAACCGTTCTTTCGGTTGTTATTGGGTTGAGGACCGAAACCGTTCTTTCGGTTGATGTGGTTCTGAGAACCGAAGCTCTCCCTTCGGTTCATTTAAGTCGAGGGACCGAAACCTCCCTTTCGGTTCCTTACTTCCTGCGAACCGGTGCTTTCCTTTTTGTTCCTTACCTCCTTTTGTTTAGAAGATTTTTCATAGCGAACATAATTAGGATTTTGAGATCTCCAGAACAGCTTCCTTTCGGTAAGGTTTTTCTTGTACCTCACATTTCTTTGATGCTTTCTGTCTCTCACCTGTTTTGGGTTTCTGTGAATGTTAGCCTTTTTCTCAGAATTTTGAATATTAGCTTTGCACTTAGGTGAATTAGTTTCGTTTGAAATTACTACTTGCTCGTCTGAGTACATTTTAGTCCCACTTATGCTCGGCTTGTCAAAACGAGTAGGATCATTAAGTGGTTCGGCTACATATCTGCCTTTCACTCTCCATGAGGTTTTATGTGACAGACCTACTGTTTCATCAGCATTGTCAATAGGTGCTGACCAGAAAAATTCATCGCATCCGTCAGCATTATCTTCGGCTACTATCGCCGTCAGTTCGGTTGTTTGTTGCTGAGTTACTCCATTAACTTTGTATACCTGATTTGGAGTGGATTGTACCGTTTGATACACAACTGCTTTTTCTTTAAGGACTTTGGTCTTGTTTTTAGACATACGAGCGAATTCCACTGAATTTTCAGAAATCAGATTTTTGTGGGTTTTAGTTTCGCTTTTGACAAACTCAGAACAGTCCACCACATCCTCTACCGAGATTTCACTCAGATCATCATCCTCATTAAGTTCAGATGCATTTTCAACATCAATTTTATTTTCTGAACTTAATTTGGCATTCAACGAGTCAAATTTCTGTACAGTTTCGGCTCTTAACTTCAATCTATCATTCTCATCTAACAGATTTTTGAGCATGTCCTTATGGTCCTTGGACTTTATGTAGGATTCAATTTTATCAAGACCGATTTTGTATGCAGGAGAGATCTCATCAGATGATACAACGCTTTCACAGTTGTATGCTTCAGCATCAATTTCATCCTCCTTTAACTCAAGAAAGGGCAAAATCATGCGATGTATCTTCTTTCCTATTTCACAATTGAGATGCAATTGAGTGATATTAAAATAAATCCTTTTAGCAATCAAACAAAACACATTTCTTTGCTTTAAAAGTTTAAGATTGTCTCTTTGCAAATAAATCGACTCATCCTTAGACCTAATCAACTCTTTTTCCTTCAGCTCAATCCACATCCTCCTTTCCTCACTCTTCGACGATACCCTGCTAATTTCATCAGTCAGGTTAGAGTTTGTGACACGGGTTTGAGAGAGACTGCTACTTATACTAGAGAATTTTGATTTTAAGTTATTTAGTTCCTTTTCATAGTCATTAACAGGTATTTTTAGAGAAGCAAGAATATATTGTACCTTCTTGATCAACTCATCACATTCATTGATATGGGCACTAACAGGTTTCGCAGCAAAACACCTGTCCTCTCGCTCCTTCTCGCCTTCTATTTCTCCATCAGTGGTATATTCTCTCATCTGGGATACACCTTCGGTCACCATTAAACACCTTCCAGTAGCATGTTCTTCTTTTACCAGCATCGCCTTGCCATGAGTGGGTTTTCTCACTTCTTCGTCCTCTGAGTCTGTGTACCATACTTCCACACCACCGCATTCATCACGGTTGTCTGTATCCTGCACAATCAAAGCATTCATAGTTTTATTGTTAGCAGCAGACTTTCTTTTCTTGATTTCCTCCAATCGTCTCAAGAGGCTTGCTTCCTCATCGTCATCATCTGTCTTTTCTGCCCTCTTTTTCAGCATGCAGTCCTTGGCAAAGTGATTCTTGCCTCCACAATAATGGCAATTGAATCCTGAGTCTCCACCAATTTTTACTTCTTTCTTGGACTCTTCTGATTTTGATGTTGTCTTCGGTTCCTCCTTGACCTTTTCAGCGCTGTAACTTCCCTGCCAATTTCGGTTTTTGTTGGCTGGGAACTTCCTTTTAATGAACTTTCTAGGATTAGACACCATCAGGGCATACTCTTCACTGGTTAGATCATAGTCAGAAAGATCTAATTCCTTCTCTTCTTCAATAGAACTTTTTCCTTTAGAAACAAGGGCTAACGAACCCAAGCTAGACACCACACTCGTTTCCTTAGTCAGAGCACTTTCATGGGATTTCAGAATTCCCACCAGTTTCGCCAGAGAATACGATTTAAACTGTTCATGTGCCTTTACTGTTGACACAACCGCCATCCATTCGGGTCTAAGACCGTTCATGAAGGTAACTTTCTGTTCAATAACTTTCCTTTCGATCCCATGCTTTATCATCTTACTCAAGAGATGATTAAAACGATCAAAAGCCTGAACCAGTTTCTCTTCGGGCTTTTGTTTGAAATCACCAAACTCTGAAAGCAAAAGAGTTTGAATCGAATGTTCCAGATCTGCGTCGGTGGAATACAATTCTTTTAGCCTATCCCATATCTCTTTAGCTGTAGTGCAAGAATTCACCAAACGAAACGTATCTGACTGCAATGCAAACCTAATCATTCTTAAGGCTTTAATGTTACATTTAAACTTATCTTTCTCGTCTTGAGGAATGTCTTTCACATCACTCACAAGCTGATTGTACTCCTTTTGAGTTTTGACAATTCTTGAGCTGTTTGTATGAGCAAACGGGCCAACAGTGATAGCTTCCCAGATCAAGTACCCATCATCTTCTGAGCCAATCACATAATCTTCAAGTGATGTGTCCAAACCTCATAATCTTGAGTGTACAAGATTGGAATCCTAGTCGTTGATCCGATACTGTTGGAGATGTTGATTGGATTGGTTTGCGAATCATCCATGGACATTGTGATGAAGTTTGATCGATAACCTGTTTAAGATCAGACTTGTAATTTATCGTTAGGGTAAGATCGACAATTAATGAAACACGCCAATATGGAATGACGGCTCAATTAATATCAATCAATGCGGAAAAACCCTGATAGCTTCTTCAACAGAAGAGATGTGTATGAATTACACAGTCTCCTGCTCTGATACCAATTGATGAGAATTAAACTCAGATCGATTAGATCTTTCACAGGTAAAAGATAAAGATCAAACAAAACAAACACAATAACAGAATCAACAATATGCTTATGATTCAAATATAGTTACGCCTCAGCAGAGCTCTATGAAGAACTTCCACTGTAGAGGCGAGCTAGGGTTTACAATACTCAAAAAGAATAAATAGCAAAGCGTGTGTTGTATTCAAAGACTGCATGCATGCAGCTTAAATACTAAACCCTAGAGAAAAACATGCACGGTTGGACAGGCCCAAACCGGCAATCAAAATTGGGATAAGGACCGAGCCCATGATGCAACACTACAAGCCCAACAGAAAGGATGATGTGAAATCATGAATGCTTGATGAGCAAGGTGTTGTCAATTTTTCTCGTTTGTATCCACTCTCCAGAAGATAACTCGCCAATGTGTCATACCATGCCATGGGTGCCTGCTTCAAACCATAGACAACTTTATCAAGACGATATACATGATTGGGAAATTCTTCACTTTCAAACCATGTAGGTTGCTTTAGAAAGATTTCTTCTTGAAGATCCCCATGTAAGAAGGCAGTTTTTACATCCATTTGATAGACATTGAATTTCTTGAATGAAGAAAAAGCGAGGAACAGACGAATTGCTTCAAGTCTAGCAATAGGGGCAAAGGTTTCGTCATAGTCTAACCCCTCCAATTGACAAAATCATTGGTCCACATGTAACATCTTGTTCTTACAAGTATTTACCCTTTCTCCCCTTAGTATGTGATTATTTTGTAAGTGGCCTATATGGCATTTTTGTATTTTGGGAGTAGGTTACACTGGTCGTACACATTGGTATGTTGGGTGTACCTGGTCTCGCGTGCGTACGCCGGTACGCATAGTGTATGAAGTTTAGACCAAACCCTAATATTTAGGGTTTGTACACTATATAAACACCATTATAGCCCCAAACCCTTCCTCTTATCAGCCTCCATCCCTAATATTGACCCACCTTGCAAACCCAAACCTATTTTGAGCATTTTGAGCTTTTGAGTGAGTTGTGGGCATTCTTGTTTGTGAAGGAAGATCATCAAAGAAGTGGATTTGCTCTCAAGACCTTGGATCCAACATTTTCTCTTCATTGTGCACCATTTGGAGGTATAAAGCTCCAAACTTAACTCATGTTTCTCTAGATCTTGGTTAAGCTTAGATTTTTATCCCTATTGTCCTAAACCCTAGGTCTTTGTGAGTATGAGGTACTCCAAAGCCTCCAAGCTGTCCTTTTAGACATTTTAGGGTATTTTAAGTCATAAAAATGCAAGTATGGATCTTGGTTTGTCCCCATGCAAGAGTTATGGTGTAGAAAATGATTGAATAAGTGAGGTTTTTAGTATTGGGCTCTTTGTAGCCATGAAAAGGCATAAATATTGCAACTTTATGGCCTTAGAGGTTTTAATAATCTCAAATATGAAGATTAGACGTAAGTTCTTAAGGCATTAAGACCTTAATGGGAGTTTTGACCTAGGGTGCGTACGTCGGGTGTAAAAGCATGTAAGATATGCGTACAGCACCTCGACCCCGATTCCCACTCGCATTAGATGGTGTACGCGAGGTGTACAAGGTGGCATGTGGGGCGTTCGGCCCAGTTCCAACGTTTGGGCCATTTTTTTGGGCCTTAGATCATTATGTGTTGGGCTTTTCAGGATTGGACCGAATGGGAAGGGCAAAATGACTTTTTTCCCCTAATTAGGATATGGGATTTTGGACCATTTATTATGGGATAAAAACCCGAATTCTTGATTAGGGTTATTTTTCTTGGGATATAATTAGTGTGAGGAGCCATGTTAGCAACAGCTCGAGTGTGTGGCTCGGTTATCTTCTTTTGGAGGTGAGTCTCCTCACTAGATCCATGGGTCGAAGGAACCAATTTCGGCCCATTACTTTGTTATGTAGAATGCTAGTTGTCTCTGTGATACTTGCATGAAAGACCAAGATCTGGCCCCTGACAAGGAAAGACCATGGGCGTAGCCCATGGCACTTGTATGTAAGACTGGGATTTGGCCCTCGACATTCGAAGGAAAGACCATGGGGGTAGCCCATAGCACATGTATGTTTTGGTATGTTGTACTTTGAGGAACTCACTAAGCTTTGTGCTTACAGTTTATGTTTATGGTTTCAGGTACTTCTGGTTCGAAAGGGAAGGGCCCGACATGATAGCACAACATCCCCCCATGATTTCCGCATTCCAAATAATTGTACTCTGATGTTTTGAATATTATAACTGGGCGTTTGATTTTGAACAGTTTATGTACGATTTGATAAACTTCCAAATGAAAAATTTTAACACTGTTTTTGGGACATTACAAGTTGGTATCAGAGCCTTGGTTTGAGGGATTCGGACACACTTTCGGGTGTGTCAGAACTCAAACTGAGGAAATGATAATCGTTTTAGAGAAAAATGAAATTGAACTTCTAAAAAGATTTTTATTAAGAAAATGGGGTCGATGCGTGCAATCAGCCGAACTTAAGTAAGTGGTTCCCAAGATTACCCATACATATGTGTTATATGCTTGATATGAGAAATTGCATGCTAGATTAGGGCTAAGGATACCTTCAGGAATCATATGAAATAATTGCTTGATATGTGTGATGCCTTATAACCTAGAGGAATTTGATGTTATATATTACTTGGAATTAATATCGGCTCAGTTAATTGCTAAGTGTATACTTTCAAAGTTGTATACGACTACGATCATATTGCCCTGGAATGATTGATTCGGCCTCATTTCTTGTTCCGTGTTTAGTTGTGGACTTAGGGTAGAGTCATCATTCAACATTCTATGTGATTATGTTTGTGTATAACTTGCATGCATCAAGCAACTAGCGGTGTTGATTGAGGTTCTTGGTATTGCGAGTGGTAGGAGTTGAGATTTCCCAGAAGAGCCTAGGATATTTATGTTGTTTAGCATAGGATTGTAATATGGTCAGTTTGGTGACTTAGAGGAATTAGGCATGCTCTTGAGGAAGGTATAGATAGGTGTGAAAGGTAGTATAGGGCCCGTACTACTAGAAGCACATGATCTGTACCTGAGACGATATAGGGCCCGGAAACTCTGAGGATGCCTTTGTAGAAAAAATTCTGTCAAGTCTTATGTTGATTATTTATATCTTGTGTTTCGGTTGAGGATGGTGATGATTACTCAAGGAGGTTCTAGCTTTGGTTCTGGTTCAGGTTCTGGTTCAGACACAAAATCGATTAATGAGCGGTTGTGCGAGTTCATTTTGGTTGAGGTTACTCGCGGTATCTTGGATGCTACACCTGTGATGTTCGGTACCATCAAGGAGGGGATTTTGGAGCTGGTGGAGGAGAGTTTCAGTTCGTTTCGAGTTGAGATTGTTGCGGGTCAGGTCGGAGCTCGAACTCCCTCATTACGGGAGTTCAAGGCCTGTGGATCTCCTGAGTTCTTTGGGGTTAAGGACCCCATCGCTAGCCGACATTGGATCGCTGACATGGAGAATGCTCAGCGGACGAGTTTTTGCCTTGAGGGGGTAAAGGTGGGGTTTGCATCCTGTCTGCTGAGGGACCGAGCATGATATTGATGGGAGGAGGTTACCCGAGTTGTAGGGTCAACGTCAACGACAGTTATGACCTGGGAGGATTTTGTTCAGAGGTTCCATAGGGAGTTTGCACCAGCTATCGAGGTGTATCAGCTGGAGAGGGGGTTTCAGGACCTTCGCTAGACTACTGAGATTGTGGCAGAGATTATCACCAAATTCAGGGAGAGGACTTTGTTGGTTCCACAATACGTTGCGGATAAGGAGATGATGAATAAGGTATACCATGACATATTGAGAGAGGATATCATGGAGTTCGTGAGCTGTTCGGGGTGCAAGACTATGAATGATATGATCGAGAAGGCTCGTGAGATGGAGATTGAGTTGGAGCTTTGGGCGAAGCGGAGGCCAGAGCAGGTACAAACAGCAATGGGCCAGTCTAAGAGGCCCAAGACTTCTGATGCGCGCACCAGAGGCCAGCAGGTTCGGGGCCATTACAGAAAGCCGCACAGTGGGGCATGCCGAGCGGCGGGTTCAATTTGTTATAGTTATGGCCAGTCGGGCTACATGAGCAGGGACTACCCCAAGATTGCTTTGATTTGCTTTCATTGCAATTAGATCGACCATAAAAAGGCCGATTGTCCGAGATTGTCAGGGGGAGCAGTGGTGGCGCCCACGCCAGCCACCTTGAGGATTACTGATGGCCGCTAGGGCAGGGTGGAGGCTCCTGTGGTGAAGAGCATGGCATTTCAGCTGACCACCGATGAGGTTCGTGGTGAAGAGCATGGATTATTTTGATCTTGTATATGGACCTTTTTGGTCAATGGTATGACCGCCCATGTTCTGTTTGATTTGGGTGCTATCCGATTATTTTTATCTCTTACACTTAGCAAGAAGTTTTGCGATGCTCCCGGAATTTTGGATTTCCCGCTAGAGGTTAAGATTGCAGATTACCGTACCGTGAGTGCTTTGTTTCATCGTGGATTCATTTTGAATATGTTTAGCGAGAGTTACTCTATTGATTTGGTGTTGATTCCCCTGCGGGGATCAAAGGTTATTATCGGGATGGATTGGTTAGGTCCCAATGGGGACATGATTGATTGTGAGCAACAGTTAGTGAGGGTTCGAACCCTAACTGGGGGAGAACTAGTTATTTCGGGCGAGGGAGCCTCGCATGGACCGGATCTCTGTTTAACTACGAGGGACAAGAGATATCTTCAACACAGTTGCTCTGGGTTCCTAGATTATGTTGCAGGCACTCGAGTTGAGGGAAAGACGGAGCTCAGTGGGGTGCCCGTTGTCCGGGATTTTCCCGATGTATTTCCTGAGGATCTGCCAGGAGTGCCTCCCGAGAGGCAGGTTGAGTTTCGGATTGATATGGTTCTCGTTGAAGCCCTAATAGCCAAGGTACCATATTGCTTGGCACACCTAGAGATGCAGGAGTTGTCTGCGCAGCTTCAGAAGCTGCTAGACAAGGGTTTTATTCGTCCGAGCAGTTCTCCGAGGGGAGAACCGATTCTGTTTGTGAAGAAGAAGGACGGTTCACACAGGATGTGCATTGATTACCGGGAGTTGAATAAGCTAATGGTGAAGAACCATTACCCACTTCCTAGGATTGACGATTTTTTTATCAGCTCCAGGGTGCATCTTGGTTTTCCAAGATTGATTTGTGATCGGGGTACCATTAGATGAGGGTCGTGGATGATAATGTGCAAAATACAGCCTTCAAGACTCGTTATGATCATTACGAGTTCGTGGTGATTCCATTCAGGATCACCAATGCACTAGCAACGTTCATGGATCTCGTGAACCGAGTCTGCAAGCCGATGTTGGATCAGTCTGTGATAGTATTCATTGATGATATTTTGGTCTACTCCAAGACCAAGGAGCAGCACAAGGAACATTTGCGGGAGGTTTTGGAGACCCTAAGGAGGGAGAGGCTTTATGCCAAATTCTCCAAATGTGAGTTCCGGTTGCGAGAGGTGTAGTTCATGGGTCACATCATCAAGTAGAAGGGTATCTTGGTTGATCCGGCCAAGATCGAGGTTGTGATGCGATGGGAGGTTCCGAGGACCCCATCTGAGATCCGGAGTTTCCTAGGTCTTGCAGGGTACTATCGTAGATTTATCCAGAACTACTCCAAGATTTCAGTGCCCTTAACCCACTTGACAAAGAAGAATGTGGTGTTTCAATGGGGGCTCGATCAGTAGTTGGATTTTGACACTCTGAGGTAAAGATTGTGCGAGTCCCCGATAATTGCGCTTCCCAAGGGTTTTGATGATTTTGTGGTTTATTACAATGCCTTTATTTCAGGTTTGGGAGCCGTCCTTATGCAGAAGGGTCACGCGATTGCTTACACTTCGAGGCAGCTAAATCCTCATGAGGCGAATTATCCTATGCATAATTTGGAGTTGGGAGCGGTGGTTTTCGCCCTCAAGATTTGGAGGCACTATATGTATGGTGTTAGGTGTATTGTTGACACTGACCACAAGAGTTTAAGATACTTGATGGATCAGTCAAATTTGAACATGCGGTAGAGGGGATGGTTGGATGTAGTAAAGGATTATGATTGTGAGGTCCTGTACCACCCTGGGAAGGCCAATATGCTGGCTGATGCTTTGAGCCGTAAAGCCGTGAGTTCTTCTATCAAGGATATCTGCTTGAGGATGGTTGCCACTTCGCCTTTGTTAGATCTGACCAAGAAGGCTCAGGTGGAGGGATTGAAAAAGGAGAACTGGAAGGCCGAGCGGATCAAGGGACAAATCTCATTATTTTTCAGAGACAATCGGGGGTTGTTGACCTAGTGTGGTAGAGTCTGGGTTCCGACAACTGGTGGGGTGAGGTAGACAATTCTGGAGGAGGCACATAAGTTAAAGTTTTCCATCCATGGAGGGGCCACGAAGATGTATTGGGATCTGAGGTTGAGTTATTCGTGGCATGGTTGAGTTATTCGTGGCCTTGTATGAAAAGGGAAATAGCTTGGTTTGTGGAGTGGTGCCTAACTTGCAGGAAAGTCAAGGTCGAGCGTCAGAGTGATCATGCAACCCTAATTGCTTTGGATCTAAGTTTTTCTCTAGTTATACATGAAAATAGAAATTCCAAAGCAACAACCCTAATACTAGCATAAAATTCGAATTTCATATGAAAACTAGGGTTAGAAGATTACCTTACTTGCTATCTAGTAATAACAAGAATTCCTTGGTTGATCTTGATTTCTGAAAGCTTAGTGCCCTAAGTGTTGCACCTCTAATGGAGTCACAAAAACCAATAGAAAAGGATGAATGAGAGAGAGAGAGAGAGGGAGTAGGGCAGAAATTCGGCTAGGGTTTCTCTAAGAAATCATAGGTCGAAAATGCTTAGCAAGGGGGTCCTTAAATAGTTGCGGCTGCTAGGGTTTTCAGGTGGAAACCCTAATTTCCTCCTTAGGCCCTAAGCAACCCATGGACACTCCTTCTAGAAGGCCTTGGACGAATTCTATAGGGCCTCCTATAGATTTCTTCCACTCCCTTCTAAAGGAGTCCATCAGCCTAACATTGCAACTATCAATGATTTGCAATACTAGTCCCCGTTCTTTTAATCAGTTCCTTTAATCCCAAAATTAATATCAAATTAATTTCTGATTAAATACTAATTAAATAATATGATTTCTAATTAATATATTATTCTTATAATATATTAATAAATCATTAATTAACCTCTTTCTCCAAAAGTCATCCTGTCAAGTTGCTATGGTGTAGGCAACCCAAAAGGACCATGCTACTATCAAATCAAGTACATACCAATTATAGTTATGGGCTTAGACACCTAATCCAACAGGCTCCCACTTGGATAAGTCTAATAACTATAATTGCAAGTATGACTTCAGAATCTGATTAGCAATCGTAGCTCTCAAAATCCGCTGTCGAACTCTAACACGTCCTTTAGATAAGGGATGATATAATCCTCCGTTCTGCAAGATATCGTGTGGACAATGACATGAAACAAAATCATTCTCAATATCCAACAGTTTGTTTCCTGATTTCTGATTTGTTTGACAACGAACTTAATTGAACACATCAATTCAGTCCTGACCGGGCCCGTCACATAAGTCAACACAAAATCATCGAGGGGCCCAAGATATTGCTTTTACCCCTTGAGATAAAAGGAACAAATAAACTTTGACTTATATGCTTGTACTATTTACTTATCAAATCATACACAACAATACGTTTTATAACATCAAGTTACTGATGCGTTTACGCATTATCAATGCACAACCAACTCGTAAACCACAACTCATATATCTCGGTTTAAAGATTATACGATATTATCATCTCACAATCACTCGTGATAAATTCCATGAAGTGATTCAAATGAGCGTGGGTTTAATCTAATACTCAAATTCCTATTTTAGGAGTACTCATGAACGTTGCAGCAAACCTTTGCTATGTCTAAATACTTAGACAATCTACAAGCCAATTCATGACAGTCTTATTTCATTACTTACTTCCAAAGTATTATTAACTGTGGATAATTTGAACAATCCAATATTCAGGAAGTAAAACATGCAAAAGTGAAACACAAAATAAACAACTGACAAAAGATAGTAAACTTTACTCATAAATAAATCTTCCATTACTTAATCATCAAATGTCAATTACATTTATATTGTTACAAGTTTCTAAAAAATCTATCTAATTACTAAAACTAATATCGTCCTTCAGACCAATGCTCCTCGCATGCTGAACGTGCTTAATCCTACTTAGACCCTTTGTGAGGGGATCTGCAGAATTCTCTTTTGACGATACCCTATTGACGACGATGAGTCCTTCTTCTACCCGATGTCTGATGAAGTGGTATTTTATGTCGATGTGTCTGGATCTACCATGATACATTGGTTCCTTGATTAAGGCAACCGCTCCTTCATTATCGTAGAAAATCTCCATGGGCTCCTTTATGGCTGGTACAACTCCAAGGTCTCCAATGAAGTTCTTCAACCATATAGTCTCCTTTGACGCCTCGCTTGCTGCTATGTACTCTGATTCGCACGTTGAATCAACCACGGTCTCCTGCTTGGAACTCTTCCAAGTCACTACTCCTCCATTAAGGGTAAATACCCAGCCCGACTGAGAGCAGAAGTTATCTCTGTCGGTCTGAAAGTTGGTGTCACTATACCCTGTCACTCTCAAGTCATCACTGCCGCCAAGTGTAAAGACCCAGTCCTTAGTCCTTCGCAAATACTTAAGAATGTTCTTAACTGCTATCTAGTGAGCTTTACCTGGGTTCCCTTGATATCGACTTACCATGCTCAACGCAAAAGTCACATCAGGGCAAGTACATGTCATAGCATACATGATCGAGCCAACGGCGGAAACATATGCTACTCGACTCATTTCCGCTATTTTTGCATCGGTACTCGGAATCTGAGTCTTAATCAGTTTGGTATTGCTCTAGATAGGTAACTCTCCTTTCTTGGAATTATCCATGCTAAAACGTTTTAGCACCTTGTCCAAGTAAGTACTTTGACTAAGTCCTATTAGTCTTTTAATCCTATTTCTCAAGATCCTTATTCCCAGAATATAGGCAGCCTCTCCTAGATCCTTCATAGCGAAACATTTTCCAAGCCAGGACATAACCTTCTGCAAGGTTGGAATGTCGTTTCCTATGACTAGTATGTCATCGACATACAATACTAGAAATCTAACTATACTCCCACTAGCTTTGACATACACACAAGACTCATCCTCACTCCTATAGAAACCAAACTCTTTGACTTTCTCATCGAAGCAAAGATTCCATCTGCGAGACGCTTGCTTTAATCCATAGATTGATTTCTCAAGCTTGCACACTCTATTGGGGTATTTAGCATCCACAAAACCTTCTGGATGACACATGTAAACATCTTCAGCTAGCTTCCCATTAAGGAAAACAGTTTTGACATCCATCTGCCAGATTTCATAACCATGAAACGCAACGATAGCTAACATAACCCTAATAGACTTGATCTTGGCCACTGTTGAGAAGGTCTCATCATAGTCAACCCCTGGGGTTTGAGTAAAGCCCTTCGCAACCAGTCGTGCCTTGAATGTGTGCACTTTTCCATCTATGTCGGTCTTCTTCTTGAAGATCCATTTACACCCAACTGTCTTTCAACCTGGTAAATTGTCAACCAAGTTCCAAACTTGATTGTCATACATAGACTGGATCTCGCTGTCCATTGCCTCTTTCCATTTGGCAAACTCAGGGCCCACCATGGCTTCCTTGTAGTTATTAGGTTTATCCAAATTTATCAGTTTACTATCACTGATAAACGTATCATCTTCTGCAGTTATATGGAAATAATACAATACAGGTGGCATTCTAACTCTACTGGAACGTCTAAGAGGTAATGACTCGTCAACTGGTTCAACAGGAATCTCTTCCTCCAGTTTATCGCTAGTGTTTGAGGTTCCTTCATCACTTGATTCTTGAGTCTCTCGTCTTACGAAAGCTTTACAAACCTAAACCTTGATATGTGCCAAAGAGGGAACCTTCCCTATCCACATCTCGTGAGGTGTTTTGGAAACCTTCTTGGTTGGGACTAGATTAAGGATATGGGCGACTGTCTCTAAGGCATACCCCCAGAATGAGATTGGTAGCGAAGCTCGACTCATCATGGAACAAACCATGTCCAACAAGGTTCGATTATGCCTCTCAGCCACACCATTAAGTTGTGTTGTCCTAGGAGGTGTCAATTGTGAAACAATTCTACATTCCTTAAGATAGTCGTGGACCTCGATAGTAAGATACTCACCACCGCTATCAGATCTGAGCATCTTTATCTTCCTGCCCAATTGATTCTCCACTTATTGCTTAAACTCTTTGAACTTTTCAAAGGTCTCTGACTTATGCTTGATTAAGTAGATATAGCCATATCTGCTATAATCATCGGTAAAAGTCACATAGAAGCAGTTCGCATCCCTTGTGGTGGATCTGAAGGGCCCACACACATCTGTGTGTATGAGATCCAACAATCCCTCACCTTTTTTACAAGTACCAGTGAAAGGTGATTTAGTCATCTTCCCAAGCAAACAAGACTCGCACGTGTCATCTGACCTTAGGTCAAATGACTCCAACACTTTATCCTTTTGGAGTTGGGAAAAGCGCTTCTTGTTGACATGTACAAGACGACAATGCCACAAGCATGCCTTGTCTAAATCATAAGACGAATCAGTATGCAACACATTATTTCCTAAGCTATCTACAACCATCACAGTTTCATATACACCATTACAAGGCAATGCTTCAAAATAAAAAGTACCATTATAATAAGCATTTATAGAACCACTTTCATTATTAAATGAATATCTAAAGCCTTATCTGTACAAACCTTGAAAACAAATAATATTCCTAAAGAATAAATGAATATCTAAAGCCATTTATGACGAGTAGCTACAATCATTCAAATCTAAACATAACCCACTACTAAGCACTAAAGAATAAACTCCGATCTTGGTAACAGGCGACGATTTCCTATTTCCTATTATCAGTTTCATCTTCCCGTGCTCCACATCCCTACTTCTTCTTAGCCCTGCAAATCAGAACAAATGTGAAAACCACATCCTGTATCAAGGACCCAAGAACTAGCATGTGATGAGTTTTTAGACAGAATAGTATAAATTCCTCCAAAGGTGGGCTTTATCTTCCCATCCTTGATGTCCTGCAAGTACTTCAGGCATCTTCATTTCCAATGCCCATTTTCTTGGCAATAGAAGCACGTTGCTTCTTTTTGGATCAGAGGAAGGAGGGGCAGAACCGATTTTTCCTTTGGATCCACTTGAAGAAGATCCATCATGAGACTTTCCCTTCCAGTTCTTAGAGGGAGCTTTCCTCTTTTTTCCATTTCCTTGTCCAATAGCCAGGACTGGGGCAACAACAGTAGGAGTGGATACGACACTTCTCCCTTTTAATCCACTTTCAGCAGTTCTCATCAAGCCTTGAAGCTTACTCAAGGTGACTTCCTTTTTGCTCAAATGATAAGTCATCTTGAACTGATCATAGCAAGGAGGTATAGAGTGTAGGACTATGTCAATAGCCAACTCTTCGTCAAAGTTCACGTTTAGCTTGACTAGATGATCCACATATCTCTGCATGCATTGCACGTGGGTCATGATGGACTCTCCATCCTTCATCTTGGTGGTGATGAATTGCGTGACTATTTCATACCTTTCTTGACGCGCTCTTTGATGGTACTTTTCCATCAAGTCCTGGCACATCTCATAGGGACAATAGTCTTCATAAAACCGTTGAAGCTCAGGAGTCATAGTGACTACCATAATGCACGACACTTTGGTCGCTTCCTTGCATTTGTACCTATACCCAACCATTTTTTCGGGAGTAGCAGTTTCTTCATTTATCTCGGCGAGTTCCTTGTTGAGAATATGTTCCTTATCCTCGTAACGTAGGGCCATTCTGATGTTTCTCATCCAATCATTGAAATTGGATCCATCAAAAGTGATCCTCCCACAAATGTTCTGGAGCGAGAGTGGGTTCGAGGAGTTGTTGTTGTTGGAGGAGTTTGAGCCAGAAGCGTTCTTTGGGACAGACATCTGAAAAGAAGAACAAGTTTTGATTAGATAGGAATTCCTTAATATAACACCCAAATGAAATATTAAGGCTATGAGTCTAGGACCCAACACAATAATTCACAATTCAGAAAAGGGATGCCGTAATCCAATTGTAAATTATTATGAAGGTAGGTAAATGACGATTTACCAATTCCACCACGAAAAACGAAATTTAAATAAATTAGGTTTTATTAAATGAAATTCCTAGATCTTTTGAGATTCATTGAACTTTTCAATGACATGTTTAATCTCGATTATGTCCTTCAAGTTTGTTTCTGGGATACCGAGGATCAAAAACAAGGTGTGAATGACCATGCAAATTAGCTTGGTACTCTCGATGTAATTTACCACCTAATCAATGTGCCGGTTAACCATACACGCTCTATTGATCAATGATAATTTATGAGCTACCCATTGCCACTCTTTGTTAGTCCAAATTAGTGTGCCGATTAACCACACACACTCCACTAACGACTTGACATAATGCAATGTGCAATTTCATGGATTAGCATCAAATTCACATTTTCCTAAAGTAACTAAGATTGGGAATTTATAAAACATTTAGTTACTTTATATTTATCATTATAGTTATTAATGAGAGAATTAATGTCCCATCCTACCCGTTCGACTAACGACCCTCCACCAATCAAGGAAGCGGTGGGTGAGAGTGGACACTCATTCAACCACCATTTTATAGGCAATTTCCTTATACCCCCCTTATAGATCGGCTTCGTGAATGAGGCCTAGTAACGGTAAGACTAACTCATCTTATATATATATATATATATATATATATATATATATATAAGATGAGTTATATATATATATAAATTAAAATTTTAATATTATAATAGTATAAGGGTGTATTTTAAACTTTTAAAATGCTAGAGTTTTAGAATTTAATATTTCAAAATTAAACATTTAATTAAATTTTAAATTCCAAACCTTAAAGGGTGTAATTTGAAACTTTCAAAATAACTAGATCAAATTTTAAATAATTAAATTAATCATATAATGTTGTCATTATCTTAGAATTTGACCAAATCCATATTATTTGATAAGGAAATTAGATTACCATTCAGAAAATTCAATTTATGGTGATAAAAACGAATTATGGTAATTATCCTAATCCAAACAAGATCTGAAAATCGAAAAATCAGCTAACAGACGAGTAAACTCGTCGAGTCAGGGCATGGACTCGTCGATTTCATCCAACTCGTCGAGTTTATCAAGCAGATGGGAATTCTGCTTTGATTCAACTTTGGACAAATCACTATTGCATCAAATATAATAGAAAAACATCCTAGGCTCTGATACCACTGATGAGTTTTGAGCATAACAACATCCTATGTGATCATGCAACCTTAATTGCTTTGGATCTAAGTTTTTCTCTAGTTATACATGCAAATATAAATTCCAAAGCAACAACCCTAATACTAGCATACAATTCGAAATCCATATGAAAACTAGGGTTAGAAGATTACCTTGCTTGCTATCTAGTAATAACAAGAATTCCTTGGTTGATCTTGACTTTTGAAAGCTTCGTGCCCCAAGTGTTGCACCTCTAATGGAGTCACAAATAACAATAGCAAAGGATGAATGAGAGAGAGAGAGAGAGAGAGAGAGAGAGAGAGAGAAAGGGAGTAGGGCAGAAATTCGGCTAGGGTTTCTCTAAGAGAGAATAGGCCAAAAATGCTTATCAAGGGGGTCCTTAAATAGATGTGGCTGCTAGGCTTTTCAGGTGGAAACCCTAATTTCCTCCTTAGGCCCTAAGCAACCCATGGAAACTCCTTCTAGAAGGCCTTGGATGAATTCTATAGGGCTTCCTATAGATTTCGTCCACTCCCTTCTAAAGGAGTCCATCAGCTCAACATTGCAACTATCAATGATTTGCAATACCAGTCCCCGTTCTTTTAATCAGTTCCTTTAATCTCAAAATTAATATCAAATTAATTTCTGATTAAATACGAATTAAATAATATGATTTCTAATTAATATATTATTCTTATAATATATTAATAAATCATTAATTAACCTCTTTCTCTAAAAGTTATCCTGTCAAGTTGCTATGGTGAAGGCAACCCAAAAGGACCATGCTACTATCAAACCAAGTACATACCAATTATAGTTATGGGCTTAGACACCTAATCCAACAAGTTCTGGAGGAGGCGCATAAGTCAAAGTTTTCTATCCATGGAGGGGCCACGAAGATGTATAGGGATCTGAGGTTGAGTTATTCGTGGCCCTGTATGAAAAGGGAAATAGCTTGGTTTGTGGAGTGGTGTCTAACTTGCAGGAAAGTCAAGGCCGAGCATCAGAGACCCCACGACAAGATGCAACCCTTACCCATTCCCATGTGGAAGTGGGAAGAGATTACCATAAATTTCATCACAAAGCTGTCAAGGACGGCACGTGGAGTTGATTCTATATGGGTCATTGTTGATAGATTGACCAAGAGTGTGCATTTTATACTAATTGCCGAGAGCATATCTGTTGAGCAGTTAGCTGACATCTACGTTCGGGAGGTGGTAGTGCGACATCGGGTGCCAGTTTTGGTGGTACGAACCGGGATGTCCGTTTCATCTCCAGGTTTTGGAGGAAGTTTCATGAGGAATTGGGTACTCAGCTGCATTTTAGTACAACATACCACCCCCAGAATGAAGGACAAAGCGAGCGGACGATTCAGACGCTCGAGGATATGCTTCGGGATTGTGTACTAGATTTTGGAGGGAGTTAGGATACTTACCTTCCAGTGGCCGAGTTCTCCTACAACAATAGTTATCATGCTAGTATTGACCGACCACCGTTCGAGATGTTGTATGAAAGGAGGTGCAGGACCCCGGTTTGCTGGGGGAGGTCGGGCATTGGGTCATGGGGAGTACTGAGGTTGTACTCAAGACCACTGAGTTGATTCAGCAGGTGCGCGACAGGTTGTGATTCTCGCAAATTCGACAAAAGATTTTTGCAGATTGGCGACATTCGAACCTCGAGTTTCAGGTAGGAGAATTAGTGCTTATGAAGGTGTCACCTTGGAAAGATGTCATCCGCTTTCGGAAGCGGGGCCCTAGATTCATTGGTCGTTTTAGTATTTCAACCCAGGTGGTCAAGGTTGCATACCGGCTAGATTTGCCTGATGAGCTCAGCTAGATCCATAACACCTTCCATGTGTCTCAGCATCAGAAGTGTGTAGCCGATGAGTTCGTAGTTTTTCCTCTGAATGACATTCAAGTTGATGATCGCCTGAATTATGTGGAGAGACCGGTGGCGATCTTGGATCGGAAGAAAAAGGCTCTGAGCAAAAAAGAAGTGTCTCTAGTCAAGGTCCAGTGGCAGCATTAGAAAGGTTCTGAATGGACGTGGGAGCCTGAGGCAGAGATGCGAGAGCACTACCCTGATTTATTCGCGACAACAGACTTCGTGGACAAAGTCTAGTTCAAGTGGGGGAGAGTTGTAACATCTTGTTATTCCAAGTATTTACCCTTTCTCCCTTTAGTATGTGTTTATTTTGTAAGTATCCCTTTATGGAATTTTCGTATTTTGGGAACAACATGGGTACGCTGGGCATACACGTTGGTACGCTTGACGTACCTGGTCTCGCGTGCATACATTGAGCGTACGCTGGTATGCAAGGCATACAAAGTTTGGACCAAACCCTAATATTAAGGGTTTGTGCACTATATAAACACCATTATATCCCCAAAACCCTTCCTCTTACCAGCCTCCATCCCTAATATCGACCCCCCTTGCAAACCTTAACCTATTTTGAGCATTTTGAGCTTTTGAGTGAGTTGTGGGCATTCTTGTTTGTGAAGGAAAATCATCAAAGAAGTGGATTTGCTCTCAAGACCTTGGATCCAACATTTTTCTCTTCATTGTGCACCATTTGGAGGTATAAAGCTCCAACCTTGACTCACGTTTCTCTAGATCTTGGCTAAGCTTAGATTTTTATCCCTTTTGTCCCAAAACCTAGATCTTGGATCTTGGTTTATCCCCATGCAAGAGGTATGGTGTAGCAAATGAATGAGTACGTGAGGTTTTTAGTGTTGGGCTCTTTGTAACCCTGAAAAGGCATAAACATTGCAACTTTATGGACTTAGAGGTTTTGATAAGCTCAAATATGAAGATTAGACGTAAGGTCTTAAGGCATTAAGAGCTTAATGGGAGTTTTGACCTAGGGTGCGTACGTCGGGCGTAAAATCATATACGTTGCATGTATTGCACCTCGACCTCGATTCCCTCTCGCGTCAGATGTTGTACGCGAGGCATACAAGGTGGCATGTGGGGTGTTCGACCCAGTTCTAGCATTTGAGTCCTTCTTTTAGGCCTTAGATACTTAGGTGTTGGGCTTTTTAGGATTAGACCGAATGGGAAGGGAAACTGACCTTTTTACCCCTAATTAGGATATGGGGATTTTCGGACCATTTATTATGGGATAAAAACCTGGATTCTTGATTAGGGTTATTTTTCTTGGGATATAATTAGTGTGAGGAGCCGTGTTAGAAGCAACTCGAGTGTGTGGCTTGGTTATCTTCTTTTGGAGGTGAGTCTCCTCACTAGATCCATGGGTTGAAGGCACCAATTTCGGCCCATTACTTTGTTATGTAGAATGCTAGTTGTCTCTATGATACTTGCATGAAAGACCAAGATCTGGCCCCTGACAATTGTATGAAAGACCAGGATCTGGACCATGGCACTTGTATGTAAGACCGTGATTTGGCCCTCGACATTGCAAGGAAAGACCATGGGGTAGCCCATGACACTTGTATTTAAGATCGGGATTTAGCCCTCGGCATTGCAAGGAAAAACCATGAGGGTAACCCACGAAACATGTATGTTTTGGTATGTGGTACTTTGAGGAACTCACTAAGCTTTGTGCTTACATTTTATGTTTATGATTTCAGGTACTTCTGATTCGAAAGGGAAGGGCCCAACGTGATGGCACAACATCCTCCCCTCATGATTTCCGCATTATGAATAATTGTACTTTGATGTTTTGAATATTATAACTGGGTGTTTGATTTTGAACAATTTGTGTATGATTTGATAAACATCCAAATGAAAAATTTTCACTGTTTTTGGGACGTTACACCACACGTTTTTCTTTGTTTCTAATGACGATTCTATCTTCATCCATCTTGTTTCTGAACACCCAACGAGTACTAATGATGATTTTTCCATAAGGCCTGGGAACTAGAGCCCACAAACGATGATGTTCAAACTCATCTTGCATCGGTTTGATCTAGTCAGCTTCTTTGAGAGCATCAACATCATTTTTTGGTCCGATCATCGAGACAAAATTCACAAACATGCATAAATTGTTTTTGACTCTGCTACAAGTGAGAATCCTAGAAATTACATCTCCAATGATTTGAGATTCAGTATGATATCGAAGGATTCTAGAATTAGTACTCTCATTCGTGTTGTTTGGAACTGAATCTTCCTGATTTGAGGAGTTAGATGGCTCAGCTTCTTCAGAAACAACAATATGGTCTTCCGAGTCGGAATGAGAGTTGACGATTTGATCATTATTATGAACAACATGCTTAGTGACATTAGGCAAGAACTTGGGAACAGGGTATGAAGAGTTGAAAGTAAGTTCATTCATAGTGGAAGAAGGATGATCAATCCGATCATGGATAAATAAATCTTCATCGAACGTGACATGAGCAGTTTCCTCAACAATTTGTCTTGAAAGATTGAATACCTTGAAGGCCTTGGATACACTAGAGTATCCAAGAAACACTCCGTCATCAGCTTTGGCTTCGAAATTTGATCACTGATCTCTTTAATTCAAAATGTAGCAGACACACCCAAACACATGAAAGTAAGAGATGTATGGTTTTCTTCCTTTAAGCAGATCATAGGCAATCTTCCCATGACGCTTTACAATGATGGAACGGTTTTGAGTGTAATAGAATGTGTTGAAATCTTTATCCCAAAAGGATAGAGGAAGACCAATTTTAAAAACCATAGTTCTCCCAGCTTCAATGAGAGTTCTGTTTCGTCTTTCAGCAATGCCATTTTGTTGGGGGGTTCTAACAACAGAGAAGTTTTGAGAGATTCTTGAATTTGAGCAAAAGTCTTCTCGGGAGGAGTTTCTGAATCTAGTTCCATGATCACTATGTAATTGTCTGAATTTATGATCATAAAGAACTTCCCATTGCTTAATGAGTGATATGATTTCATCAGCAACATGACTTTTCTTTCATAAAAAGATTACCCAAGTAAATCTTGAATATTCATCTATGATTATGAGAGTGAACTTCTTCCCAGATCTTGACTTAATTGGGACCAATCCATATGGAGGAGATGAAATGGTTTGATGATGGAGGAACATGACTTTGGCTTGAAGGAGGACTTGGTTTTCTTTCCTTTTTCACACGCTGGACATAGTTTATCTTTGACAAACTGTATTGTAACGCCCGTGTTTTTGGGCTAAGCATTAATGATAATATAGTAGTCTAGGTCAACCATTGGAACTCATTTTGAAGTAATAAGAATGAATTATGTGCTTTAAACTTAGTTATTATGATTAAGGATAAAAATAAGCGTCGAAAATAAATATTAGATAAAGCCTATATCTATGAAGAAAGTTGTAGTGATTGAAACAAGGATTTCGGATATATAAAGAATACCGAAATCCGAATTATAACGAAGAAGCTATGACCTGTCGAAGTTTCGCGACAGAACCGATACGCCACTGCGTGATGTAAATAGTAAATTTACGATAGAACGATTTTTAGCCTTAGCGATCTAAATAAAAGTCATAATATTTGTTAACCCGAGAATTTTCATAAAAAGAACGTCCAAATCTGACTTCGTATGAGGAAGTTATGATTTTTCTAAGTTTCGGAATAGCAGTAGACAGCTAAAAAACTCGAAATAAAGATTGAGTGATTTTTAGCCGATGCAACCTAAACGAGAATCGAAGGTCTCGTCAATAGTAGTACAACGGTAAAAAGACAGACGAAAACGGACATCGGATGAAGAAGTTATGAATTTTTAACGGATTTTCCTGTCCCGGTCTGTTAAAAATAATAATATTAAAAATAAAGTCAAAATTAGCTGACGAAGTCTAAACGAAAGTTGTAGAGCATAATTTTACCTACACGTGCATATAAAGAACGTCGAAAACGGAGCTCGTATGCGAAAGTTATAGATTTTAGAAGTTTGGGACACAAAATTCGAGAAAAATGCTAAAACCGAGGAATTTCGCATGGCTGGGGTTCGGTCACGTCACCTCGCATGCGAGGCCACCTTGTGTCCGCCACGTGCTCGCTGCTAATTCGATCGAAGATGCGGCCCAGTAAGAAGTCGACGCGCCTCGCACCGGTGGCATCCGACGCGTGTCGCAACCCTCCTCGCACCGAAGGCTCGGTCCAATCCGAGACCGACGCGTGTCTCGCCACCTGACCTGTCCGAGCCTCGCTACTGCTGCCGCGTGTCCCTTCCTTCGGTTGGAGCTCCGAACCTCGCACCTATATAAAGGGGGTGCGAGATTTCCCGCGTAACTTTTGGAATTTGCCACTTTTTCACTCCTAAACCCTCTTTTAAGCTACTTAGCATCCCCGAAGCCCCGAAATCATACCCAACACCCGAAACACGTTCCAGAGTGCCCGAAGAGCCCGAGAAATTTATCTTTTCGGTTTGAAGCTTAACCTTCGCAAGGCCCAGTTTTTTTTCATTAAAGCTCCCGGTTTCATCGGAAATGATCGTTTTAAGAAACGAAGTGCTGCCCGATTATCGTTAAATCAAGTGAGTGTATAGTCACTTTCACCTTACACATAGATATGAAGTATTTTATATAAAAATACGTGCTATGTGTATATATGTTGTTTGTTTATTTGAGATGGAGGTTGAATGATTGTTTTATACATGTTTAAAATGATTTAAAATATATATATATATATATATATATATATATATATATATATATATATATATATATTATCTACAAATATGTTGGGTAAAACATGGGTAGATAAAGAATGATGAGTGAAAGTACGGTATAGATCTTGTAACGCCCGTGTTTCTAGGCTAGACATTAATGATGATGTAATAGTCTAAGTTGACCTTTGTAACCCGTTTTGAAATAATAGAAATGTATTGTTTGAGTATTATGTGTTTTATGCTTAATTGTTGTGATTTAAATGAATTAAGGATAAAAATAAGCGTAAAAATAAAATGTCAGATAAACCCGATATCGATACATGAAGACGAAGTGGTCGTGACAGGGTTTTTGAATATATAAAGAATGTCGAAATCCGAGTTATAACGAAGAAGTTATGACCTGTCGAAGTTTCGTGATAGAACCGGCACGACGCTGTATGCCGTAAAATATGAACTTAAGATAGAGCGATATCTAGCCTTGGTGATCTAAACGAAAGTCATAGAATACGTTAAACCGAGAGCGTGCATAAAAAGAACGTCTAAATCTGACTTCGTATGAGGAAGTTATGATTTTTCTAAGTTTCAGCTTAGCAGTATGCAGCCCGAAACTCATATATGAGATCGAGTGACTTTTAGCCGAAACAATCTAAACAAGAATCGAAGATCTTGTCGTTAGTAGTCCAAAGGTAAAAAGACAGACGAAAACGGACGTCGGATGAAGAAGTTATGATTTTATGACGGAGTTTTCCTGTCCCGGCCTACTAAAAATAATATAATAAAAATAAAATCAAAATTGGCCGACGGAGTCTAAATGAAAGTTGTAGAGCATAGTCTCACCTACGCGTTGATATAAAGAACGTCGAAAACGGAGCTCGTATGCGAAAGTTATGAATTTTTGAAGTTCGAGACACGCATACCAAAGCTTATCCGAAGAGTACGCCCAACGTACTTGACGTACGCCCAGCGTACTGCTTGTAGAGGGAGTACGCCCAGCGTACTCTGAAGTTACGCCCAGCATAATCGCAGGGATCAGCCCCTATAAATAAAACTCAAGGGCTGCCGAGTTTTGTTGCTCATTTCTCCTCTCTCACTTCTTATTGCCTCGTTTTGCGTGCAACTTATACCCCGAAGCCCCGGTATTATTCTCGAGACTCGAAGCAAGTCCCGAAGCCTCGAGGATCCCGAGAAGTAAAGTTTCCGAGCCGAAACTCTGCCAGCGAGAGGCCCGGTTTTCAAGAAATGCATCCTGGTTTTATCGGAAACGATTGTTTTAAGAAACGAGGCGCCGTCCGATCATCGTCTTATCAAGTGAGTGTATATTCGTTTTCTTCTAACGCATAGATGTGAAGTATTCTTTATAAAATACGTGCTATGTGTTTATATATTATTTATTTATTTGAACTAGTTGTTGAATGGATGTTTTGTACAGGTTTTAAGCTGTATATAAATGTATATATTTTATTTACTAATATGTTGGGTAGAACATGGGTAGACAGTTGGTGTGTGATGAAATAAAATGATGAGAGGCCTCGATGTTGTTGTTGATCTAGTCATCTAGCGGAGTATGGATGACGACCACGGACTCTTTCTAGACAGTCCAGTGGAACGCTAGCAGGCTCATAACATGTAGGTGTTGTGGAGGAAGCCCCTTCGCAGTAATGTCCATCCCGATGAAAAATCCTAGATCAAGTCCCTGGTAATAGATGTTGTTGTAGGGACGTAAAGTGAGGATAACGGGAATGGGTAATCGGGTTATTGTTGGTTGATGAACTAAATATAATTATTTATTGTGGGTTGAAAACCCTATATGCTCACCAGGCTCCCAAGCCTGACCCACTCAGTTTTTCTTTGTATTACAGGTAGTGGCACGAGAGCATAAGTTGGATGACATTGTCAAGATATTTTTGGATTATAGACCAGTAGTTATGTATAACTGTTGTAAGGTCTATTTTGTATTGTTTATGCTTTTGATCTGTATCGGAACATGACATCCCGCGATTTTGTTATATAATGAAAATACATTTCTTTATGAAATGCTTTGATAAATTCTTATCATATTTTGTTTTGGGAACAAATTCTGCAACTCTTTTAATCAAAGGATTACTCTGATTTTATTTAAAAGCATAAATGAAACTGGTCTTTTCTGGCCGTGATTTTGGGGATGTCACAGTTGGTATCAGAGCATTAGTTTAAGCGAACTAGGAATTTGTAGGATTTCTAGACTTAAACTTAGAATGCTAAGTGAAGATTGTGAGATGAGTGTCTGTTATATTTAAGACATGAGCACTAGTTTATTTTAGGAAAGTTGCCTAAAATGCTTTTATGTGCTAAATGTTATATGTTTGCCATATATGAAATTATTTCTTCGGATCTATGGTTTGTTGCCAACCGGATCTGGAAACCTTATGTGTTTACGATTCTAAGCGTATGACGACGGTATTAGAACTAGCATGTAAACGTTTCGGAGTGATAAGGATGATTTGATTATCTATCTTGATTGAAGATCTAAATTCACCTTGTTCGGTGTGTAGCTCAACGATGGCAAGAACAAGAAGTGGCGTTGGAAACGTAGACGAAAACAGGAATCAACAGCCTCAACCACCAGTGATTGAGCAAATACCTGTTGTAGCACCAGCACCTGAGCCAATGACAATGGCTGGTGTACAATTGATGATTCAGACAATGTTGGATCGTCATATGGAAGAAACTAGACGCCTGCTTCAACAAAATCGTGAAGAACTTTCAATACAAGTTGAAGAGCCCGAAGTGAATGGAGAGTCGTCGGATGGAGGAAACTTCAGTGGGAATGTTGGTCAAGCCAACCCACCGATTGTTAGACAAAACAATCGTGATGGAGGAAATGATGGACGAGGATGCAAGTACAAGGATTTCATGGCATCCAAACCATCGTGTCTATCCGGAAGCCCGATGCCGGTGCAAATTATAGATTGGATCTCCAAAATGGAGACAATGTTTGAAAGTTGCGAATGCAGCAATAGGCAAAAGACTGCTCTTGCGATCCCTTTGTTAAAATCTGGCGTGTTGAGTTGGTGGAAGCTGATAGCTGACTCTATGCCCAAGGGAGAAGCGAGCAAAATGTCTTGGGAAGACTTTGTGGAACAATTGAAACTGCAATATTGCTCCGAGCAGGACCTTCTGGAAATCAATAACGAGTTTCAGAATTTGAAGAAGGGAAAAATGAGCGTTACTGAATACGCTGCAAGTTTCACAGAAAAGATGAAGCTTATTCCATACCTAGTTCCAACAGAACTCTCAAAGGTCAATAAGTTTGCCCTCGGACTACCAGCGGACTATGGTCCAATGGTCAAGCAAGCAACCACATTGAAAGCCGCCATCTGGGCTGCTAAGAATGTTGAGACTCAGATCAGGGAGAAGGGTCTGGAGAGATCAGAGGTTGGTGAGAAGAGGAAGTCTGATGGGCCTTCAAGGTCCAACAAGAAAAAGAAATTCTCGAAGTCTAGTTCGAGAGGAGGAGGAGGCGAAGCGAAGTGGTGCGACAAATGCAAGAAGAAGCATCATGGGAAATGTGACGGGGAAGTCACATGCTTCAAATGTGGAAAGCCAGGGCACTATGCCAACGAATGCACCCTCACCAAGAAAGTTTGTTATGGGTGTGGGGAGGAGGGGCACATCTCGAGGGATTGTCCGAAAAAGAAGGAAGCAGCAAGACCCAACATTCCACCAAAGCCGAAGGCGAGAGCCTTTCAGATGACACTGGAAGCTGCTAAAGAAGAAGCCGATGTCGCTTCAGGTATCTTTCTCGTAAACGAATTGCCTGCCCAAATTTTATTTGATTCTGGAGCCAACTACTCCTTTATTTCGCATGAATTTGGTAGAAAACTAGCTTTGCCTGTCGATAGACTAGATAATGCTTTATTAGTCGAAGTTGCTAGTGGCAAGTTTGTACCTGTTAGCCATCGTATGAAAAACATCTTAATTGATTTGAATGGGAATAAGTTCCATGAGGAATTATTGCCTATTGAGTTAAATGGTTTCGACATCGTGTTGGGAATGGATTGGCTTAGCGCCAATGATGCCGAAATATTGTGCCGGAAGAAGATAGTAAAAGTAAACCCGCCAGGGAAGGAGTCATTTATGGTGTATGGGGACAAACGTAGGGTAAATTCTGGAATCATTTCTCTAATGAAAGCCAGAAAGTGTTTGGCCAAAGGATGTACATCATAGTTGGCATTCGTGATTGACGCAAAGACGGAGAAAAAGGAGATGCAGAGCATTCCTGTCGTGTGTGATTATCCAGAAGTATTTCCCGAGGATCTTCCTGGATTACCGCCTGATCGACAAGTAGAATTCTGTATTGAATTGTTACCAGGAACGACGCCAATAGCAAAAGCACCATATCGACTAGCACCAACAGAGATGAAAGAGCTTATGACACAACTTCAGGAATTATTGGACAAAGGTTTTATTCGACCTAGTTGATCACCCTGGGGAGCCCCGGTGTTATTTGTAAAGAAAAAGGACGGGAGTATGAGAATGTGCATTGACTACAGAGAGTTGAATAAGGCAACGATAAAGAATATGTATATGTTGCCAAGGACTGATGACCTGTTCGATCAACTATAAGGTTCAAGTTATTTTTCAAAGATCGACCTAAGGTCAGGATATCATCAGCCGAAAGTAAGAGAGCAGCATATCGAAAGACTGCATTCAGAACACGATATGGACACTACGAGTTTTTGGTTATGTCGTTTGGACTAACCAATGCTCCAGCAGCATTCATGGATTTAATGAACATGGTTTGTAATCCGTTCCTTGATAAATATGTGATAGTGTTCATAGATGACATTCTGATTTATTCGAAAAGCCAAGAGGAGCATGGCAGACACTTGCGAGAAGTGTTGGAAGTCTTAAAGAAGGAGAAGTTGTATGCAAAGTTCTCCAAATGTAATTTTTGGATTTGAGAAGTCCAATTCTTGGGTCACGTGGTCAACCAGGAAGGGATAATGGTTGATCCAGCAAAGATTGAAGCTGTGAAGAAGTGGGAACAACCAAAAAGTCCCATAGAGATCCGAAGCTTTTTGGGATTAGCTGGATACTACCGAAGGTTTATCCAAGGCTTTCTTCGATTGCTACTCTATTAACAGCTTTGAATCACAAAGGAGCTACTTATACTTGGATTGATAAGCACAAAGAAGCATTCGAGTTGCTAAAGAAGAAGCTATGTGGAGCACCGATTCTTTCTCTACCCGATGGAGTTGAAGACTTCGCTGTCTATAGCGATGCGTCTGGTGTTGGATTGGGTTGTGTCTTGACCCAAAGAGAAAAGGTGATAGCATATGCGTCTCGACAGCTGAAAGAGCATGAAAAGAACTACCCCACTCACGATCTGGAGTTGGCAGCGGTAGTTTTTGCTCTGAAGATATGGAGGCATTACCTCTATGGCTCGAAGTGCAAACTTTTCACTGATCATAAGAGTCTCCAATATCTCTTTAGTCAGAAGGAATTGAATATGAGGCAGCGACGCTGGCTAGAATTACTTAAGGACTACGACTGTAAGATACTTTACCACCCCGGTAAAGCAAATGTTATCGTTGATGCTCTCAGTCTGAAAGTCAATCTTGAGAGAAAAAGGCTAAGAGCGTTGAGAATAGAAGTTGTCTCGACAATTGTGGAGAGTATAAAGAAAGCTCAAGAAGAAGCTTCTGAAAAGAATGACCGAAAGGAGGAACGTTTGGGCAAAACGTTAGTGTTTGGTACAAACGGTCTTGGACTGAAGGTATTCCAAGATCGTATTTGGTTACCTAAGTCAGGAGGAATAACAGATCTTCTGATGGAAGAAGCTCACAAAACCATGTACTCAATTCATTCTGCCAGCACTAAAATGTATAGGGACCTAAAACCCTATTACTGGTGGCCGACGATGAAGCTCGACATTGCGAAGTATGTGGCAGAGTGTGTGTGACCTGTGCGAGAGTCAAGGCACAACATCAGAAACCATACGTGAGTTTAGAACCTTTACATGTACCTATGGGTAAGTGGGAAGACATCACAATGGATTTTGTCATTAAACTGCCCAGAACGAAGAATGGTCACGACATAATTTGGGTGGTCGTTGATCAATTCACTAAGAGTGCGCATTTCATAGCAACCAATGAGAAATGGTCTATGGATAAGCTTGCGAATTCTTACGTGAAGGAAATTGTGAGGCTTCACGGTGTTCCGTTAACGATTGTATCAGATCGTGACAGCCGTTTCACCTCAAGATTTTGGAGAAGTCTACAGGAGGAATTGGGTACCAAGTTGTGTTTGAGTACAGCTTAGCATCCACAGACTGCTGGTCAGAGCGAACGAACGATACAAACGCTTGAAGATATGCTGAGAGCATATACCCTGGAATTCCAAGGTAACTGGGATGAACATTTACCTTTGGTATAATTTTCCTAAAATAATAGTTTCCACTCGAGCATTAAGATGGCACCTTATAAAGCTTTGTACGGACAAAAGTGTCGTATGCCGTCTTGTTGGCTTGAGGATGGGGAAAAGCAGTTTATGGGACCGGAGATAGTCCATCAAACTGCTGAAAAGTTGAAAATAATCAGGGAGAGAATGTTAGCAGCTCAGGATCGTCAAAAGAGCTTTGCTGACAAGAAAAGACGACCGATGACTTTTGAATTTGGAGATTCGGTTTTACTTAAAGTCTCGCCGTGGAAGGGACTTATAAGATTTGGTAAAAGGGGAAAGTTAAGTCCAAGGTTTATGGAACCGTTTAAAGTTCTTCAGAGGATTGGGAACCAAGCTTACAAGCTCGAATTACCCGAAGAACTTAATGGAATTCATAACACTTTCCATGTGTGTTATTTGAGGAAGTTCACGGGAGAAGTTCTTGACATGATCCCACTTTCGAAATTGAGAATTGATGAGAACAAGAGGTTAATTGAAGAACCAGAGGCAATCGTTGACCGAAAGACTAAGAAGTTACGACCCAAGATGGTCGAATTAGTGCTTGTCCGTTGGAAACATACGAATGAGACAAATCTCACCTGGGAAACGGAGAGTGATATGATGAGTCGCTATCCGCATTTGTTTGTTGACGTGTGATTCCGGGGACGAAATCATTCTAAGGTGGAGAGAATTGTAACGCCCGTGTTTCTAGGTTAGGCATTAATGATGATGTAATAGTCTAAGTTGACCTTTGTAACCCGTTTTGAAATAATAGAAATGTATTATTTGAGTATTATGTGTTTTATGCTTAATTGTTATGATTTAAATGAATTAAGGATAAAAATAAGCGTAAAAATAAAATGTTAGATAAACCCGATATCGATACATGAAGACGAAGTGGTTGTGACAAGGTTTCCGTGTTAGAACAAAGTTCTAGTAGGATCGATTGATTCTAAGCAGAAAAACAATAAATAACGTAATAAAGAACACATGAATGGTTTAACTGATGTCGAATGATTAAGCTTTAACACCTCAGAAGAGCTCGATTCAGAACATCGACTGTAGAGGTGTTTAGGGTTACAAAGCAATAATAATAATAATGACGATCGTATCTAAGGCATACATGCATGCACTATAAATAGCTTAACCCTAATCAATAATCACGGATGGACAGGCCCAATCCGGATATATAAAAACAAAGCCCATGACGCAACACAAAATACCCAACAATCTCCCACTTTGCGTCAATGGAGCCGAGAGCTCAGTTGATGGTCTTGAACACCTTCGGTATAATGGCCAGTAGAGTATGACGAAAAGTAATATACCACCGAAGCATGTCAGTGAAGAATCTTGTCTGACTCATTGTTGTGCTTGCATCGATGGATAATATTGATTATGTGCTCCAAGCAGTCCGTTGAGAACAAATGCTTATCAACAAGAGCGAAAAGAAGTCTGTTAGCTTCGCCTCTTGTGAACATCATTATGAGATGTGTAGAATCAATTTGACCCAGCTGCATTTTGTTCACATCTCTAGGCTTTACAGTTGGCTTCACAGTTGGTTTCTTCTTCAAAACACTAGCAATCTCCTGATCCATTGTAGCAACTTCATGGACATAGGAAGCCAACATCTTCTTCAGATGATCTAGGATCGACTCATACTCCTTCGCATTAGTGAGCAAAATGTTGTACAATAAGATCCAATCATGAGGATTTAAATTAGGAAGATCTGCCAGGGAAATCATAGAAACCATCTTGTCTGAACCTCGGGTTATCTTGAAATGAACATTAACAAATTTCCCTGCAGGCGAAGGTTTCAGCACCTTGACTGTTGTAATCTTCTGTGCACTCCAAGTCAGATATTGCGGCTGACCAAACTTGAGATAATAATCAATTAGTTCACGATCAACTTGAGGGTGAGGTGAGGGAACTTGAACTGTTGAATCAAAACAGTGAAAAGTAAATGCCTTTCGTGTTATAGGCATATCAAACTGTGAGTCCCTCGTATTCTCACAATCAAACGAAGCTACAGGTTCCAACCAGTACGTGCTTGGAAACACTATCGCTTCTTTGATCAGTGTTTCCCTAGTCCAAGGAGGAAACAAAGCCTTTTTTCAAATTAGAGCATCATGCTCTTCCTTCTTCTTTCGCTCCCTCTCTTCTTCTTCCTTTGCAACCCGAAGGTTTTCATCTAACTCCTGATCCCTTTTCTTCCGTTTCAGGGCATCAGCAATAGTTTCTTGATCTTCATCACTATCATCATGCTCATCAGCAAGACCTTTCTTCTTTTCTTGATTACCAGAACCCGAAGCTACATTACCCTTCGGTTCTGTTTTGACAATGACCTTCGGTTCAATAGGAGTAGTACCAAACTGGATCTTCTTGGGAAGAAATGCCTTGGTGTTAGACAATTTCATAAAGACCACTCAAAAAATAAAATGAGATTTCGTTAGGTAACAAGTGAGATCTTGAATATAAATATTCACCGTCAATTCATTATTGGTGTTGGATTTTGGGTCTCACTTAGCACGTGGTGTACGCATCTAAGATCATAAACACAGATTTTGTGTAACCATAAACCTCAGTGGTAATATCTGAGAGTCTCAAGGGTTACCTTGGTGAAACGAAAGTTGATGGAGAATGTAGAGGAGGTGGTTAAGGAACCGAAAGTACCCCTTGTTATATAAAAGTGACAAAGCATAAAACTCTTAACTCATTTGAGAAGAGTAAGGTAGCTCATGACTTGAGTGAATTTAGCAGCCTGATTGGGAAGAAACGATAGATATAGATAGAATCATTAAGGCCTTACTCACAGTCTTAGAGGCTTCGGTCTACATGCAGCAGCATGCTTCTAGGGACACTTAACTAGTTCAAATTAAAATGGCCGTACCTGCCTTAGCTCCAATTTATGTAGCAACGATGTACTTGGTACCTAGTAAAGAGAATAAATAAAAACAAACAAACCACACACACAAACAAAACAAAAAAAAACAGAAGATAATAAAGAGATAAATAAAAGATAAAACCTTTTGGAATTTTGAATTTTCTGAAAAATAATAAAAACAAAATATTTTTGGATTTTTGAAGTTTCTGAAAAATAATAAAAACATAAATAATATTTTTGAATTTTGAAGTTTTCTGAAAAATAATAGAAATAGAAAAAGAAACAAGAATAAACGAAATTAATGTTAAAAACTCTAGGAATAAAGATAAAAGAGAAAACACAGCAAGAAAAAGATTTAAAAGAGAGTTTACAAAGTATACAACCAAAATCAAACCTTAAAGGAATGAAGCGAAATAAGCCGAGCGATCGGTTCATTTCGGTTCCCTAAAATTCCAGAACCGAAATAGACCGAGCGTTCGCTCTATTTCGCTTGTCTAATTTTTAGAGAGAGGTTTGAGGGTTCGGTACCGACTCTGCTTCCATCATTCCCAAACCTTGTAAAATTTTATTGAAGCTTGCTTCTGGTAAGGCTTTAGTGAAGATGTCAGCTAGTTGATCAGAGGACCGAACGAAATGAACTTCCACGTTTCCATCTTCAACATGGTCCTTGATGAAATGGTATCTTAGTGCAATATGCTTTGTCTTTGAGTGTTGCACTGGATTGTGACATATTCTTATCGCGCTTTCAGAGGCACAATAGAGAGGTATTTTCTTCATACTCAGTCTGTAGTCTCTTAGTTGGCTTTGTATCCAGATCACTTGTGAGGTACAGGATGCTGCAGCTATGTATTCAGCTTCGGCTGTTGAAAGAGACACACAAGTTTGCTTCTTGGACTGCCAGCTAACAAGTTTACCATCAAGGAATTGGCATCCTCCAGTTGTGCTCTTTCGGTCCAGACCGCATCCTCCAAGATCGGCGTCAGAAAAGGCTTGAACAAAGAATCCAGATCTAGCAGGGTACCAAAGACCGAGAGAAGAGGTTCGCTTCAGATAACGGATAATATTTTTCACTGCCACCATGTGAGGTTCTATTGGATTTGCTTGAAACCTGGGACAATAACAAACAGAGAACATAATGTCTGGTCTACTAGTTGTTAGATACATAAGAGACCCTATCATTTGACGATAGAGTGTTACGTCAACAGCAGGTTTTTCCAGAGATGGTGTTAACTTTGTGCCAAACGCCATGGGAACCTTCACCTTCGAATCTCCCGTCATACCGAAATTCGCCAGCAAGTTCTTCGTGTAGGCCTCCTGGTTGATAAAAATGCCTTCTGCTCCCTACCTTATATTCAATCCAAGGAAAAAGTTAATTGGACCCATTGCACTCATTTCAAATTTAGTCTCCATCAACTTCCTGAATTCAGTCGTTAAGCTAGGATTCGTGGAGCCGAAGATGATTTCATCGACATAAATCTGCACTATCATTAGATGTTCACCTTCTTTCTTTTGAAAGAAGGTTGGGTCAACCGAACCTTGCTTGAATTTTGACATTTTAAGAAAGCGAGTTAATGTTTCATACCAGGCCCTCGGTGCTTGCTTCAAACCATATACAACTTTATCCAACACATAGCAGTGATCAGGGTATATCTCGTTCACGAACCCAGGTGGTTTCTCAACATACACCGTTTCTTCTAGTTCTCCAATTAAGAAAGCACATTTCACATCCATCTGGAAAACTTCGAAGTTTTTATGTGCAGCATATGCCAGAAAGATTCTAACTGATTCCAACCTTGCTACAGGAGCGAAGGTCTCCTCATAGTCTATCCCTTCTTCTTGGCAATATCCCTTCACCACCAGCCGAGCCTTACTGCGAATGACGTTGCCCTCTTTATCCAACTTATTCCTGAAGACCCATTTTAAGCCGACCACAGAAGCATCCTTTGGAGTGGGAATCAGCCTCCAAACTCAATTACTTTCAAACTCATGGAGTTCATCTTGCATTGCTTGTACCCAATCAGCGTGATCAAGTGCAACATTAACCGTCTTCGGTTCGATTTTCGAGACAAATGAATTAAACATGCAGAATTCAACATGAGAGAATAAGGCAGTTTGTTTCGCTTTCAATTGAGAACATGTGAGAACTCGCTTAGATGATTCACCAATTATTTGTGTTTTGGGATGATCCTTAGTCCATTTCGTTAGAGGAGGGTAATTAGGGTCATAGACAGGATCCAACTCTGCATTTACCTCTTCTTTAAATTCTGATTGATCACCTTCGTCATTTGTATTCTCATTCTCCCCCTCAAATGGCGAAGCGTATCCCATGTCAGGTTCAGGATTCTCCCCCTCGGTTGGACTTGGATTCTCCCCCTCGAAAGGCAAATCGGTTGTTTTTGGTACAGATGAACCTTCCCCCTTGAACATTGAGCTGTTGTTTGGAGGGTCAGTTGAGGGTTGACCACCAGTCGGTTTAGGAGGTTCATTTTCCATATCTTTTGCAGCTTCATAGATGATCTTTTTCAGATTGTCGATTTTCTTGTCTGTTGCTTTCACCTCTGAGTGTATAGCCTTTTTTGGTTCATCAAATAGCCTTATGTACTCTTCAAACAAGTTGGAAATGGGAACCGAGACTTGTCCTGATTCTGGAAATATTTCCCCCATGGTACTTTCGCTTATTTGAACTTTCTTCATGTTGTTGTCATCAAAGGTTACACAGTAGGTTTGTTCAATATGCTTGGATGTTTATTCAAAACCCTATATGCCTTTGAAGTGAGTGAATAACCAAGAAAAATTCCCTCATCGGCTTTGACGTCGAACTTGTTTCGGTTCTCTTTGGAGTTGAAAATGAAGCATCTTGAACCGAACACGTGGAAAAACTTAACGTTGGGCTTCCGATTGTTCAGAATCTCATACGGAGTGATGGACAATCGTTTGTTAAGTAAGGATCGGTTCTGAGTGTAGCATGCAGTTGCAACTGCATCAGCCCAGAAGTATAGCGGAAGAGAAGCGAAGCTCAGCATGGTTCAGGCTGCCTCACATAAGGAACGGTTTCGTCTTTCAACAATTCCATTCTGTTGTGGTGTATAGGGAGCCGAGAAGTTGTGAGATATCCCCTTTTCAGCCAGAAAATCTTCAAAATCTTTATTCTTGAATTCAAGCCCATTGTCGCTTCTAATATTCCTCACCATCTTTCGCAGCTGCAGTTCCACTTTCTTGATAAACGCCTTCAACTTGGGAGTCGCGTCTGATTTCTGTTTAAGAAAGAACACCCAGGTGAAGCGTGAAAAATCATCTACTATGACAAGAATGAACTTACTACCACCGATGCTTTCGATAGCCGAAGGTCCACATAAGTTAATATGCAGAAGTTCAAGAGCTTCAACAATCTTTGTATTGATACGTATAGGATGGCTCTTTCTGCTTTGTTTGCCCATCTCACACGCTGCACACAGGTGTTCCTTATCAAACTTGAGAAGAGGAAGGCCTCGAACATGATCACCAAGCACCAATTTATTAATGTCTTTAAAGTTCAGGTGCGACAGGCGACGATGCCATAACCAGCTTTCATCAGAGTTCGCCTTTGACAGCAGGCATATTGCTGGTTTTCCTCGAATTGGGTTGAGATTTAAAGGATACATCTCTCCCTTGCGTTCAGACTTCAACAGAACTCTTTTGGATTGCTTTTCAATAATTTCTGATCCCTCATCATCGAATGAAACTTTCAAACTGGTTCCCACAACCAATTGAGATACACTGATGAGGTTGTGCTGCAATCCTTCCACGTAAGCCACTTTTCGAATTGTGAATTCTCTGTTGGTTATCATTCCATATCCTTTGATTGTGCCGTAAGAATTGTTTCCATAGTTCACACATCCACCATCCTTAAGGGACCGAAACTCCCTCAGCTCTTCCCTCCTTCCTGTCATGTGACGTGAGCAACCACTGTCTATGTATCATTCGTCATCGAACTGCTCGTCACTTATAACCTGCAAATTCAAGCATATTTAGGAACCCAAAGTCTCTTGGGCCTTGGTGAGTCTTTTACAGAAAAAGGAATAGCAACAGAAAGATCAACCAAATAAGTTCTTTTTATTATAGTGGTTTCGTCTTTTCTTTTGATGGTATACACCTTGATTTTGTTTTTATCTTGTTTAAATTGTGGTGTATCAGATGGTTTGTTGTTAGATGGTTTTGGAATATTCTTTTGAGTCCTAGGGTTAGCTGACTTTTTCTTATTATTGATGTCAGAATTCGAATCAAGCTTTCCCTTTCCTTTGATGTCCTTCACTGAATACGACTTTCGTTGGCAGCAAGAAGGACCGAAGCTAGACTTTCAGTTTTTAGCCTTGACGTTGTGACCGAAACTGGATGTTCGGTTCTGAGCTTTGGAATAATAGGAGCTTGGACTAAAACTTTCCTTTCGGTTTGGCTTGTCATTTTCTTTGACATTTGACTCTTTCTTGGAAGGAACATGGTTAGGGTTTTGAGACTGCCAAAACCGTTTTCGCTCATTCGGATTCTTCATGTATCTCTGATTTCTTTGGCGTTTGTGTTCAGTCAGCTGCTTTTGAGATTTATGAATATTGAAGCTTGATTTTGGCTTCTCCTTTTGAGCTTTGGTTGTCTTGGAAGATACATTGGATGCCTTCTTTGGTTCTTCTGGTATCGCTTTTGTTCCACTCGAGCTTGGTTTATCAAAACTTGAGGGTTTGTTGATGGGTTCAACAACGTATCTACCCCTTACCCTCCATGAGGTTCGCTCCGATAAGCTGATGGTTTCATCTGCATTATCGATAGGGGCGGACCAGAAGTAATCGTCGCACCCTTCAGCATTGTCTGTGTCGACCAAGATTTTCAATTCTGTTGTTTGTTTTTCAGTGACCCCTTTAACATCATATACTTGATTTGGCACTGTTTGAACTTTCTGATAGACCATTACTTTCTCTTTGAGTTTCTTCGACTTGTCCTTTGACAGGCGAGCATATTCAACTGAGTTCTCAGATATGAGTGGTTTTTCATTCTCGGTTTCGCTCTTCAAAAATTCAGAGCAATCAACCACATCTTCCACCGAGATTTCACTCATCTCACTTTCCTCATAAAATTCAGAGGTGTTTTCTATATTCATTTTATGTATAGAAATTAATTTGGCGTTAGACGAGTCAAATGTTTGAATGGTCTCGGACTTAATTTTCAACCTATCATTTTCATCTAAAAGATTTTTGAGCATACATTTATGTTCCTTGTCAATAAAGGTCTCTATCTTGTCTAGTCCGATTTTATAAACGATGGAAGTCTCTTCTGAGGACATTATGGATTCACACTCAGCGATGACCTCATCCTCCTTAAATTCAAGGAAGGGTAAGATCATCTTATGAATCTTTTTCCCTATTTCACAATTTAAGTGCAACCGAGTAATATTCGTATATAAGCATTTAGCAATCAAGCAAAAAACATTTCGTTGTTTCAAAAACTTTAAATTGTCTCGTTGCAAATAAATAATCTCATCCCTAGCCCTAGTTAACTCCGTCTCCTTCAGATCAATCCACATCCTTCTCTCCTCACTCTTCGAAGATACCCTGCTGAGTTGGTCAGTTACGTTAGAGTTCGCTAAGCGAGTTTGCATGAGACTACCACTTAAGTTAGAAAATTTAAATTTTAGTTCATTTGATTCATCTTCATAATTTGTTACGGGAATTTTAAGTGATTCAAGGATGGATTGTACCTTTTTGATCAGCCGATCACAGTCGTTGATCCTCTCACTCACGGGCTTAGCTGCAAAACACTTGTCCTCAGTCAGGTTCGACTCCTTATGCTCACCTTCGGTTGGTCTTCCAACAGTAACCATCAAACATTTCCCATCCGAACTAGTAGCTTCCTCACTCGCCACATAAGCTCTTCCATGTGTGGGTTTTCTCACTTCTTCATCCTCAGAATCGGTTGACCAGACTTCAATGCCACCGAACTCATCTTCATCCACATTTTCCTGCACAATCAAGGCATTCATTGAACTATTAGTTGCCTTCTTTTTCTTTATTTCTTCCAACTTTCGCATGTAATAAGCCTCATCATCTTCACCGTCCCTTTTCTCAGCCATCTTCCTCAACATGCAATCTTTGGCAAAGTGGTTCTTTCCATGATAATAATTGCAGTCGAATCCAGAGTCTCCTACAAGCTTGCTTTCTTTCTTGTCGTCATCCTTTTGAGAGGTGTTCTTCGTTTCTTCTTTCACCTTCTTAGAGCTGTAACTTCCTTGCCAGTTTCGGTTCTTATTGACAGGGAACTTCTTTCGTGCAAACTTCTTTGGGTTGGTGACCATCATTGCATATTCTTCGCCAGTAAGGTCACACTCAGACATATCTGAATCCTCCTCTTCTTCTACTACACTTTTGCCTTTTGAGACAAGGGCCAACGATCCCACACCTGAAACTACCTTTGCCTCCTTGGTTACGACGCTTTCATGGGATTTAAGAATACCCATCAGTTTCGCTAGCGAGTATGATTTAAACTGTTCATGAGCTTTCACCGTTGAAACCACTGCCATCCATTCTGGTCTTAAACCATTCATGAAGGTCACCTTTTGCTCAATCAATTTTCTTTCAATGCCATGCTTGATCATCTTGCTGAGGAGATGATTGAAGCGATCGAAGGTCTGTATCAGTTTCTCTTCAGGTTTCTGTTCGAAAGCTCCAAATTCTGAGAGCAACAAGGTTTGGATCGAGTGTTCTAGATCCTCATCGGTTGAGTACAGTTCTTTTAACCTATCCCAGATTTCTTTAGCCGTCGTGCATGAACCGACTAAACGAAAAGTGTCAGATTGCAATGTGAATCTGATCATTCTCATGGCTTTCACGTTACATAGCAGCTTATCCTTTTCATCTTGTGGAATCTTCTCTACGTCCACCAAAAGCTGATTATATTCTTTTTGAGTCTTCACTGTCCTGTTCGTTCCAGAATGAACAAACGGCCCAATCGTGATAGCTTCCCAGATGAGATAACCATTATCTTCATATCCAACTACGTAATCTTCAAAGTGATGCGCCCACACTTCATAGTCTTGAGTGTAAAGAATAGGAACCCTTGTAGTGGATCCAATGTTGTTGGAGATGTTGATGGGATTAGTTTGAGAATCGTCGTGAGACATGATGAGCCTTTCCTTGGAACTGCTAGAATCAGACCTGTAAACTTGAGATTAGGGTTTTATCAAACACAAGAGTTACTGTCGACAGGAAGAAGACGGCTTCTTTATATTCGATAAAAGCGGAAACCCTAAAGAATTCTTCAAACAGAAGGAATGTGTATTGATTACACAGTCTCCCGCTCTGATACCAATTGTTAGAACAAAGTTCTAGTAGGATCGATTCATTCTAAGCAGAAAAGCAATAAATAACGTAATAAAGAACACATGAATGGTTTAACTAATGTCGAATGATTAAGCTTTAACACCTCAGAAGAGCTCGATTAAGAACTTCGACTGTAGAGGTGTTTAGGGTTACAAAGCAATAATAATAATAATGACGATCGTATCTAAGGCATACATGCATGCACTATAAATAGCTTAACCCTAATCAATAATCACGGATGGACAGGCCCAATCCGGATATACAAAAACAAAGCCCATGACGCAACACAAAATACCCAACATTCCGAATATATAAAGAATGTCGAAATCCGAGTTATAACGAAGAAGTTATGACCTGTCGAAGTTTCGTGACAGAACCGGCACGACGCTATATGACGTAAAATACGAATTTAAGATAGAGCGATATCTAGCCTTGGTGATCTAAACGAAAGTCGTAGAATACGTTAAACCAAGAGCGTGCATAAAAAGAACGTCTAAATCTGACTTCGTATGAGGAAGTTATGATTTTTCTAAGTTTCAGCTTAGCAGTATGCAGCCCGAAACTCGAATATGAGATCGAGTGACTTTTAGCCAAAACAATCTAAACAAGAATCAAAGATCTCGTCGTTAGTAGTCCAACGGTAAAAAGACAGACGAAAACGGACGTCGGATGAAGAAGTTATCATTTTATGACGGAGTTTTCCTGTCCCGGCCTACTAAAAATAATATAATAAAAATAAAGTCAAAATTAGCCGACGGAGTCTAAGGTGCTGTTTGTTTTTTCGAAACGAAAATTCATGAAGTCTGCGGACCACCTCTGCAATCCTCTGTAGCAGAAGAGGTGGAATAAACGGCTGCAGCCTATAATAAGAAGCATGTTTGTTTTTTTAACATCTGCAGACTGCTGCATTAAACTGAAATTTAAATAAACTAATTTTATAAACTGAAAATAGTTCTCAACACCGAAATTTAATAATTCTAGTCTTAAAACATTAAAATAATAATAAAAAAACATGTAAAAAACAAAAATATAAAACTTTTTTAAAAAAAAACTTAAAAAAATGTAAAAGAAGCTAATAGTTTTATTCTAGAAAAAAAAACTAATTTTAAAAAACATTAAAAAAGAAAATAATAAAAAAAAATTAAAAAAGTAATGCAAACGATGTCTAAAAAGTTCGTAAAAAATTACACACGTTAAAAAAGATGCAACTGAAATTGAAAATATTATTAATAGAAACGGTAAAAAAAAATTAAAAAAATCAAGTTAAAAAAAATCGTGGAAACTATAAAAATAAATTGTATCAAATCCGTATATAAAAATTTAAGAAAATAAAAGTTAAAAAAAAAAAGTTAAAAAAAATAAGTTATACAAAATTTTTTAAAAAAACACTTGAAAAAAATGAAAGCTGAAGAGGTTAGAAGAGGCAAATCAAGTGCTGCGCCACGCAGCACACGCGCAGAGGTATTGTAGTCTGAAGCCTTCCAAAAAACAAACTGCTGCAAGAGGGAAAGTGTTGCGCGTGTGCTTATTTCCTCACTTCTTATTTCCTCGTTTTGCGTGCAACTTATACCCCGAAGCCCCGGTATTATTACCGAGACCCGAAGCAAGTCCCGAAGCCTCGAGGATCCCGAGAAGTAAAGTTTCCGAGCCGAAACTCTGCCCGCGAGAGGCCCGGTTTTCAAGAAAAGCATCCCGGTTTTATCGGAAACGATTGTTTTAAGAAACGAGGTGTTGTCTGATCATCGTCTTATCAAGTGAGTGTATATTCGTTTTCTTCTAACGCATAGATGTGAAGTATTCTTTATAAAATACGTGCTATGTGTTTATATATTATTTGTTTATTTGAACTAGTTGTTGAATGGATGTTTTGTACAGGTTTTAAGCTGTATATAAATGTATATATTTTATCTACTAATAGGTTGGGTAGAACATGGGTAAACAGTTGGTGTGTGATGAAATAAAATGATGAGAGGCCTCGATGTTGTTGATCTAGTCATCTAGCGGAGTATGGATGACAACCACAGACTCTTTCTAGACAGTCCAGTGGAACGCTAGCAGGCTCATAACCTGTAGGTGTTGTGAACGATGTGTTCACCGGTGTACTCTATCCCCCTCATGGTTGCCTTTAGGACATTTATTGTGGAGGAATCCCCTTCGCAATAATGTCCATCCCGATGAAAAATCCTAGATCAGGTCCCTGGTAATAGATGTTGTTGTAGGGACGTAAAGTGAGGATAACGGGAATGGGTAATTGGGTTATTGTTGGTTGATGAACTAAATATAATTATTTATTGTGGGTTGAAAACCCTATATGCTCACCAGGCTCCAAAGCCTGACCCACTCGGTTTTTCTTTGTATTACAGGTAGTGGCACGAGAGCATAAGTTGGATGACATTGTCAAGATATTTTTGGATTATAGACTAGTAGTTATGTATAACTGTTGTAAGGTCTATTTTGTATTGTTTATGCTTTTGATTTGTATCGGAACATGACATCCCGAGATTTTGTTATATAATGAAAATACATTTCTTTATGAAATGCTTTGATAAATTCTTATCATATTTTGTTTTGGGAACAAATTCCGCAACTCTTTTAATCAAATGATTACTCTGATTTTATTTAAAAGCATAAATGAAACCGGTCTTTTCTGGCCGTGATTTTGGGGATGTCCCAGACGTACGTTGGTAGCTATGAATTTAGTGCGGTATAGATGTACGTTGGTAGCTATGGATTTAGTACCTTGGCAGCTATGGACTTAGTGCATGTTGTATAAACCCTGGCGACGATGTGACTTTGTGCCTATTTGACATAAATTGCTGAGGAAAAGCAGTGTTGTCACCCCAATGTTTGCCTTATTTGACATAAATTGCGGAGGAAAGCAATGTTGTCACCCCATTGGTTGCCTTATTTGACATACATTGCTGAGGAAAGCAGTGTTGTCACCCCATTGGTTGCCTTATTTGACATAAATTGCTGAGGAAAGCAGTGTTGTCACCGCGATGGTTGCCTTATTTGACATAAATTGCTGAGGAACCCCCGAAGCAGTGTTGTCGCCTCGATGAAAATCTTTAGACTAGGTCCCATATAAATAAATACTTTAGGGACGTAAAGTGAGGAATACGGGAACGGGTAATCAGGGTTATTTTTGGTTGATGAAATTAATAAATTTATTGTTGAATGATGAAATTAATAAATTTATTATTTGTGGGTTGAAAACCCTATATGCTCACCAGGCTCCCAAGCCCGACCCACTCAGTTTTCTATATTACAGATAGTGGAACAAGAGCATAGTTGGACGATGACGAGGGATTTTGGATTATAGGCCAGTAGATATAAATAAATGTTGTAAGGCCTATATTGTACTGTTTATGCTTTTGATCTGTATCGTAACATGACATCCCAAGGTTTTATAATACAATGAAAATACATTTCTTTAAGAAATGCTTTGATAAAATTTTATCATATTTTGTTTTGGGGACAAATTCCGCAACACCTTTTGAAAGATTACTCTGATTTTAATTTAAAAAGCATAAACGAAATCGGTCTTTTCTGGCCTATAAAATGGGGATGTCACATGCATCTTAGGAATTCCTCGCACAAAATGATTCTCAAAAATCTTTGATATGCTCTTGAAATTCAAGTGAGATAGTCTCTTGTGCTAAAGCCAATTTAGATGAGATTAAGCACGAGAAAAGAGCAGCATCGAAGAGAGTTGTCAGCAGAAAACATGTTCAAAACATAAATGTCATTCTGTCTATTTGCAGTAAGTACAATGACATTCTTTTGATCAAAAAACTTCCTTCCTTCTTATTAAAGTGAACTTCATAATCAGCATCACACAATTGGCTTATTAGTATGATATTGTGCTGAAGACCTTTTACGTATGAAACATTCTTGAATACAACAAAATTGCACTTGATGGTTCTATATCCCTTTGTAGTTCCCTTGCCATTGTCTCCATATGTAACAGTTGGACCATCCTTCCTTACAAAGTCATCTAGAAGTGACTTGAAACCTGTCATGTGTCTTGAACAACCACTATCTAAATACCAAATATGTTCTTTACCCTGAAAAACAAAAAAACTAAAATGTACAATTAGTATACACTTACCCATCTTGCAATGGGTCACTTAAGAGAAAATGTGATAACAAGCATCAGGGAGAAAATTCAACGAGTTTCCCTTTTTTATCCATTTTCATTTCGAGTAGTGATGTTTTCAGCGCGAACATAGCTCTTTTCAAAAGTGCAATCGCTGACTCTATGAGAAGCATCACCACACTGATAACAAACTCTGGTTCTAGGATTCTTTCTTTTAACATTAAAACTTTTTTTCTTTTATCAACAGAACCTGAAGAATCTTGATCATTTGATTTAAAAACTCTTGCTTTAGTTCTGGACCAAGGAGTGTCATCGATGGTATGCTCAGATGACACTTCGTTATGAAACACAGAAGAGATTAAAAAATCATCTGAAACGGAAGGCTTTGATTGATCTCCAGATTCAGTGTTGCTAATAGAGTACTGAAGAAACATGTTGAGAATTTTGTTTACATAATGAACTTCACCATTGGAGATAGGAAATTTTAGCAAGATCTTACTGGAGGGCAAAACATACTCACGATGAGGAGGTTAACGAGAAGGAACAAGAGCAGATAAACGAGATACACATTTGGTATTACCATTGGAGTCAGTAGTACAATATGTATTAATTAGAGTTTTATTTATGAAATATACTTACAAATCTATTTTTAAAATCTTTCTCAAGACTATCAGCGATATAAAAAGTTTGTTTAGTCTTGACCTTTTTGATTAAGGAAACAACGCCTTCAACATCACCCCCACGAATTTTCTCACACTGATCAGGAATTTGATCATTAATAATTCTCGTGACATTATAGTGTGAAGAAGCCCGATTATTTAAAATAAGTTGAATGCTTCTTACATGATCAACAACTTTTTCTTTCTTAGCGTGAAGAAAATTGTTGGTCAGTGAGATACAAGTGTTTTCATTTTTTAAATGAGAAAGAGAGTTTTCAGAAAAAGAGAGATTTTCTCTAAGATCTTTTAACTCAATTTTTAGAGAAGATTTTTCTTTATTAGAAATAGATAGATCAAAACATAAATGATCAAACACGTCATCCTTTTCAATGGAAGAATAGATAACAATTTTTTTTACCTGATACGTTGAGGCTGAGTCCCAGTCTTGAGACTTAGAGTTTGTAGCGACTTGAGAAAGGTCAGCGTCAAACGTACTAACATTGTCCCTTGGTGCTTCAGCAGGAGACTCAACGATTTGAGCCATGAGACACTTACCTTTTGAGACTTCATTATCTGAGAGATCTTCTGTGTCAAATAATAGACATGATATGGAAGAGAATTTCCAATACCAATCCTCGCCTTTACATCGAGATTTAGAACCCTTTTTTCTTCCTTGTTGTATCTCGTCATATATTTCTGCTTTAGTTTACTACCGGATGCATTGTTATTGGATAACCAATGCATAGACACGATGTGACCCTTGTTGATGATATCAAGCATGTCATAGTCCATGATCTCGAGAACATCTATGGCCTTTGATTTCCAAGCAGTAAAGTTGTGTTCATCGAAATGATGGATCTTGTTAAGAGTAGAAGACTTGAGATTATAGGAGGTCGACATGATAACTTGAACGTAACGAAAACCCACTCTGATACCAATTGAAGGTTTGTATCGATCGGATACACTCAAGTATGAATAACAATGATTAAACAAACTAAGCAAAAGTTTAAACAGAAAAAACGAAAGAACACAAGTAATCACAAATATGCTTTCACTAATAAATAGTGTTTTGACCAAGAGAATGAGGTCACAAAGACTTACATTAGGGTTTCACCCTAATGCTGATTATATACGATTACAATAACCGAATAACCCACAAATTAAGGGATGTATACCTATCTAAGTAAAGGTCTGATCCTAATCACTAAGATTATGGATCAGACATATTATATATATATATATATATATATATATATATATATAACTGTCTAATATACATAAGTTACTTAGATTATGAAGTTCAAGCTGACGCTGATAAGATTTGGTGCTAGCACTGGCAGTGGTGCTCACTCTAGTGCTGGCGCTGGTGGTCAGCGTGTAGTGTTTGACTCATTAGATCATAAGGTGTGACCTTACACTTAAAAAAACTCCATTAGAGATGCTCTTACTGATAAGCTTCTAGATTTTTTTTTACACAAGTTTTTCAGATATATTCTTATATGGTGAAACTATATATATATATATATATATATATATATATATATATATATATATATATATATATATATATATAATTTTATAAAACTTTGCTTTGTTTACAATTTTTTAATAATTTTTTAAACTAGAAATTGTCTCATCCCCACTCGCGGAAGGCACAGGCTGAGAGTCTACTTATGTTCGCTTTGCGGGGGACGTAATCTATAAATTTTCAATTAGATAGACATAAATTTTCTATTTTTTTAAACATATGGACCAAAGAGTATACTATTTAAACACATTGGTCATTTCTACAAAAAAAAAGTACGTAGGGCCCTTTTTTTGTAAATTACAGTGAGCGTTTTTGTAATTTATTTTCTACATAGAGACCAATCCTGCCAATATACAAATGTATTGTGGTCAAAGTCTAAAACTCAAACATAAGAAAAATACATAGGGACATTTTGTGTAATAAAGGAACAACTTTTGTAATTTATTTTTTACATAGGGATAAAACTTGCCAGCATACGAAACTATTATAACCAAAATATAAAATCCAAAAATCTAGTATTCATAGACCAGTTGCTTTTTATTATATATAATAATGTTTGACAATCATTTTAAAGATTTCGTTTGTTTCTTAATAAATTTGTTTATTTACATATTCGTTGTATATAAAAATCATAAAAAATATACAAGCGTTTTTTAATATTTATTTTTACAAATTTATAAAAGAATTAAGTTCTACAAAAATTTGGGAAAAAATTGATAAAAATATAATATATAAAAGTTATAAGAAATATATTTTGTAAAAAAAATCAAAGACTCCCGGGACAACTTTCATAGGAGTTTTTGACTAAAGAAGTGTTTTTGAAAAACTTATTTACCCAATGAGTATACTTTTCAGAATATTTACCAAACGATGTGATTTTTCCATTTAATAAAAAAGTAATTGTGCCTTAAAGCATTGAGCGAGGGAAGCTGCAAGCGGGAAGAAATTACCAACGACGCACGATTCATCTCTCTCGCAGCACCTCCATCGCCGACCACAGCTCCAGCCGGCCACCATGGCACCATTCAACCTTCAGTCATACCATTCCACCTCCGTCAATCCCACCATGCGATTCCATCTCTGGTTCGATATTGAACTCCATATCATGTTCGAAGTTGAACTCCATCGTTGATTTATGAATGGAATAGGTGATGGTTATAGCAAGAAAATGATTCTGATTTCGAATTTTAGGGTAGAAGTTTTCTTAGATTAGATTGCTTATGTTAGATTTCTGAGAATTCCGATTTTTGAATTATGTTTACTAATTTCTGAGAATTGAATGAAATTAGGTTTTATTTTTTTATTGCTTGAATATAGCAGAGGTGCTGATTAGGTTTAAGAAAACATGAAATTTGTATTAGTTTATATGTACAAGCTATATTAGGATTGTAATTTCTCTATAATACCAAATTAATGTTTAGGATGGCTGTTATCACTCAAGATCATGGAAGACTTGCTCTAAGAAGATTAGGAGCACTTGCAAGCATGTCAATCATCATCACAGTCATAAATGTTTGCAATTGGGTGATGTGGAGGAATGTCTCCTCCTTAATGCTTATTTGTTATGTTTTGTTAAGTTAATACGATTATGTTTCCCTTAACCCCGTTTTTGAATTAAAGGATTGTTGAAAGTTGAGTGTGTATTTGTAACACCTGTTTTCCAGGATGGATCGATTTAGGGTTTCAAGGAGTCAAAAGGTCGATTTTTGGAGAAAATCGAGTGTCACGATGTGACCATTGGGTGGTCACAATGTGACAAGGGTAAACATGAGAAATGTGTTTCAGGACCAATCTCACGATGTGAGACATAAGTTTCACCACGTGAGAACTGTTGCAGCCCAAGCCCATGATCTTTTAGGGTTTCCTTCGTATATAAGCCCCTCTAAGTCATTTTAGGGTTCATTATCAGCCTCCAACACCCTTTTACCTCAGAATAACCCTAAACCTAAATCCGTGGTTGATTCTTGGCCTTTTCGAGCATTTCTTGGTTAGAAGAAGAAGAAAAGAAGGAGAAGAAAGTGTTCCATTGGTGGAGCTTGCAAGGAAACATCATCATCATCATTTCATTTTGTTTTTCGACTTTGTAAGTGGAAAAGACTAAAGCTTTATTGCTTTAGGTGGTTAGATCTAAGTTGCTGCCCTATTTCTTTCATGTCTAAGCAAGTTTGAAAGGAAGGAATACATAATGTTGCCAACTTTATGTTTTCTAAGGGTCCCTTGAGTATGATAATGTTCAGATCTAGGATTTGGTTGAAGATTAGGTTCATGCATTTGATTTTTGGTGCAATCTCTTCATGTTTGACCTAGAATGGATGAGGGACATGCATGAGGCATGCATGTCCATCAAGTAATCATTTTTATGGACCTTTGGAGTCCCTTTAGCTTATGGAAAAGTTAGAGTGAAAGACTTAATGGATTAAGGACTTAAATCCTTGGATTTTGGCTTCCGAATGTAGTCACGGCATGAGACATAAGGTCTCACCACGTGAGAATGAAAGACCCCGTTTTCTGCTGAGCTTTTTGGCACTCACGACGTGACATCAAGATGTTTATGTCACGAGGCCAGCTCAAATGATTTTTCCTTGACTGGGTTGGTTGAGTTGGGATGAGTCGAGTTGGAACCGGTGCAATATCATTATGACTCTTGCATTATATGTTGGGGCTGGTCACATTGGCATGCATGTAGGGCTGGGACCATTTGCATTTGTGAGTTGGGCCCATTGTATGTTGGGCTAGGCCCATTGTATGTCGGGCTAGGCGCATTTGTATGTTGGGTTGGGCTCATTGATTAGGAAGGGCTACACCCATTATTATAGGTTGGGCCTTATGTGTGGGCTAGGCCCGATGATATGTATGATATGTGGTATTTTGGGGAACTCACTAAGCGTTGTGCTTACTGTTGGGTTTTGATACGAAATAAAAGTTTATTTTTCATAAACACCGGCAACGGAAGACTTTAAAAATAACAAGTTTATTTTCAGTTCATAACAAAACCACACCATCATGGATCCATTTATAGAGGTTAGAATGAAATAAAAAACCAACCATAGGATGTTTTAGAGATAACCTTTGAAGCCTTTGAACCCACTTGGTTTTGGGGTGTTGATGAAGATAACAAAAGATCAAAGTGGATGATCTTCTCTACAAGTATCCACCATCAAGAGTAAGACACTTGGAATGCTAGCTCCTTCTTGTATTCTTGAGTGTCTAAAGCCTTTAAGTGCTTAACTCAATTAAGCACTAAAGGTAACAACTCAAGAGGTCTTCTAATCACCAAATCAAAGCATCAAAATGCATGGAGATGAAGCATCTCCACACTTACGGTTTTAGAGAGAGAAGAAGGGAGAAAAAGAGCTTCACTCTTGCAAAAATGCAAGCCTCATGCATCTCTTATATAGCCCATGAAAAGTAAGGGCTAACCATTAAAATAATATCAAGTAATGGTAGCCTTTAGAAGCATGGGAGACAAAAGGTGGAAGGTTAAAAAATCAACCTCCCACACCATCATTATGCCTTTTAAAAAGTAAGATTCTATATTTTTTATAAACTCCAAGTTTATAAAATATAAACTTTGTCTTTAGGTAAAAGACAAAAGAATCCAACTAGTCCAAAATGTTGTGCATGACTTCTTAATTCATACCATATGAAATAATAACTAGTAATACTCTCTTATAATTATTATTTTCACAAAACAATAATTATTTCCTAATTAAAATACAAGAATCGATATTATTTATTAATAATCATATTAATAATAAATATACTAAATGTGACATCTTGATAAAGGTGTGACCTTATAGGATCATATATTATTAGCAATATCACTCCATAATGATTCTTGGGCATATAGATCCAACACTTACGGTTTTATGTTTCTGGTTTCAGGTATTTTCGGTTCCAAAGGGAAGGGTCCGACATGACTTTACAACATCCCCCATAGTTTTCCACATCGGCTATTTAGGATTTTTACTCTAATGTTTAAATGATATATTCACTTTAGTTGGTTTTGGAATAACTCGTTTCTATGGTTTATTGCTTTAAAAATGAAAATTTTACACGGAATTTTTGGGACGTTACAAGTTGGTATTAGAGCCCTGGTTTGAGGGATTCAGGCACACTCTCAGGTGTGTTTGAACTCAAATTAAGGAATTGCTAAGATTTTTGAAAGAAAATAAGTTTTATAAAAAAAATTATTAAGAAAAAGGGGTATGATGCGTGTAATCAGCTGAGCTCAAGTAAGTGATTCCCAGAATACCCATAAATGTTGATATGTTATATGATATGGAATATTTGCATGTTAGGATAAGGCTCAGGATACCTTCAGGAATTGCATGATAGAATAGCTTGATTTGTGATGCCTTGAAGCCTAAGAGGAATTGGATGCTATGTTAGATTTGGAGTCTATGTTGGTGGAAGTGATTTCTAGGTGCATGCTTTATAAATTGTATACGATTAGGATCTTATACCCTAGAATGACTGATTTAGCCTTATTTCCTATTCCTCGTCTGGTTGTGGTCCTAGGGTAGAATCATTTATTCGAAAGTCTATTTGATCCAATATTATGTATCATTTTCATGCATAAGGCAACCAACAGTGTTAGTGGAAGTTTGTAGAATTATAGTAGCAAGTGAGTTGAGGATGCCTTTTATGTTTTGTGGTCTATAGAGTGTCTCTGCTTGAATGCTTGTTGCTTTTTGCTTTGTGGGACCCATATTGATGTGTGCCAACTATTAAATGAATACATTAAGTTACATGCTGCAAAGGTTAAATAATTCTAAAATGATTGATTTGGCCTTACTGCACAACTCTTCGTTTGAGTCTAACCGTTGTAGGGTTGGGTCTTTTATTTGAAGGATTATTTACATTTTGTTACATGTAATTGTATTCATGAAGTTGTTAGCTGATAATTAGTAGGGGTTCTTCAACAGCTGATGGTAGGGTGATGATGAGATCCTAGGGGAGCCTAGGAAGTGCTTTAGTGGGAATGATGCGTTGTTTAGCAGGTTTTGAGTATATGGTTTGAGAAGGTGACTTAGAGGATTCGAGATGATTCTTGAGGAAAGTATGGATAGGTGTGGATGTAGGGTTTTGAGCATTATAACACTCCTATGATGTGCATGCAACCCTAGAAACCTTGGATCTATGTTTTCTCTATTATACATGCAAACTTTCATTTTTCCAAGGTTTCATCCTAACTAGCATATCATGGGGTATATGTAATATAAAACTAGTAGAATGACATACCTTTCTTGTAGCTTGGATTCCTTAAGACTTTGTGAGCCTAGCACCCCAAATGTGATGCCTCAAATGCTTCACACAACACCACCAACAACTTGGAATAACTTGAGAGAAGATTGATATGCACCAAAATCGGCTAGCCCTCACTAGAATCACTTAAGTGCCGATTTTAAAAGCATGAGGGTTCTTTATATAGTGTGCATATTAGGGTTACACCATGTAACTCATGCCTTTCCACATTCCTCATGATCCATGGGTTTCAGACTCCATGGAGCATTCATGAGTCACCACATGGGTTTAGCCCATCATGAAGAACTATGGATCATAAGCCCACTATATAAGAATGAATGATTTACCAAATCAATCCCCATTTATTTAATTAGTCTCTTTTGATCACAAAAGTAATTCCAAACTAATTCTTGATCAATACTAATTAAATAATACATATTAATATATTAGAACTTATAATATATTAATAAACCATAAATATCCACTTCTCACAAAAGTCTATCCAAATTGTTCCGATGCCATGCAACCCAAATGGGCCATGCCAAATCGGGTCAAGTACATACCAAATATAGTTATGGACTTAGACACTTTATTCAACAGTGGAAGGTACTATTGGTCCCGTACTACTGAAAGCACACAATCCATACTCGAATCAAGGAAAGTGACGGAGATTCTAGGAAGCCTGTAGGATGAGGAATTTTGTGGGTATGTTCTGATTATTGTATGGTTGCTTTTCCTAATGGTGATCAACACTCGTGGAGGAGGATATGGTTTAGGCTCAGGTGCTGGTGCTGAGCTGATTGATGAGCAGATATGGGAGTTCATCTCGTCGGAGATCACCCACATTATTTTGGAGTAGACTCATGTGATATTTGGTACGGTCAACGAGGGGATCATGGAGATTATAGACGAGTGTCCGACCACGTTCCACACCGAGATTATGGCTATTATGGGAGCTCGCACTCTTACTTTCCATGAGTTTAGGGCTTGAAGGGCTCTCGAGTTCTTCGGGGAGAAGGACCCCATTTCTAGTAGGAGGTGGTTAGCAAACATGGTGAATGCTTTTTGGACGAACTTCTGCCTTGATGGGCCTCAGGTTAGATTTGCATCATGTCTTCTAAAAGACAGAGCTCGTGACTGATGGGAGGAGGTAGATTTTTATTTGGGAGGCTAGGCCATTGAGACGATGACTTAAGACGAGTTTGTGACCCAGTTTAGGGTGGAGTTTGCACCAGTTATTTGGAGATCACCGCCAAATTCAGGGAGAGGGCCTTATTGGTTCTGTAGTACGCTGCGGATGAGGAGATGAAGAAGACACGGTACCATGATATGTTGCGAGATGATATTAGGGAATTCGTGAGCATGTCCAACTGCAAGACCCTGGAGGACATGATTGCTAGTAACCGGGAGCGGGAGATTAAGTTGCAGCTTTGGCTGAAGCGCGGGACGGAGCAGGTTCAGACTACAGTGGGCCAGGCGAAGAGGCCCAAGAATCATGATTTGTGATTGGGAGGCCATCAGGTTCGGACTCACAAGCGGAGTTGCCATGAGAAAGGAAGGGGTTGTTTCAGTTCTATTCAGACTGATCATTTTAGAAGGGATTGTCCTCGAGGCTCGATTTTGATGTGTTTTCACTGCAACCAGGTGGTCCACAAGAAAGCTGACTGTGCCAAGTTAATAAGCGGAGTAGTGAGAGAAACTGCTCCAGCTACATTGAGGATTACCAATGGCCGCGAGGGTAGGGCGGAGGCTCCAGTGGTGAGGAGCCGAGCATTTCAGTTGCAGGCTGAGGAGACCATAGTTCCGCCAGATGCTATCACAGGTATGTATCATTTTTTCTCTTTCTTCATGCCTTATTATATTTATGCTTTTGATCATATGTCTGTATATGTGAGACGTTATATTCAGCTTAGATAAGTCCCCACCTAAGGATTGTAATTCTTTATGATTTCTTGGTTCTTATTATCGAAGGATCATCAGATGCCATGATTGGAGTGTATCTAGATAAGCTGGTCTTAGGATGTCAACCATTGTTAGTGTGAGCAAACTATGTTTCATGCTTGGAGGATCGTCAACCGGGTCGATGTATTAAATTCAACACAATGGGTCAGAGGGAGTTGCAGTGTAAGTTTGTTTGATTATTGGAATTCGAGATGGTTGAGATCTTTCATGGTTGAGAGGTGTAAGGGATTGATTAGTATAATAATTCAAGGTGAGTTACTACCAGGTTCATGTTTTCAAGAATGTAAGTGTGGTCCTCACATTAGAAGCTTTTAGGAAAAGATCTCATGGTAGTTGGTTTTCCCCTATGGGATAACGAAGTCATAGTTCAGGGGTGCTTGTGTCGCTCAGGTTGGATGTCAGTTGATTAATGATTAGCTCTATGATCCAATCGCTTCCATTAGTAGGATAAGACTGGTAGTGACCTATCACTCCTGGGCGTGGTTGATGCATTGTTCCCATTGATTGACCATCCTCTGAGATTGTCAAAGGGATTTGAACTATATCTGTTGAATATGTTCTAATTGCATCAATTTTTCAGAAAGTGGGTTGTTGGAGTGGTGATCCTTCCGTTTCGGTCAAGGGTTTATTGATCTTTTTCATCAGATTAGATGGCTCAAGGATTTGGAATTATATCTCGGAGAAAATGCTTTGGATGAAACAATGTCTTCCTACTTGGGTATCGAAGTGTTTAATCTGGTATGGGGTGTGGGTACCCTAGCTTGTACGGGCTTGGAATCTTAGTTCTTGTAATCTCAGGATGATAGGAGTGGAGTAATAAGGTTGTGCCATGGTTCAGAAGTACATCGGTTACGAGGTTGACATATTGCAGTTGAATCCAATTGGGGGAGAACCGGTTGGATTATTGGGAATAGTTCCAGGCAAGAAACAAGGGGGAGTTTCATGCCCTAGGCTACGGGAGAGTCGGTTCTAGTTGCAGTATGGATTGGGGTTTGCACAAGGAATAAGGATTCATGTTATGTTGCCTGGATACGTGAAGCATCAGTAGTGATGCATGACAGATTTGTGATTAGGTTCAGGTTGAGGGTTGTGTTAGGGCCTCTTTGTCTGTTCTTGTCTGATAAAGGCTTTGGGGTTCGAAGCATGACCCGAACAACCGATTGGGTTATAGAAGGATGAGGTTTCCACTCTTGTTGATTATCGTTTGGTATGGTAGTTGGATGACAAGACCATAGGTTGGGCCCATGGTTATTGTGGAAGTGTTGCAAGTTTATGATGAGAATCGTAGCATTCGCTAGGATGAGTTAGCCCATTGCATGAGTAGTTGTTGGACTGTAGGAGGATCACAGTTCATTCATGGGTCAGGTCAGACCGTTATTGTTGGTTGACCACTCCTTGCTGGGAATGAGGATTGTTGGAGCTGTGTCAGTGTTTTAGTCTTGTATAGCTCTCAGATGGCGGAGACACGTGGGCGAGGCCCATTTGGTTTTGTTAGCTTGGGTGAGACTTGTGGGCAAGGCCCGATTGGTTATGTTAACTCAAGAGGGTTAGGACCCGATGATGTTTGGCATGGTCGATGCTTTAGAGCTAGTTTGGAGTATGAGAGCTCAGTGATTAGTGGATTGGATCTGTGTGGCGGGTAGGCTAGAGTTGCCTATATCGGTTAGAATTTTGGTCAGGGTCTCGTTGTTTAACTATGTGTGAAGTTGCTGGTCTCAGTAAGCAATCAAGTTTTCTGCATCCCGATTATTTGGAGGGTCATCATAATATCAAGAGATCTCGGATATATCAAAAATGTGAATGATAATTAACAAAATATGACTTTATGTTGGTATGACACCAAGGATTGAGACTTGTGCTCGGAGTCACCCTTGATTTGGGGTGCAGGATTATCAGCATTGGTGAACGTTCAAGGGTTCTGTTTCTCCGGTATTAGTGGGATAATTTAGGGTCAGAGAGGTTTGTTCGGTCCTGGTTGCAGAATAGAGTCATTATGATGGTCGTTCAAAATGTTGCTGTCTGTTTGGAGTATAAGGTTTACAAGTTTCGGGCAGAACAGTTAGAATATTTCCCTTTGATGTTTAAGGACATAGTGTTAAGGATCGTTCTTCTTCGGGATTCAATAATTCTTGTCAGGTTTGTCGGGTGTGGCAGTAAAAGTAGTATAGAATAATTTCAAGGACGAAAACTAATTTAAGTGGGGGAGAGTTCTAACACCCATTTTCCAAGATGGATCAATTTACGGTTTCAAGGAGTCAAAAGGTTGATTTTTGGAGAAAATCGAGTGTCACGACACGACCATTGGGTGGTCACGACGTGGCAAGGGTAAACATGAGAAATCTGTTTTGTAACACCAGTCAAAATAGGTCAATAGACAATCACATGTGATTATACCAATCATGTAATGTGATTTTGTAAACTAGTAAGGTGATAAGCTTACTATGTAGTTCATGATAAATTCTAATACAAATATGAACTTTCTTTATGATACACCTCAAAGTATACGTCCATACGATTCCAAAAATATAGAGAACGTCTGAATCTGACTTCGCATGAAGAAGTTATGATAAACCGAACACTATAAATCTCTATGATAAGAGGAATTTAAAATAGACTTAGAATTAGCTATTGGAGTCTAAAATAGAGTTGTAGTACTCGTAAATACCTACGCGTGGATATAAAGAACGTCAAAAATGGAGTTCGTATGCAAAAGCTACGACCTTCCGAAGATACAGCTGTCAGAAACCCTAATCCGACTGAACTCACGACGTGAGCATAGAAACTCACGATGTGAGGAGTCAAATTGCCACATTTCGGACCTAGAAGGTGTGTGACGAGGCTACAAAGGGATAAGCTCTAAGCTCACGACGTGAACAATGATATTTCACGACGTGAGGAGTCATATCGCCACCTTCCGAAGCTAGGGACGCAAATGGCAAGTCTACGAGGTGAGCAAGCTTGGCTCACGACGTGAGTTTTATAAATTCACAACGTGAGAGACCAAAAACCTTCCTATAAATAGCAGGTCTGACTTCATCTATTCCTACACCTGAACTTCTTCCTTTTTTCTCATTTGCTGAAGCCCTCTTGTATCTCGAGCCCGACGACCTTGTACCGCTGACCGTTTCTTCTTAGATTACATAAAATCACGCTACTAGGGTGAGTTTCACGGCCCCACTTTCTAATATTTCGGGGGAAAACGCATGCTAAATATTGTATATACGTTACTATTATGTCTATATGATAGTATATTAGTATCAACGTATATAGTTATATTAACCGGGATATAGTTGTTCTAAATATAATATTTTGAATATATACAACTATTATCAACTTGTTAGCATGTTCTTGTACTAATGTAGATCTTGAGTTATACTTAGGATTCTATATATATGTTGTGTGCGATATAGTTCCGAAGTTATATTCGGGGGTTCTATATGTTAAAAAGTATGTTGTTATTATTGGTTTTATGTCAAGATAAAACCTGATATGTTATATGCTATTATTGTTGGTTTTATTTCAAGATAAAACTTGGTATGTTATATATTATTGTTGGTTTTATGTTAAGATAAAACCTGGTTTTTCCTCAAGTTATAGCTGTTGTACTGCCTAAAGTAATATGAACTTAGGAGTAATGTTTAAAGGCATAGTCTAATAACATAGGGTTTTAGACATGAAAACGCTTTTGTTGTTAGAGCTATAGGAAGTCGCCGAAGTCTACATGAGTAATTGTATTCATCAACTAAGATTGGGTATCTTAGCAGAAATCCTCTGAACTGTAACCATTAATCCCGTGTGAGCGAGGAAGTCATGTATAATTAGTATACGGGTTGACAACCCCACTTGTGGTTGCTAGCTACAATCAAATTTAAGTGAGTGACGAACTATCCTTTTATTTGTTATTTGTTCCGGCGTCGATGAAGCGTGCGGTGTTCCTCATGGAAATCATGAGTGGGTTGTCCTCATGGAAATCATGAGTCGGTTGTCCTCATGGAAATCATGAGTGGGTTTTATCAGAGGTATTATGTCAAAGCAGCGGTTACAGGCTCATGGTAGCAAATTTTAGAAACATTATACTTTGTCGTATACAAGTATTAATGTTAAGTATAAGTTTCCCCCTACTTATACCCTAAGTTCAAGGAATGTTTAGGTATAACACTTATTTGATAAGTAGACTATTATACCTAATATATATACTAAATGTTGGAGCCTCAAAATGATACTTTCAAAAAACTAAACTTTTGAACTTAGGAAAAGTATTATTTTCATATGGAGTCAAAACCTGTGAACTCACCAACTTTATGTTGACGTATTTTAAAATGCATGTGTTTTCAGGAACTTGAAAAGCTGGTATGTATTCGAACAGGAGAAGTTTTACTATTACATTTCTGTTCATTAAGAAGTATGCCATAGTCGGATATTATGTAATAAGTATTAGGAAAACAATAATGTAACTTTCAATCATCAATAAAGGTATGTATTTTCTTTAGTACTGTTCAGTGTATGTTATATAACTGTGATACGAAGAATGACGTTACACCACCCGGTGTTTCCGCCGACGGCTGGGGGTGTGACATGTTTCGGGACCAATCTTACGACGTGAGACATAAGGTCTCATGATGTGAGAACTATTGCAGTCCAAACCCATGATCTTTTTGATGGGTTTTGAGCATTCTAACACTTCTATGGTATACATGCAACCCTATATACCTTGGATCTATGTTTTCTCTATTATACATGCAAATATCAATTTTCCAAGGTATCATCCTAACTAGCATATTATGGAGTATATACAATACAAAATGTAGTTGAATGACATACCTTTTGTTGTAGCTTGATTCCTTGTACCGTTAAAGAGCTTAGTGCCCCAAGTGTTGCACCTCAAATGGTTCACACAACACCACCAACAATTGGAATAACTTGAGAGAAGATTATTATGCGCCAAAATCGGCTAGCCCTCACTTGTATTACATAAGTCCGATTTTGCTTGGATAGGGCTCCTTTATATAGTGTACACATTAGGGTTACACCATGTAACTCATGCCTTTCCATATTCTTCATGATCCATGGGTTTTAACCTCCATGGAGTATCCATGGGTAACCACATGGGTTTAGTCCAACATGAAGAACTATGGATCATAAGCCCACTATATAAGAATGAATGATTTACCAAATCAATCCCCATTTATTTAATTAGTCTCTTTTGATCACAAAATTAATTCCAAACTAATCTTTGATCAATACTAACTGAATCATATTAATATATTAGAACTTATAATATATTAATAAATTATAAATATCCTCTTCTCACAAAAGTCTATCCAAATTGTTCTGATGCCATGCAACCCAAATGGACCATGCTACTCTCGGGTCAAGTACATACCAACAATAGTTATGGGCTTAGACACCTAATCCAACAGTATCCCACTTGGATAAGTATAATAACTATTATTGAAAGCATGACTCCAACCCGACTAGCAATCGTAGCTCTTAAAAGCCGCTGTCGAACTTTGATCTAGTCAATGACGTGTCCATTAGATAAGTGATCATGTATTCCTCCATTCTGGACATCATATGGACTGAGACATGGATTATAATCATTCTCTCTGTCCATCTGTTGTTTCCCGATTTCCGATTTATGACAAACGACTAATTGAACAAATCAAATCAGTCAGGCTTGGCCAAGCACTTAGGAGTGTCATCACTAAATCATCGAGGGGCCCACAAATATCGCTTTTATCCTCATGTGGAAAAAGGAATGGATAAACTTCGACCCAGATGCTCGCTTGTACTTACTCATCAAATTACACACAACTATATGTTTTATAACAACCAAGTTACTGGTGCGTTTATATATGTCAATGTGCAACCGACTTGCAACTACAACTCACATGTCTCCGTTTGAAAAATATAAGATATTATCGTCTCATGATCACTCGTGCTAAAATCTATGAAGTGATTCAAATGATCGTGGGTTGAATCCAATACTCGAATCTTGCTCCAGGAGTATTCATGAACACTGTAGCAAACTTGTGCTATGACCAAAACACACCTCTATAGACCCATTCATGACAATCTTGCCTCAATACCTACTTCCAAAGTATGATCGACTATGGATGGTTTGAATAACCTAGTTATTCGGGAAGTCAAAACATGCAAAGTGAAACAAAAGAACAATACTAATCCTATATGGCCCCAAAACTTTTGAGCCATATTTATTACTCATTATTCATTGTATAATGTTTCGAACAACCAACTTAATACTTGAATTAAAACAATAGCTATGCCATGCTCCAAGCATGCACACTATGTTTGTCTAAACAATAGTTATGCCATGCTCCAAGCATGCAGACTACGTTTGTCTATGGTCCTTACTTTGTGATATAGATCAATTGAACACATCTTCAATGAAACTCATTTCACAATTCCAAATCTTTATCATCCGTGTAAGAATTCCAAATTCTTGTCACTGCCAGAATGTGTTAGATTCTAAACTATCATGCAATGATTCCTTTGTAATGTCTAGGTACCAAAACTCACAGAGACTTGACCAACGATATTACAAAGTATTCCTTTGGAGATTGTTACAAGACAATTCTATGGAAATGAAGTCTCAAATTCAAAGTACATTCCTTTGAACATCCTTCTTGCATAAAAGTATCTAACTTTCTCATCTATTCTTCAACTCCTAATATGGAAACATTCCATATTTTCCATACGACAATTCATTATTGATAGACTCCTGTCTATTCATAATAATGTCAATATGGTCCTTCCATTACTATATTTTCAACTGTCCTTAAGCGACCAATCTTTGGCGAACCTTAGATTGTCCTTAACAGTTGTTTAACCACTTTAGTCAAATCCAGTTCTATTCCTTTTTCCCTCTTAATGCCCTAGGCATTTGGAAAATTAGAACACAAGAATATTATAGCATATGCAATCGATCCTATACCCGAAGCATATGGGACAGGATTCATAATGTCTAACATAAAGACACGATACTTAATCAGTCTTTTGCTATAATTTTTTTATATTTGCCATGTTCTCACAATTCGAATTATAAAAAGGGATGTCGTAATCATAATCAAATTTTGAGAACGCAATTAACATTTCTATATATAGAATTTCCTTATGTTGAACCATTCCAACATAACACTCATATATATATATATATATATATATATATATATATATATATATATATATGACTAAAATTGATTAAAAAACTCAATCTAAGCTTTTAGAATTGAAATGAAGTATGAATTCCTCTCCCTTAATTATAGCAAAACAACTTTTCATTCCCAGCAACTTTGCAAATTTGAAACTTTGGTTTTCTATAATTAACATTGCTAACTTGCAACACTTAACATAATAATCATGCTCCCACTAACATGATAATTATTAGTATAACACTTATGCTCCCACTAGCTTTAACATGTATCTAGAAATTAGTTGGACTTCTAGAAATCAACACTTATTGATTTTCTTTCCAAAGTTCAGATTTCTGATACGAGATGCTTCGATAAGACTTTATCTAGGTTTCTTAAACTCATACACCTTCCATTAGATAGCTCACATGTATGTCTAAACAATTTTAGAACTATGAAGAGGTATGCCATAATCATAGTCACAATTGTTTAGACCTTTGCCATTTCTCACAATTCAAACTATGAAGAGGGATGTCGTAATCATAATCGAATTTGAGAAATGCAAGTATCACAATTGCTAACTATTTAAAATCTAGTCAGTGAAAGCGTTTCCTCACCATCATTTTCATGAATCGAAGAGAAACCTTATGACACTTAGATTTTATGGTGTATGTGTTCCTATCCATGTGAATTTGTCAAAACCATAATCACAAGACAAGGTTAGTGACAAATCCAAACTCATATGGACTGAACTTGTTCATTTTTTATTTCTTGCCACCTGGAAGCACAAGGGCCTACCATTGCTTCAAGGTTGTTATGCAACCAATTGAGAACTTTCAGAACTCATATGCATAGTCAACTTTAACTGGAATGGACACAAAAACAAGAATATGTCAACACGATAGGTCACAAACCTCAAGTCGTGGGCTAGTGTTTAACAATAGGTTTACTCTTGATTAGTTCTTGAAACTTTCAAGATCTTTAAGACTCCCACTGACCTCTTGACATATAAGATTCTCTTGTCATGAACCATTCCTTGACAAATCAAATATTCAAGAGTTAGTGCGGATTCTTATCAAGACAAACACTTCACACAATTGGCCTTAGTTGGTCTTTGTTTTATCCAAAACATCACAACTTACCAATTTCAAATGTACAAGAGTAGAAAACATTTTAATCTACATTTGATGAGTGTTTTAAACCTTTCTTAAGATTATGTCACTCAAGGTTACAATCTTGGAGTATGACTTTAAGACTTGTTTCGGGAACGAAGTATGACTCATCTTCTTGTTTTAACCATTCCAACAATTCACGATTCCTCTTCTTAGCCATAGAAATGCACTAAGATAATCTTAGAGGATCAATTGTGATATGGTTTTTCCATAAACATTAAGATGATCATAAAACACGATACTAAAGTACTCTCCCATCTTTTCAGATTGGAGAAACTTTTATCTTTCTGCCTAATTTGATTCTTCTCATTCGTTCTGCCATACATTGAACCTTTTCCAATGTTTCGGAATTATACTTAAACTTGTAAGCATAACCATGTTTACTAAACTTTAGTAAATCATGATGAATAGTCTTATCGTTCTTTGTGGTGGACCTGACCATCGCACATCCAAGTGTTCCCGATCCCCTAGTCCATCACTTGACTTACATATACATGTGAACAAGGACTTAGTCTTAATTTCCCAAAGATGAAAATTCTCATTCATCATACAATACAACTTGCATGATTCCAAGTTTCTATCCAACCGAAACTTAGGTGATGAGAATCTTCCCTTATTTGGTAAATTTTGACACTACCACAAACGAATGAATCAAATCCATATTGCTAAAATTAGAAACATACAAACACCAATTTTTCAAAAAAAAAATGCCATTGCAAGGAGATATAATAAAATAAAACAAAACAAATTTTTATTTCTTTATAAAATACGGAAAAAACTTTTCCTTACAATGCGACTTCAAATGAAAACTATGCTATTACAAGTTTCTAAGCAATCTATCATAACTCCTAAGCAGCAGCTCAAAAATCCGATCTTCGAACTATGCGATCGAAATCCATCTTCGTGGTCAAATTCAGCATACTCTTACTTTTAAGCTTCCTTTGATTCTCCAAAACATCAAAATGTAATTTCATTACATCATGTATTAAGAATCTCCAAATAGGAACTTAATAGAGTTAGATACTGGAGTTTACCTGAAGTAGAGTCAAACTTTTTGACTTTACCATCCTTATGATCTTTCAGGTAAATATGGCAGCTTCACAACCAATGTCCCTCTTATTGGCAACAACAATCCCAGAACCGGCCTTTCTCTTAAGTTCAAAACTTTTTGACTTTAGCCAATTTCTCTCTCCTAGGAGAAGAAATCATTTCTGGATTGTTCCATGAAAACTTGGGAGGTAGATCTTCCAATCAAATTTGCTTTACCAGTGCTCCAAATCATTGCTGATTCAACAGCAACAAGAAATTGGTAAGATCGATAAGGGTCATGTCGTGATCTGTCATCAGGGAGTGACTGAAGAACCAAGTCAACAGCCAGCTTCCTCGAGACTTCGACACCCAACTCTCCCAGCCTGTCAATATGTAACTTGATCTCCAAGACCTGAGCACATAAATACTTTGTTTGCCAATAGGGATTGAGTGACCTTGAAATTTTCAAGTCTTTGAGCTTGTGGGTTAGGGAGAATAGTTGAAGGAGGTGGAGGGGGTGAAGTATGATTTCCAGTCCCATTAGTGCACGACAAAGGGATTAATCTTTCATCTTCGGTCGCCATGTGGGATATCATCTTCATTAGGAAAGCTTGTTCTTAAAGATTTGGTAAGACCATAGTTGTCTGAACTAGACATCTACAAGGGAGAAATTCAAGTTAGTTGATTTAAGTCCTTAATATAACACCCAAATGAAATATTAAGGCTAGGACCCAACACAATATTTTACAATTTGGAAGAGGGATGCCGTAATCCAAACTGCAAAATATTTGAAGGTAGGTAAATGATGATTTACCAATTTCCACCATGAAAAAAGAAAAATAATTTTAGGTTTTAAGTGAGTTGAAACTCCTAGATCCTTTGAGATTCATTGAACAATTCAATGGCATGTTTAAATCTCGATTGTCCCCTTCAGGATTGTGACTGGGATGCCGAGGATCACAAACAAGGTGTAAATAACCATGCAAATTAACTTGGTACACCCAATGTTACAACCACCTAATCAATGTGTCAGTTAACCACACATGCTTCATTGATCTATGATTAACATCAAGCTACCCTTTACCACGCATTGTCAGTCCCGATTAGTGTGCCGGTTAACCACACACACTCCACTAACGGCTTAACAAGGTGCAAAGTGCAATTTCATGGGTTAGCACCATATTCACATTTTCCTAAGTAACTAAGATTTGGGAATTTATAAGTGTTTAGTTACTTTATGTTTATCATTATACTTTTAATGAAGGGAGAATTAGAGTCCTATCCTACCCGTTCGGATAACGACCCTCCACCAGTCAAGGAAGCGGTGGGTGAGAGTGGACACCCATTAAGCTGCCATTTTATAGGCAACAACCTTATACCCCCCTTATAGACCGACTTTGTGAATGAGACCTACTAACGGTAAGACTGACTTTTACTCTTATACATATATATATATATATATATATATATATATATATATATATTAAACCTATAATATTATAATAGTATAAGGGTTGAATTTAAACTATTAAAATTCTAGGGTTTAATTTGGAATTAAAGTATTCATAAGTGAAACTTTACAAATTTCAAAACTTGATGGCAAGTTTTGAACTATTCAAAAAACTTTTGGAATCCATAACTTATGAGTTTAGTATAGGTTTAAATGAAACGACTCTTGGAAATCCATAACTTGAGGACAAGTTATGGAGTTCATAAAACCATTTATGAAAATGACTCTTCATTTTTCCTTAACCTATGAGTTTAATGACTCTTTTAAAGAAAAACTTTTCATTTTCCATAACTTGAGGACAAGTTATGGAATTCATCAAAGGCCATTTAAGATCATCAATTAAACTAACAAGCATGTCAAATAATTTCTACGATCTAACAAAAACTCATAAGCATGCATAATTCATATCAACAATTTTCAAGAATCATATGAACTTAATATAAAACTTGAAACTTTGACAATTATCTTTTAATTGGACAAGCAATACATTACCCTCTTGGAAAACAGATTTCTAGGTTCAAAAAACAGTTTAGGGTAGTGATCCTCATCCAATAGTAAGCAAAAACCCGAAATTCTGCACACAAGTGCATCACCACGTCGTGGTAAAGACTGTCACGTCGTGGTGAGCAGTCAGATGCAAATATGGCAGAATTTCAACTTTGGAAAAACATGTAGCATCAAGTATAATTGAAAACAAGCCTAGGCTCTGATACCACTGATGGATTTTGAGCATTCTAACACTCATATGGTGTACATGCAACCCTATATACCTTGGATCTATGTTTTTTTTATTATACATGCAAATATCAATTTTCCAAGGTATCATCCTAACTAGCATATTATGGAGTATATACAATACAAAATGTAGTTGAATGACATACCTTTTGTTGTAGCTTGATTCCTTGTACCTTTCAAGAGCTTAGTGCCCCAAGTGTTGCACCTCAAATGGTTCACACAACACCACCAACAATTGGAATAACTTGAGAGAAGATTATTATGCACCAAAATCGGCTAGCCCTCACTTGTATTACATAAGTCCGATTTTGCTTGGATGAGGCTCCTTTATATAGTGTGCACATTATGGTTACACCAAGTAACTCATGCCTTTCCATATTCTTCATGATCCATGGGTTTTAACCTCCATGGAGTATCTATGGGTAACCACATGGGTTTAGTCCAACATGAAGAACTATGGATCATAAGCCCACTATATAAGAATGAATGATTTACCAAATCAATCCCCATTTATTTAATTAGTCTCTTTTGATCACAAAATTAATTCCAAACTAATCTTTGATCAATACTAATTAAATCATATTAATATATTAGATATTATAATATATTAATAAATCATAAATATCATCTTCTCAAAAAAGTCTATCCAAATTGTTCTGATGCCATGCAACCCAAATGGACCATGCTACTCTCGGGGCAAGTACATACCAACAATAGTTATGGGCTTAGACATCTAATCCAACACTTTTAGGGGTTCCTTCGTATCTACGCCCATCTAAGTCATTTTTAGGGTTCATTATCAGCCTCTAACACCCTTTTACCTCAGAAAAACCCTAACTCTAATTCCTTGGTTGATTCTTGGCCTCTTTGGAGCATTTCTTGGCTAAAAGAAGAAGAGAAGAAGGTATTCCATTGGTGGAGCTTGCAAGGAAACATCGTCATCATTTCATTCTATTTTTGGACCTTTGTAAGTGGAAAAGACTCAAACTTAATTGCTTTACGTGGTTAGATCTAAGTTGTTGTCCCAATTCTTTCATGTCTAAGCAAGTTTGTGTTGGGTTTTGAGAATTCTAACACTCCTAAGGTGTATATGCAACCCTTATAACATTGGATCTATGTTTTCTCTAAAATACATGCAAATAAGAATTTCCAAGGTCTACATCCTAACTAGCATAGCATGGAAAACTAGAATCATAATATACTAGAAGAATGACATACCTTTTGATAGTGATTGATTGCTTGGAGTTTGAGAGCCTAGCACCAATAGTGTGAATGCCTCAAATGGAATCACAAATCACCACAAACTTTGGAAAACTCTTGAGAGAATAATGCACACTCTTGAAATTGACCACCACTCTTGTTCACACACAACTAGTGCCATTTCAAGCATCATAAGCTCCTTTATATAGTGTGGAGGATTAGGGTTACATCCATGTAAACCCTAATACCCATGACTCTTCCTTTCCAATGATCCATGGGTTAAAAGCTCCATGGACTCCCATGCATGCCAAGCCCATTCCAAATGAGTATTAGCCCACACTACATAAAATACAAGAGCCCATATTTAATTAGTCACCTTTTTTATCACCAAATTAATTCTAAATTAATTTATGATCAATACTAATTAAATAATATGATTTCATATTAATATATTATAACTTATAATATATTAATAAATCATGAACATACTATTCTCAAAAGATTATCCATACAAATTGTTCGGGTGAAGTGTAACCCAAATGGACCATGTCGGGTCGGGTCAAGTGCATCTCAAATAATGTTATGGACTTAGACACCATATCCAACAGTCTCCCACTTGGATAAGTCTATAACATATTTGCAAATATGACTTCAGGAACCAACCAGCAATCGTAGCTCTCAAAACTCCGTTGAACTATGAAGCGCCATTTTAGATAAGTGATCATATAATCCTCTGCTCTCATGATATCAGGCGGACAAATACATGGAACAATGTCTTACTTATTGTCCAACAGTTTGTTTCCCGATTTCCGATTTGTTTGACAAAGAACTTAATCGAACACATCAATTTAGTTCTGACCGGGCCCGGTACATAGGTCAAAACAAAATCATCGAGGGGCCCAGATATCGCTTCTAATCCTCCAAGGACTAGAAGGAACAGATAAACTTCGACTCATATACTTGTTTCTACTACTTGTTGAATTATACACAAAGGCACGTTTTATAACATCAAGTTACTGATGCGTTTTCGTGCAATCAATGCACAACCAACTCATAGGTAACAACTCATATCTCTAGGTTTGAAGACTTATATGATATTACCGTCTCACGATCACTCGAGATAAATTCCATGAAGTGACACAAGTGAGCGTGGGTTGAATCTAATACTCATAACTTATGAGCACTCATGAGTGCTGTAGCCATGTCCAACATCTTAGACCTCTACAACCAACTCATGACAGTCTTGATTCATATCTACTTCCAACATATGACTGACTGTGGATGGTTTGAATAACTTAATCATTCGGAAAGAATAACAAAGTTATTATGGAAGTCAAAACATGCAAAGTGAAACACAAGAACAATTGAATCCAATATGGTCTCAGCACTTATGAATATAAATAAAACACCTTTTATTCATCACCATATTGATTCCACATTATTCTGTTTCGATTTATCAACTTAACACTTGAATTAAAACAATAGTTGTCCCATGCTCCAAGCATGTACACTATGTTTTCTAAACAATAGTCATGCCATACACCAAGTATGCACACTATGTTTGTCTATGATCTTTACTTTGTGAAGTAGATCAATTGAACATGATTCCAATGATGCTCATTTCACAGTCCCAAATCCTTACCGTAAATGTAAGAATACCAAATTCTTGTCATTTACTGTAATCTGATAGATTCTAAACTTATATGCATTGATCCTCTTGTAATGACTATGCACAAAAGTCACAAGGACCAGACAATAGACATTACAAAATGTTCCTGTGGAGATCAATTCCATGGAAACGAAGTCTCACATTCAAAGTACATTCCTTTGAATATCCTTCTTGCATAAAAGTTTATAACTTTCTCATAGATTCTTAAAATCCAACTCCCAATATGGAAAACATTTCCATATTTCCATTTTGACTATCACTTATGAACGAGAGCTACCTCTTTTCAGAATATGTCAATATGGTATGGTCCTTCCAAAATTTAACATTATACTTCCAACTGTCTCAGTTGGTCTTTGTTTTATCCAAAACATCATAACTTACCAATTTCAAATGTACAAGAGTAGGAAACATTTTACTCTTACATTTGACAAGTGTTATAAACCTTCTTTAAAATGTGTCACTCAAGTTACAATCTTGGAGTATGACTCTAAGACTTATTTTGGAACGAAGTATGATTCATCTTCATGATTATAATCATTCCAACAATTCATGAATCCTCTTCTTAGCCATATAAATGCAATAAGATGTCCTTAGAGAATCAAATTGTGATATGGTTCCATTAAGATGATCATAACATGATACTAAAGTACTCTCCCATCTTTTCAGATTTGAGAAACTTTTATCTTTCTGCCTAATTTGATTCTTCCCATTCGCCCTGCCATGCATTGAAACTTTTCCAATGTTTCAGAATTGTACTTAAACTTGTAGGTACAACCATATTCACTAAACTTTAGTAAATCATGACGAATAGTCTTATCGATCTTTGTGGTGGACTTTGACCTGCACACACCCAGTGTACCCGATCCTTTAGTCTTTCACCTGACTCACATAAACATGTGGCCAAGGAATTAGTCTTAACTTTCCAAAAAATGAAAATTCTCATTCATCATGCAATACAACCTGCATGATTCCAAGTTTCGGTCCGATTGAAACCTTGGGTGATGAGAATCTTTCCTTATTTGATAAATTTAGACACTACCACAAATGAAAGAATCAAATGCACATTTCCATTATTGCTAGAACCATACAAACATCAATTTTTCATAAAATGCCATTGCAAGGAGATATAATAAAATAAAACAAAATTTTATTTATTTATAAATGCGGAAAAACTTTTTCCTTACAATGCAACTTTAAATGAAAACTATGCTATTACATATCTTCTAGCAATCTATCATAACTCTTATGTAGCAGATCAAGAATTCGATCTTCGAACCATGCGATTGAAATCCATCTTCGCGATCAGATTCAGCATACTCTTTCTTTAAGTGTCCTTCCCTTTGCATGATCCTGCCAAACACCAAAATGTAACCGAGTCACATTTTGTATTAAGAATCATCAATAAGCAACTTAACATAGCTAGATAGTGGACTTACTTGAGGCAGAGTCAAACATTTTGTTTCTACTTGCTTTCAGATCTTTCAGGTATTCAGGGCAGCTTCGCTTCCAATGTCCCTTCTCATGACAATAAAAACATATAGACTCTTTGGGAATGGTACACAAGATTATCACAGACTCAGCCTTTCCCTTTGCCTTTTGGTCAACCGGGTTGACCAAGGCCGATCCCTTTCCATTGGGAAGAGAAAGCTTTTCTGGACTTCCAATGTTGCCATTGTCAATATCCATGGAAGTTTGAGAAATAGACCTTCCACCCATATTTGCTTGACCATTGCGCCACATCATTTCTGACTCAGCTGCAACAAGCAAATAAGATAGATCTATTAGGGTCATGTCGTGATCTGTCACATAGTAGTTCTTAATGAACTCACTATATGACTCTGGAAGTGACTGAAGAACCCAGTCAATAGCCAACTTCCTTGGGACAACGACACCCAACATTCTCAACCTGTCAAAGTGTGACTTCATTCCTAAGACATGAGTGCACACAGGTCTTCCATCTTTATGTTTCATTGCTATTAGGGCTTGAGTGACCTTGAACTTTTCAAGTCTTCGAGCTTGTGGGTCAGGGAGAATAAATGGAGGAGGTGGAGGTAGGGAAGTATGATTTCCATGAGATTTGGGAAGATCACAGTTGTCTAAACCAGACATCTACAATGGGAGATATTCAAGTTAGTTAATTTTAAGTCCTTAATATAACACCCAATATGAAATATTAAGGCTAGGACCCAACACAATATTTTATAACTTGGAAGAGGGATGCCGTAATCCAAGCTATAAAATATTTGAAGGTAGGTGAATGATGATTCACCAATTTCCACCATGAAAAACGAAATAAATTATTAGGTTTTAATTGGATTTGAAACTCCTAGATCTTTTGAGATTCATTGAACTTTCAATGGCATGTTTCAATCTCGATTGTACCCTTCAGATTTTGTGACTGGGATGCCGAGGATCACAAAACAAGGTGTGAATAACCATGCAAATTCACTTGGTACCCTTAATATTATCACCTAATCAATGTGCCGGTTAACCACACGCGCTCCACCGATCTATGATAAACATTAAGTCACCCTTCGTGATCCTTACTAGTCCAAGTTAGTGTGTCGGTTAACCACACACGCTCCACCAACGACTTGGTAAGGTACAAAGTGTGAATTTAATGGGTTAGCACCAAATTCACATTTTCCTAAAGTAACTAAGATTGGGATTTATATAAAAAATATTTAGTTACTTTATAATAATCATTATACTTTTAATGAGAATTAAAGTCATTGTCTTACCCGTTCGGCTAACAACCCTCCACCGATCAAGGAAGCGGTAGGTGAGAGTGGACACCAATTAAGCTGCCATTTTATAGGCAACAACCTTATACCCCCTTATAGACCGGCTTCGTGAATGAGGCCTACTAACGGTAAAACGACTTGATCTTATACATATATATAAATATTAACCATTAATCTTATAATAGTATAAGGGTTGAATTTTAACTTTTAAAACTCTGGGGTATGGAATTAAAGTTTGTGTGAGACTTTACAAATTCCAAAACTTGAGGACAAGTTTTGAACAATTCAAACACTTTTGGATATTCTTAACTTATGAGTTTTAATTAAGGCTTAAAGAAACTTTCAATGAAGAGACTCTTGGACATCCATAACTTGAGGACAAGTTATGGAGTCCATAAAACCATTTATGTGAAAAACTCTTCAAAAGTGTAACTTATAATTTCTTTTAAAGAAAAATCTTTTGGAATTCCATAACTTGAGGACAAGTTATGGAGTCCATTCAATGTCATAAAGATCAAGAATTATACTATCAAACAATTTGCACATAATTCCTATGATCTACCAAAACTCATAAGTTCATGAACATTCATAATCAACAACATTCAAGAATCATATAAACATATATAAACTTGAAATTTTGATTATAACTTTGAAATTGGTTCACCACAATCATTACCACATCAAAAACAGGTTTTACAAGTCCAAAACAGTTTAAGGTAATGATTCTAGACCAATTCCAGTACCAAAACTCGAAGATATGCTGTCTGGGGGTCCAACTCATCGAGTGCATGAACCAACTCAACGAGTTGGATGATTTTTGTCTTGGACTCGTCGAGTCCCTTTATGGACTCGGCGAGTCTGCTGTGCAGACAGCACATAAACTTCGATTTTCAGCAATTTGCATCAAGTATTCAAGAAAACAAGCCTAGGCTCTGATACCACTATTGGGTTTTGAGCATTCTAACACTCCTAAGGTGTACATGCAACCCTAATAACCTTGGATCTATGTTTTCTCTAAAATACATGCAAATAAGAATTTCCAAGGTCTACATCCTAACTAGCATAGCATGGAAAACTAGAATCATAATATACTAGAAGAATGACATACCTTTTGATAGTGATTGATTGCTTGGAGTTTGAGAGCCTAGCACCAATAGTGTGAATGCCTCAAATGGAATCACAAATCACCACAAACTTTGGAAAACTCTTGAGAGAATAATGCACACTCTTGAAATTGACCACCACTGTTGTTCACACACAACTAGTGTCATTTCAAGCATCATAAGCTCCTTTATATAATGTGGAGGATTAGGGTTACATCCATGTAAACCCTAATACCCATGACTCTTCCTTTCCAAGGATCCATGGGTTAAAAGCTCCATGGACTATCCATGGACTCCCATGCATGCCAAGCCCATTCCAAATGAGTATTAGCCCACACTACATAAAATACAATAGCCCATATTTAATTAGTCACCTTTTTTATCACCAAATTAATTCTAAATTAATTTATGATCAATACTAATTAAATAATATGATTTCATATTAATATATTATAACTTATAATATATTAATAAATCATGAACATACTATTCTCAAAAGATTATCCATACAAATTGTTCGGGTGAAGTGCAACCAAATGGACCATGCCGGGTCGGGTCAAGTGCATCTCAAATAATGTTATGGACTTAGACACTATATCCAACAGTTTGAAAGGAAGGAATACATAAAGTTGGCAATTTATGCTTAAAGGGTCCCTTGAGTATGATAATGTTCAGATCTAGGAGTTAGTTGAGGATTTGGTTCATACATTTGAGTTTTGGTGCAATCTTTTCATGTTTGACCTAGAATGGATGGAGGACATGCATGAGGCATGCATGTCCATCAAGTAATCATTTTTATGGACCTTTGGAGTCCCCTTTAGCTTCTGGAAAAGTTAGAGTGGAAGACTTAATGGATTAAGGACTTAAATCCTTGGATTTTGGCTTCAAACTATAGTCACGATGTGAGACATAAGGTCTCACGACATGAGAATGAAAGACCCCATTTTCTGCTGAGCTTTTTGGGGCTCACGACATGACACTAGGATGTTCACGTCGTGAGGTCAGCTCAAATGATTTTTCTTTGACTGGGTTGGCTGAGTTGGGACGAGTCGAGTTGGAATCAGATCGAGTGGTCTCTCACGACGTGACCTAGGGTTGGTCACGACGTGAGGCTGGATAGCTGACATTATGGTTTGTTGACTTTCACTTTGACCGTTGACTTTTGGCATGGGTTGTGGTCAAATTTCTATTTTTAGAAGGTAGACTTAGAGTTTACCTTATATGGATTGTTAGGAGGTGTTTAACACCCATCATTTGGCAGAGAGAGAGAGAGAGAGATAGTAGTTAGCTATGGTCGGCGCAGTGTTGAGTTGAGTTATAGTCGGCTTTGTGAGTCAAATGAGTCTTCTCACTATACTCGTAGGTCGAAGGCACCAATGTCGGCCCACTAGAATATGTTATGTAGGATGTTAGTTGTCTGCATTGTATGTTAGGCTGGGCTCATTGGCATGCATGTAGGGCTGGGCCCATTTGCATTAATGGGTTGTGCCCATTATATGTTGGGCTAGGCCCATTATATGTCGGGCTAGGCTCATCTGTATGTTGGGATGAGCTCATTGATTAGGAAGGGTTAGGCCCATTATTATAAGATGGGCCCAATGTGCCAGCTAGGTCCGATGATATGTATGGTATGTGGTATTTCGAGGAACTCACTAAACTTTGTGCTTACGGTTTTATGTTTATGGTTTCAGGTACTTCCTGTTCCAAAGGGAAGGGTTAAGCGTGTCTGCACAACATCCCCCAGAGTTTTCCGCATCGACTATTTATGATTTTTACTCTATTTAAATGATATATTCACTTTGGTTGGGACGTTACAGTGTTCCTTTTGTAACTTATTATCAAAACAAAATCCCCTATCAAGTTTGTTGGCTTGGACTTCCATGTATCAATTTTATCTCAAGTGTGTGTTATTTTTTAACGAAATAATTTTTTTTGCATAAATACAGAAGATGTATTGGAGGGTATTGTTGTAGGGAAATGTTTAGTTTTATGTAATATATTTTTGTTATGTTGTGTAATAGATTGTCACCTTTACGCTAAAAATTAAATTTCGACTATAATCTCATCTAACATGCCAAACACGACCAAAGGTAAAGTTCATATTGACATGTGGGTAGAATTCTGCCACAATAGGCAAAAAGAAAGAATAATTCTTTGCCAATAACACACGACTGTCTTGTACGCTTCTTTTAGCTTCTCTACTCACCTCAGCAGTCGGCCAGTCGGCCCATGCCCAATTGCCCATCACTAAAAAGACAAAAACCAAGATTCTATCTTATTGTATTTATAGTGTTTACACTTTACAGTGGGCACATTCCACGGATAAAAGATTGAAGTTATTTTGTTCTCTCTACCTTCTCATCATTAATTGATAGTTTATGTGACTTCCTCAAGCTCTTATCTTACCTATTTAATAATTAATGATTATTTCTGTAAGTTTATATACTAGTATCTTTGTTCTTGACTTCTTTTTGACTGAAATTAAAGATATTTACTGATTTCCCATGTGGGTACACGTATATATCAGTGCAAGTTGCAACAATGTCTCAAAAACATTGAATCCATATGATGATGTTGTAGTTAGCCGTTAGGTTTAGTGTTCTTGAAAATCTTGATTCTTTGCCCAAAGCTAAAGTCTTGTGCTTCAAAACGATGCTCAGGTGCTTTTCTTCTTCTCCTTCTTCTTCTTCTTCTTCAATAAGGGCTGATGAAGTTTAATTGACTCGCATTCCAAAAGGGGTTTTCCAAAACTGGAAATTGATGTGTAATAATGAAACCAATGGTGATTTTCTTGGTTTTTGGCATGTGGGTGATGGTGGTTGTTGTCAAGGGTAAAACTGGAAATACAACATCATCATCTTCAAGAATGCATAGTGTTGTAAATGTTGGAGCTTTGTTCACTGTGAATTCGGTTATTGGGCGTTCTGTGAAGCCTGCTATTGCAGCTGCCATTGATGACGTCAATTCGAGTCCAACTATTCTTGTAGGAACTCGATTGAATCTTATTTTGCATGACACTAATTGCAGTGGATTTCTCGGCACCATTGGAGCTTTACAACTGATGGAAAACGATGTGGTGGCTGCAATCGGACCACAATCCTCCGGCATAGCCCACGTAATTTCCCACGTCGTCAACGAACTTCACGTACCACTTCTCTCATTCGGTGCAACCGACCCGACACTTTCAGCTCTCGAATACCCGTATTTCATCCGCACCACACAAAACGACTACCAACAAATGTCCGCCATAACCGATTTCGTTCTACATTTCGACTGGAAAGAAGTGATCGCCATATTTGTCGACGACGATTACGGCAGAAACGGAATTTCTGCCTTGAGCGACGCCCTTTCCAAGAAACATGCCAAGATTTCTTACAAAGCTTCGTTTACTTCAGGTGCATCGGAAAGAGAAATAACTGAACTACTGATCGGAGTCAACTTGAGGGAGTCTAGGGTTTATGTCGTTCACGTGAATCCCGACTCCGGTCTAGAGATTTTCGCCGTTGCAAAAAAGCTCGGGATGATGACGAGTGGTTACGTTTGGATTACCACCGATTGGCTTCCGGCGGTTTTGGATTCGTCGGAGTTGCCGGATCTTGACACGATGAATCTCATTCAAGGCGTCGTGTCGTTGCGCCAACATACGTCTAGTTCTGATATCAAGAAATCTTTCGAAAAGAAATGGAAGAACATCAAAGACAAAGAGACATCTAGCTTCAATTCATACGCTCTCTACGCTTACGATTCCGTCTGGCTACTCGCACATGCTCTTGATAAATTCTTGAAATCTGGTAACAGTATCACATTTTCATACGATCCTAAGCTTCGAGACACCAACGGAAGTGAGCTCCGGTTATCTGAACTTCGGATCTTCAACGAAGGAGAGAAGCTTCTCGAAACGATTCTGACCACAACCTTCGTGGGTTTGACCGGCGAGGTGAAGTTTAACGAGGACAAGAACTTGATTCATCCGGCGTATGACATCGTGAACATCGTCGGGACCGGTGTACGGATCATCGGATATTGGTCGAACCATTCGGGTCTCTCGGTTGCCGTTCCTGAATCGCTGTATGCTAAGCCTTCAAATCATTCTCCGGCCGATGAACGTCTTTACAGCGTGATTTGGCCCGGAGAGACGACCAAACTGCCGCGGGGATGGGTTTTTCCGAACAACGGGACGCCGTTGAGAGTTGCAGTGCCGTATAGGTATAGTTATAAAGAAGTTGTGACGAAAGATAAGTCTCCAGAAGGTGTAAGAGGTTATTGTATTGATGTCTTTGAAGCTGCTGTGAATTTACTTCCTTACCCTGTCCCTCGGAAATACTTTTTATATGGAGATGGTCGAAGAAACCCTAGCTACACCAATCTTGTGAACTCTGTTGCTCAAAACGTAAGTACTTTATTAAATTTTAAAGTGTTAAATCTAATAAATAACAAGTACTTTCATTTATCTATCTATTATATCGTCTTACTTTCATATCTTACTTTGTACTTTCAATTTTTCTCTTATTAAAAAAATTGTATTTTGAAAAATCTATTAGTTAAAACAGTGAGATTTGTTTCTTTATCTGGACGATGGTGCTATGATTCGGTAGACTTTTAAAAAAAATGAAAGTAGGATGGTATAATAAAGAAATAGATGGAAGTATGTTGTAATATTTTGCATTTAATCCAATTTTAAAAGCGGGTGTTCATTGTTATTTCTGTGGGATGTCATACAGTTTGACTTTTTTGAGGTCAAACAATCAAAAATAAAGATTAAAACTTGATTCAAAATCTTTGATATTTCCGAACAGTTTTTTATATCTTGTAACAAGAATTGCGGTTCTGGAAAATATTGGTTTTAAATTTATGATAATCACATCTTAAATTTTGGTTTTGGAAAACCTAATTTTGACTTTAAAAGTCAAAAGTGTAAGAGTATAATAACATTATCTTGATTCTCAGACATACGATGCAGCAGTTGGAGATGTTACTATTACTACAAACCGAACAAGGATAGTTGACTTTACACAGCCGTACATGGAATCGGGGCTTGTGATAGTTGTTGCAGTGAAAGAAGCAAAACCACAACCATGGGCTTTTCTCAAGCCATTCACAATTGAAATGTGGCTTGTCACCTGTGGATTCTTTCTTTTTGTTGGATGTGTTGTTTGGACTCTTGAGCATCGGCTAAACCATGAATTTCGTGGACCTCCAAGGCAACAAATCATCACAATCTTCTGGTTAGTATCCCATCCAGATATACATGACATGACATGACAAGTTAATATCACAATCTTCTGGTTAGTATTTCATCTAGATATGCATGACATGACATGATATGATAAGTTGATATCACTGGTTTGTTCTACCATAAAGGTGGAACAATGTATGACACTTCGTCTTTGCAAAAAGACATGATTGTCCTCGTCCCATCATAGAAAATAGCCCTAGAGAAATCATTGCAACGTCAACTCATATCTCCTCTTACAAATCTTAAAAGATCATTGCAATGCCATGTCATGTTTTTGGCCCTATATAACAATTAAAAAAAATCATTTTATGTTATTTTATGAATCCATTTAATTATTAGTTTATTTATTCTATTGGTTCGTTGTTATAAAAAAAATATTTTATTTATATTCTATTAATACTATTTAACTTACTTGTACATTAGAAAAGAAATGAATAGAAACACAATAATATTTGTTTTTGTTTAATCATATATATTTTAGTAAATAATTATATTATATTCGTATTTAATATTATTGATTATAAATAATTAAGATAAAAAATAAAGTAGTTGTTATATGTTAAAGTGTCACCGAATGGAGAACCACTTTTGAAAGAATGTTTTGGTGTGGGGAGTAATTGCAAAAGCTGATTACTCTTGTGGCGGTCTAAGAATATGACAAACACCGTTTTTTCTTAAAAATTTTCAGGTTTAGCTTCTCAACGATGTTTTTTTCACACAGTAAGTATAAATGATAAATCTTGATTCTTTGAGTGAAGCATGAAAATTATAGACAACTAAATTTTTTCACATGCGTAAGCAGGAGAGAACACTGTGAGCACAATGGGACGATTCGTACTAATCTTGTGGCTATTTGTGGTGTTGATTATAAATTCAAGTTACACCGCGAGCTTGACATCAATCCTCACAGTACAACAGTTGACTTCACGGATTGAAGGGATTGATAGTTTGATCTCAAGCAATGACCCGATTGGAGTACAAGATGGAACTTTTGCCTATAATTATTTGGTTCGGGATCTTAATATTTTGGAGTCTAGGATCAAACCATTGAGAGATGAGGTCGAATATGTAAATGCACTTCGTTTAGGTCCAAAAGCCGGTGGTGTGGCTGCCATTGTTGATGAGCTTCCTTATATTGAGCTCTTCATGAGGTATACTAAGTGTGAGTTCAGGATCGTTGGTGAAGAGTTTACTAAAAGTGGTTGGGGTTTTGTAAGTTACTTTTAATACGCTTTAATATTTCATATCAATTTCAAAGTTGAAAATTTAGTTGGATTGACTTGAAGAAATTCAAATTGCACCACAGGCATTCCAGAGAGACTCTCCTCTAGCAGTGGATTTATCAACAGCCATCCTCCAACTTTCAGAAAATGGAGACTTGCAAAGAATTCATGACAAATGGCTATCTTTAGCTTCATGTTCATCTCAAACTACCCAAGTGGAAGAGACCAGTAGCCTCTCTCTTAACAACTTCTGGGGCCTGTTTTTGATCTGTGGTGTTGCATGCTTCATTTCTCTCGGCATTTTCTTCTGCAGAATATTGTGTCAATACCTTCGGTTTATTCCTCATGATGAAGAAGCTCATGATCATGAGATTGTGGAGCCAGCCTCACAAACACCACGCACTGGCAGACGATCTCTTCGTGGCATCAGCTTTAAGGATTTGGTTGATTTTTATGATAGAAAAGAGGCGGAGATTAAGGAAATGGTTAGGAGAAACAAGAGGCATGCTAGTAGGGACTCGGATGAGCATAATAGTTCACCTTCCTAATTAAAATGCATGGTATTCTTTTGATTTTGCTTTTGTTTTTGTTCTTAATTTATATGAATCTGCTGCATGCTCTTATCATGTACATATATGGCTGAAAGTTAAACTAAGAGAGAATTGATTGCAAGTTTACGGAATGTATTTCGGTTAGTTTTTCTTTTAGGAAATTGTATTTGAGACTAATGTTTAAAGGCTTGTATTATAAGGAGACTAAATTACAAGTTTGGTGTGTTATAAGCTTATAACCTTTGTTTTCGGTATGGTCTACAAACGAATTTTGTTGCTGTTTTTGATCCATGTGGTTCGATTTTGTTTTGCTTTGGTTATTCTCATATAGTGCCACGAAAATACAACATACACCTAACGTCTCATGAGAGCATAGAGGTAATATTTAATAACTCGTTCCCATCGTCATAAGGTTTCCTAAGCGCATTTATATTATACTAAATTTATGTGAATTTGATCCATATACACTACATGAATATACGAATTGCCAAGTCTAATCCAAGATGTTTGCTCGTGTGGATACCAATAGAGGTAATCAACATATTTGATCATAAATTTCCACATCAAATGCTTCATTGTTAACTAGAATGTATTTTTTTTAACATGTTAAAGTTAAATGTGTACGTTAATTTAGTTTTGAAGTGACTTAATTTTGGGAATTATTTGTCATAAATTGTTTCAATCTTCATCTCAGTTTTAGATTGTTTGCTAACAACCCTAAAATTCGGGGTGTCAAATAAGACAGTCGTGTTGTGTTTTTGTTAGGCACGACAAAATTTTATGGAACACTGCAAGATACGATGTTGTATTTATTTTCATTAACACAAAAATGAATCAATTAAAACATGACATGCCACACGATAAAGATAACATAATACAATTAATAGTTTATTTAATAATTGGTCGGTAAGAGCTAGCATTGGAAGCAACAACTAACTTCAGTTCAACAACTTTTGTGGCTCGTGGCTCCACAAGCACAACTGCCCCGACGGTCCATCGTCCCTTTAAGACTTGTGGGAGTGGTGATGTGACATCCCTAATTTTTCTGGCAAATTAATTTTTTTTTATGCTTATTTAAAACATAGTATTTTTTATTAATGCGAAGTTTGTCCCAAAATGTTATTAATGTGAAATGATATGGATATCAAAAACATTTCCGAAGAAACGATTATCGTTAATATTCGAAAGCTTGCCATGTCATAATTGATATAGAAACATAATTATAAACTAGTATTTACAGGTCTTACATTGATTTATTTCATGACCTAAAACTTCTTAAATCTCCCGACATATTTAAACATCCATATTCCTGAACCTTCGTACCATTACCTGTGATACAAAGAAACAAAGTGGGCCTGGTTTGGGAGCCTGATGAGCATATAAGATTTTCAACCAACAATATTATAATCTTTTAAATATATATTTCACAGAAATCAAATATCCCAATTACCCATTCCCGTTATCCTCATTTCCTGATCCTAAAATAACGATTTCAAGGGACCTATCGTAAGGATCTTTATAAACAATGAGTAAACAATACTACTTCGGGAATTCCGTTAGCAATAAGTGTCAATGAGGCAACCATGTGGGGGGTGGAGCACAACAAATGAACACATAGTTCATTAACACGTACAGGTGATGAGTCTGCCAGTGTTCCACTTGACTACCTAGAATAGCCAGTGGTCGTCATCTATACTCCTTTAGATGACTGGGCACAACAATACGATATTACTATGATTACATCTTATTATCTCGCACATTCCTTCACTAACCAATACTTCCCTAGATGACTATGCACAACAGTACGACAATACTATGGTCATAACTTTTCATTATTATTTCACACATCCTTTCACTAACTAACACCTTCCTATCACAACCTCTCATTTATTATTTCACACAACCCTTCACTACCCAATCACATTTTAAGTATGATAGATAATTAAATATACAGTTTAATCAAATAATAACCATATCATGTTGCACAGATATATTAAACAGAACTAAATAACACACATAACATTTAAGCACTTAGAATACTTGTATCTATGTGTAAGTTGAACGTAACTATGCACTCACTTGATAAAAGTGGATGACAGGTGATTCTGATAGCACTTCACATACCACCCTAAATTTTCCTTTTGAAAAGCCTAGGTAAAAATATCACTAAGTCTTAGTCTTACATTCCATGTGACTAATGATAGTCTAGATTCCTCAGCAATCCCAATGTCTACATCAAGATCTATTAAGTAAACAACAACAAGGTACGATCATATCGCATGTAGGGTCCGTTTAGTATATAGAGTATTGTAACACCCGGTTTCAGATTGGCCTTATTAAGTGGGGTTGCGGCTCAATCATTAGTTGTCATGGGGATTAGAGCTTTGGGAAAGGAAGGATTTAGCCCATTTTGGATGAGGTTGTTATGATTCAAGTGACCCGGTATTCGATTGTGTCTTCGAGAGCCAAGGGTATGACTGTAAATTGATATCTCGGTCTGTTATGCATTTTAGGCTTTATTCGGAAGGTTTTAAGGCTCGGGTGCGATTCTAGGATCGTAGGGCTTCTCGCCACCTTTTTGTGGATATAAATTTCGTCGGAAACGGACTTAGAATGGAAGAGTTATAGCATTTTGAAGTTATTGTCAATTTTAGTCCCTAATGGAGTTTTGTGACAAAGGCAGCCCATGCATGCGTGTGTTTAGCTGGGTACGCCCAACGTAAGCTGGGTTACGCTCAGCATATAAGGACATATGGTCACGGGTGCGGAGAGGCGTACGCCCATCGTACAAGAGGTACGCCTAGCGTACGTTCAGAGTGCCCAAAACCCTAACTCCTCTACTTGCGCCCTATATAAGGCACATTATATCCTTCCCTAGTTCATTTCAGATCAGCCTCCACCCCTTTTCACGACCATGAAACCCTAAATGACCTTGGATGAAGCTTGGAGCTTGAAAGAAGACTTTTGTGTGTGTGTGCAAGAAGAGGAGGTGGTGTTCAAGTGTTGATCTTGGAAGGGAGCTTATAGATCCAGAAAGTTCTCATATTTGTCAACCCATTGGAGGTAAAAAGCTCTGATCTTGACCTTCCATTTCATAGATCCTCTTTTGGGTTGGTTTTGGCTATTTTTAGTCTTTTGCTTGGTCTTGGTGAGCTAGGGTCGTTTTGGGGACTCAAACTTGTAGATCTGGACATTATAAGGTCCCCTCTCTCATAAAGGTGAAAGCTTTATGAACTGTTTGAGTCCAAGAATGAGTTAAGACCACCCATTAAGCTCTTTTGAGCTCTAGAGTCCCACTAATCCATGCATGTTAGTAAAGTTGCCAACTTTACTTGAAAAGTCACCTATAGAAGTCAGAATGGAGAGTTGGAGCAAGGGCTGAAGTGATTAAGTGCTTATTTGGAGAGGGTTGGACTTCAGGGGAGTACGCTGGGCGTACGTCTGGTACGCTGAGCGTACTGGCCCAAGGTGGTGTACGCTGAGTGTACCATCTGGGTACGCAGGGCGTATGGTTGACTCACTTTGTTTTGTTGACCTTTTAGGGCCTTGGACCATGGACCAGGAGTTGGACTGGGTAGCCCATTTAGTATTTCAGGCCTTTTTGGAGATTAGGCCTTCTTGGGTTAGGTCCAAGATAGACTTGGGCCGTTAATGGGCCTTCATAGATTATATAGTATGGACCTCGATGGGTCGGGGGTGAAACGGTCATTTCGCCCCAAGTATGGATTATGGATCATGGTTTAGGACCCAATCGCTAATTGGGTGATATTGTAATATTGATAACTCAAGGATTCGCCAGGGCAGCAGTAAGGATTTATAGCAGTGGACTTCAACAGTACGAGGTGAGTTACCTTCCAGTAGAAGTGGGTCTAAGGCCACAATGTCGGCTCACTTTGTTTGATAGATGATTGTCTTTGTGATAATTATCTAGGTTTGCTACTACCTGATATGTTTTATGTATTAGCATGGTATGATGTTATGTGATGGTAGGTAGTAGGGGGAATAGTCCCCGTGTCACGGTCGTAAGGACCGAAGGGTAGGTCGGGCACCCCAGAATTGCCTGGCAGTATGTTTATGTTATGTTATTAGTGGTAGTGGTAGGGGTGAAATAGTCCCCAGTAGTCGGTTGAGATAAACCGTTGGGTAAGTCAAGCACCCCCAGAATGGCTTGACATGGGTAAGTCAAGCACCCCAGAATGGCTTGACCTGGGTAAGTCAAGCACCCCAGAATGGCTTGACATGGGTAGGTCAGGCACCCCATAATTGCCTGGCAGTATGTTATTGTATGGTGTGTGGTATGATGGGGGAACTCACTAAGCTTCGTGCTTACGGTTTTCAGTTTTGGTTTCAGGTACTTCGTTTTCAAAGGAAAGGAGCCGGCTCGATCGCAGCGCATCACACGATGTTTTCGACACATGAGATCTTTGGGGTTACACTCTGATATTATTTCATGATAACATGTTTGACTATTGACACTTTGGTTTTGACATGAGATGTTATTATGGATGTTTTATTACTTATGGTTTTATAATAACTTATTTAAAAATGAAATTTTTGACCTTAAATTTTGGGATGTTACAAGTATACTGTTTGGAAATCCTACTTTAAACACCTCACTAGATCTAGCATAGACATCACTCCTGTAAGTAGATCAATCATTATTTTGACATGGAATTAGGGGTGGCAATCCTCGACCCAAACCATAACCCGACACTCACCCAACACGAAAATAAACGGGTTTGGGTTGAGATTTTTGACCCGCCAACCCGCCAACCCGTTTATTTCATGGCTTGGGTTGGGTTACCTATTTGGGTTCGCAAGTCAACCCGCCAACCCGATTATATATATATATATATATATATATATATATATATATATATATATATATATATATATATATATATATATATATATATATATATATGATGTTTAAAAAATATATTTAATTATTTATAAATTTTGAATATTTGATTATCGTTTAATCGTTTTCCGAATTCCAAAACTGCAAAACATCTTCGAGTCGACTTAGCGTGCCCTAGCCCCTAAGAAGCCCCTAATCAAAAAGAAATTCAGTCTTCAGTCTTCAAACTCACGACTTTGTGTCTCCCATCTTCGTCGATTGAGGCATCAAGTCATCGATTGTCGCAGTGTCACACGCACACCACTCGTCTTCTCGTCCTCCGGCTGTCGCACACCACTCATCGTCGTAACTCTTGTTTATGACTTTATGTTGAATATTTAAGACTTTATGACTTCATTTTATTTGTATTTTTTAATTTCATTTTAAAATGTGTTGCTTATTAAATGGGTTATACGGGTTGGGTTTGACCCACTAATCTACGAACCCACGAACCCATATACTTATACGGGTTATATGGGTTGGGTTGGGTTGATGTTTTCAACCTGCCAAACCGTGACCCACCAACCCACCAACCCATATATTATATGGGTTGGGTTGGGTCAATGTATTCTGACCCGCCAACCCGTCAACCCGTGACCCGCCAACCCGAACCCAACCCAATTGTCAGGCCTACATGGAATAACTGATTAATCTTATTTATAGATTCATAATAACAACTATGAATATAAATATAAGTTACACTTGAAGTGAAACAAATGCAGCTTAACTTATAGAGTTTCTTTACAAAATTCTGAAAAGTCGCAGGTAGAACTCCGACCCAAAAGCTTCTTTTCGTCGGGCTCGTAGATACCTCAGGGCCTCATTAAAATACTCAGAAGTCCGGAAAAGTTGGACTCCAAAGATTAGAAAGATTTAAGAGAGAATATGAGAAATGTGTGAGGAATGAGTGAGAAATTTTCAACATATTTATAGCAAATACAGGGGGGATCCGCACACTCGAATGGGCGCGTCGCGCCTATTGATGACGTTTATCCTCCCTTTGGTTGTCATGTGTCATCGCCTCAGTGGTCCACCACACCCTCTTCTAGAAGATGCCACGTGTCACCAATTTATGGTGCAACGTGTCCCAATCTCATGGTCCCACATCACCTTGTCTCACGGAGGAGTCGGTTATCCTACAAGGCCACGTGGCGCCTCCTGGTGGTGTCACGTCATCACAGCAGACGTTTTCTCAAAATCTTCAAACGACAATAAGTTTCGCATACGAGCTCCGTTTTCGACGTTCTTTATATCCCTGGAATCCTCTCGACAATCTATACAACTTTCCTTAAGGTTTCAATAGCTAATTAACACTCTATTTTGAATTCATATTTTAATAGAGATTAGACTATTAAAGTCTGTGCGAAAATCATAACTCATTCTTACGAACTCTGTTCTCGACTGTCTTTATATCGACGGGTTCATATTTACGAGATATTCAACTCTCGTTTAGATTGGTTTGGCTAACACTCAACCGATCTAAATTTTGATTTTTGTGTCGCACACTGCTATACCAAAACTTCGAAAATCATAAATTTCGCATACGAAGTCAGATTTAGGCGTTGTTTATACGTACGCTCTAGCTTTTACGACTACTATGAATTTTATTTAGATTACTTAGGCTAATAAGCAACCTATCTCCGATTCGTATTTTACAACATACTGTATCGTATAGGGCTGAACGCAAAACTTCGAACAATCATAACTTCTTCATACGAAGTCAGATTCGAGCATTCTATATACCCACCGAATCGTCATCACGACTACTACAACTCTCATCAAGATTATTTATCTAAAATAATCTTTTGTTAAAAACATTTATTTATCGCTTGTGCAACGTATGACGAATAATTATTACTTATTATATCTTAAATGTCTAGCCCGAATTTGTGGGGGTTACAATTAGCTCCCCTTAGGATGATTACATCCTGAAATCATCAGCAAAACAGGGTTGGATCCCACAAGTAAGGATTGTTTCTTTATGGCTAAATCATCTTTTTATCACTAAGGGTTTAAAGGTCACAGTTTACAAACTTAACTGTTTCGTATTCCGTTTTACAATGATCGTAACTCTTACGCCTTTCTTAATGGGTATCAAGCTCTTATACATCTTAGCTGCTGGCGGTGCTCAAACTTACACCCACTCTTCATCCTCAGTTGGAACTTTAGTCCTAACTTTTGAGTTACAAACTCGACCTTCATCATAGATTCATGCTCCTTCTCAAACATACTCAACCTATGATAAGGTCTTTGCTTTGGATACCATAACAGATCGAATGATCACACTCTATTCACCTTCCATCGCATGATACAATGGCTAGAATTAGGTCTCTATGAGTCAAACTCTAGCACATAAGACACCTTCATTCATGTTCTAATGCGGTACAACCACATCATAGCAAGTAGAATTTCTAGCTACTGGTTTCTCAGCCTTAACGGCGGATGTAATCCTTCGATCACTTCGACTATCTTTTCCTTCAATCTTTTAACTAAAGTCGGATACTACATTGAACATGGTTCTCTGAACCGAGTAACTTACTTCACATATTTATCTTAATTGACTCGATTCGTTATGACCACTAGGGTCAGAATAACATTCATTTTCTTAGTCATTACCGGAACAATGGTAACGGTAGATACAAACAAAACAAAATCTACTACTAGTTCCTTAGTAAACTTATGACTTGTAACACTCGAGAATTTGGTATGTTTCCTTTAGCCCCTTGATGTAAAAATCATCTCATTATAGTACCTAGCTAGTATGCAGGGCGTACTCTATGAGTACGCTTAGCGTACTAGCCCGCTTCTGGATCGTGCATGCACCCATGTACGTTGGGCGTACATGGGAGTACGCACAACGTACGCAAGGCAGGGGCAAACCTTAATTTTTAGGGTTTGCACCCTATTTAAACAACTTATAACACCTTTATACATTTTATTGATCAACCTTCATCACCCTATACCCTATGAACGATATCCTAAGTGCCTTTTGTGAGTTTTGAGCTTGAATGTGAGATTTGGTGGTGTCTTAGTGAAAGAAGAAGAAGATGAACACTTGGAGGTTGCTTGGAAGTAGCTTGAGCTTGTAGATCCAGAGTCATCTTCATCTTAGCAAGTCATTTGAGGTAAAAAGCTCCCATCTTGATGATTATATGTGCTAGATCCAACTTAGGGTGTTATTAATGCATTTGTGAGTCTTTTGAGCTAAAGTTGAGTTTATGATCTACTCCAGAAGTTATGGATGTTAGATCTTAGCTCCATTAAGGTCCATTGTCCATAAAAATGTAATCTTTATGAGAGATATGGGTCCATGAAAGTGTTAAAGATTCTTATTAAGCTTCTTTTTGAGTTTTGGGCCTTATTAAGTCATGTATGGGTGTAAAGTTGCCAACTTTACATGTTAAGTAACCTTCTAGAATTAGATCTGTGAGCTTGGCATGTTGGCTTAACTGAATAACTGCTTAATGAGTTGAGTTGGCTGTCTGCCAAGTACGCGGTGCATACTCAGCTCGTATGCTGAGCGTATTGGCCCCGGATGGAGTACGCCAAGCATAAGTCTGAGTAGGCCCAGCGTACTCAACTGTTTTACTTTTGGGTTGACTTCCTCGGGTTTGGGCCATATTTTGGGCTTCTAGGGTTTGGGCCTTGTTGGGCCATTGAGCTTCTGACTTTGGGTCATGGATAAACTATGGACTTTCTTGGGTTTACGTCCACGATAATATTTGGGCCCAATTTGGAAGTTAGGCCTTATTGGGCCTTGGGATGCCATTTAGGAAATTAGGCCTTTTGAACAAATGGGTTAGGTCTTGGTTATGAGCCAAGTAAGAAAAAGGGTAAAATGGTCTTTTACCTTGGATATTGGACAAGTAACTTAGATACTTGATTATGGGTCGAGATCCATTTATTAATTGGATATTTATTTGATGATGTTAGCGCAGGGATTTTCCGGACCAGTAGACTGAGATTTTTTCTAAGCGATTCTACAGCTTGAGGTGAGTTTCCTCACTGTGTTTAGCGGGTCAAAGGCACCAATTCCGACCCATGGTTTATTATGTTTAGGATGCTAGTTGTCTGCATGAGTCTTGCATGTGTTATGTGTTTATATGTATATCGGCCGGGGCCTGATGGTTATATTGTAATATATTTATCTTTGTGATTTTATGCATGTGTTTATATATTGTATGTATACCGGGCGGGGCCCGATGCCAGGCGGGGCCTGATGACTGACAGATCTGTTCCGAGCGGGGATCGATGCCGGGCGGGGCCCATTATATGTTTGATATGTATGGTATGTGGTATTTTGAGGAAATCACTAAGCTTTGTGCTTACGGTTTTTAGTTTATGTTTCAGGTACTTCTGGTTCGAAGGGGAAGAGCCCAAGATGATTACAGTGCACACACCACATTGTTCCGTATTTTATAATACTCTGATGTACTTGGATGTTATTGATACACCTTGATTCACCATGGTTTTACGATGTTGTTTTGGATAATGGTTATTGAATTAAAAATCAAAAAATTGTAGTCTTAATTTTTGGGACGTTACAAGTTGGTATCAGAGCCTTAGTTTGAGGGATTCGGACATACCCTCAGGTGTGTCTGAACTCAAACTGAGGGTTTGGTAGAATATTTTCAAAAAGAAATGTTTTATAAAAAGGGTTTCTAATAAAAGAAAAGGGTGTGGTGTATGCAATCGACCGGGCTCAAGTAAGTTTTCCCAAAATACCCATACATGTTTTATGATATGCTTTGATTTATGAATCTGTGAATCGCATGCTAGTTAGGGCTAAGGATCTGCTCATGATTTGCATGATAGAATGCTAGGAGAGATGCCTTTATATGCCTACTATATGAGCTTGTAGACTTGCATGCTAGTACTGATCAGTCAGTGATAGGATAGCCTGATTAGGGTTATGCTTGTTCCGATTGATTGCTCAATGCTCGAATGCTGCTTGATTTGTGCTTTTAGGAGTTCTCATTAACTCCAACTAACTAATAAGCGCATACGCAACTCTTGTCTGAGTCCAACTGTTGTAATGTGAGATCTTTCATACGAAGAATTATCTGGTATTGGTGATATGTAATTGTATTCGTGAGCTAGTTAAATGGTGTTAGTGAGAGTTCTTTCTGCAGCTGATGGTGGAGAGTGGTGTAGTGGTTGCCCTAGGAAAACCTAGGAAGAGATTTAGTGCTAGGAGATTTGTCTTGTGGAGGATTGTATGTATAGATAAGGAGTGACTTGGAGGATTCAAAGCGATCCTTGATGAAAGTACGGATAGATGTGGAAGGTAGTATGCGCCCGTACTATTGGAAGCAGAGGATCCGTACTCGAGTCAAGGAGAGATGCGATGATACCAGGAAGCCTTTAGAGTATGAGACTCCTCAATATTATTTATGCGTGTTCTGATAGTTTGAAGGGTCTATTTTTAGTATGGTGACTCTTCGAGGCAGATCAGTTAGTGGTTTTGGTGCTAGTGAGGGTTCGGGCTCGATATGTCTTCAGCATCTCGGGCGGTGCTATCCGGTATGGTGCCTTCGCTATAGGAGCGGCACCCGGCACCAAGTCAATGCGAAACTCAACCCGCCTCTCCGGAGGCACTCCTAGTAACTCTTCGGGAAAAACATCCCGAAATTACTGTACAACCGGCACAGTGCCCACATCTGTCGTGGTCTCAACCCTCGTATCCGAGATATAAGCCAGAAATCCCGTACATCCCTGCCGCAGAAATCTCCTTTCCCTCGCAGCCGAACAGAGGGTCGGCCCCTGCGAGGCCCTCTCACCATGTATAACCAGTTCTCCCCCACTTGGGGTTCGAACCCTCACTAACTGGCGCTCGCAATCGATCATGGCCCCATTGGCCCCCAAACAATCCATCCCGACAATCACTTTCAGCCCTCGCAACGGTATCAGAACCAAGTCAACGTGAAACCTCTCTCCAAGCACATTCAGGACACAGTCCTGATACACCCTCGTGACACTCACAGTGCGGTCATCATAATCTCTACCTCAAGCGGGGAATCTAGAGTTCCTGGCGCATCCCGAAACTTCTTGCTAAGCGCAAGAGACAAGAATAATTGGGTAGCTCTCGAATCGAACAAAACATGAGCCGACATACCATTGACCAAAAAGGTCCCTATACATAAGCACAAATCACATATAAGCAATACAAATAAATAGAGAGCAGAGAAGAATAAATACATACCAGCCACAACGTTTGGCTCTACCCGAGCCTCCTCGGTAGTCAGCTGAAAGGCGCAACGCCTCACCACTGGAGCATCCGCCTTAGCAGGGTGGCCATCTGTGATCCTCGTCGTGGTGAGCGTGGGTGCCACCACTGCTCCTCCCCCTACCTGCAACTTCGGACAGTCGGCCCGTTTGTGGCCGGTCTGGTTGCAGTGAAAACAAATCAAGCCCTTCTTGGGGCAATCCCTGATCACGTGGCCCGATTGGCCACAAGCATAGCATCCCAAGCCTGTCACCCGACAAGCCCCACTGTGCGGTTTATCGCACTTGGCACACCGGCCACAGCCCTGCTGGCCCTTGCTGGAAGTGTCTGAGGTCTTAGGCTTTTAGCCTGACCCACTGCCGCCTGTGCCTGCTCAGGCTTCCGCTTGGTGCGGAAGTCCAACTCCATTTCCCACTCACGGGCCTTCTCCACCATCTCGTTCAGGGTGTTGCACTGATATTGCCATATTTATACACATTTTTAGGCAATATTTATTTACGTTTTTATTAATATTTTGGTTATTTTCATAGAATTATGATACTTATAAGGATAAATTGTAATTTGCAGCCAAAGTAAGGCATTTTCAAAGTAAGGGACCAGAATTGACAATATTTGGAACTTTGGAGGCTCGAAGGGAAGAAGGATAAAAAATTCCACCAAAAAGACGTGCTCACGACGTGAGTAACTTGATTCTCACGACGTGAATCGATTGTTCCAGAAGATTTACATCCGGGTGGAAGAGTCCTTGTCGAATACGAAAAGATCGCATTCACGACGTGAATCCTTATGGTTCACGACGTGAACTCGGGAAATCAGAAAACTATAAATTCCCTTGCCCATTACGACTTGGGGAGTTTTTGGCTGATTGGAAGGTTACCTGAAGACGATTTTGAGCAGAAGAATAGTTCTGGAAAAGGCTTTCAACATCAAAAGGAGTAAAGGTTCATAATTAATTAATTAGTTTGATAGTTATGAACATGTTTGATAATTTGATTTGTTTTTGCTTACTTGTTACTATGAGTAGCTGAATCTAGCAGCTCTTCTCTAGCTAGATGAAGCTTCTGAATTATGTTTTAGCTCAATGACTATTGAATTTGATTAGTTGGTAAATTGCTTGTGTTTGATTATCATTACCTAGCATGTTATTTTAGTTTCTTAGTTGCTTAAGTTCATGTTCTGTGTAGCTTAGTAACCATTAAATTACATGAACTTGAAACCTAGTGATTTAGTGAACATTGAATTGCTAGAGCTAGGATCGACCAAAATCTTAGATAAGTGATAAAAGTAACTAATTTAGTTGTGCTAGAGGACATAATTTATGACCATAATTGTGTTTGTTTAGATAAATCTTACATAGCTCACCTATAAATAATAACTAATTTTGTGTTTGCTTATGTGTGACCATACAAGGTAGTTCATGATTTGATAAAAAGATTAGTAAATTTGGACTTGAATTGCTAATTACATAATAATTAGTGACCAACTTTGATAATCCATAATTATTAGCTAAACATAAATAAAGAAGTGGATTCAAACTAGACAGGAGTGTTTTTAATTAATTAATTGAATTATGTGATTTAAGTTCGTCTGGTCTTGCAAAATCAGATAAAACCCCCTCTTTGCTCTAAAATTAGGTTAATTTAATAGTAGATAAATTAATCAGTCAAAACCGTTCCCTGAGATCGACACCCGACTTACCCAACTATTCTATAATTTTGACTAGGTACACTGCCTAGGTGCAATTAGTTAGTTAAGGTAGTTAGGTTATAAATAATAAAATTAGGTGTAGCTATTTGCACGCATCATGCACCCTGTAAAGCTCACAAACTCCCGGATATTATCCCTCAGCATGAAATGATATCTCGTCTGCCTCATATCCTCATCCGTAGCGTACTGTGGGATCAACAAAGCTCATTCCCGAAACTTGGCAGTGATCTCCGCCACAGTCTTGGTGGTCTGTTGAAGGTCATGAAACTCCCTCACAATCCGTTCCACCTAATTAGGTGGTGCAAACTCCGCATCGAATCGCCGAACAAACTCGGCCCACGTCATCTCAGCCACACCGGCTGCTCCCACCTGGCTGGTCACCTCTCCCCACCAATCTCGGGCTCTGTCTCTCAGCATACATGAAGCAAAACCCACCTTTGCCGCATCAGGGCAAGAACTCGTGCGCTGGGCGTTCTCAATATCCGCCACCCAGCGTCGGCTAACAATGGGGTCCCTGACCCCGAAAAACTCTGGCGCTCCACACGCCTTGAACTCCCGGAACGAGGGAGTTCAGGCCTCGACCTGGCCCACAGCAATCTCGGATCTGAATGACCTGAGCCTCTCCTCCATAATCTCCATAATCCCCTCCTTGACCGTCCCAAAGATCACTGGGCTAGCGTCAAGGATGCCCTTCGTAACCTCGACTGCAATGATCTCGCGCAACCTCTCATCAATGGGCTCAGTACTGCTGCCCCATCCAGATCCAGATCCTGATCCCTATCCTGATCCCTCTGTCCCGAATCGTGTCATCACCATGCTGAACTGAAATGTCATAAACCATAATAATTAGGACATCTATATAGGGGATCTTCCCACACCGGTCCTCCTTAGAGCTGTCAGATCTAACATTAGTTCGGGTACATGTCCTGTGCTTTTAGTAGTATGGGCCCAATACTACCTTCCACACCTACGTGTAACTTTCCCCAAAGCTCTACCTGATAACTCCAATTCGTCCCAAAATCAACTATATCCCACAGACTTCCACATATCTCAAATCCCAGTCTGTCCTAAGATTCGCTCTACCCACATTAAACAGACCAATCATAACAGGTTGCCTTTATGCATGCAAATTATACACAGAAAAGGATCAAATAGACTTTTGAATAAAAAATTCTACCCTAGGACCACAACCAGACAAGGAACAGGAAATAAGGCCAAATCAATCATTCTAAGGCTATAAGCTCCTAACCGTATACAATTTTAAAAGCATACACATAGCAAGTTCCATACGATTATCACAGCTCAAATATCAGTATAACATGGCTAACATATTGGGGAATGACTTACTTGGCTCGGTTGATCACGCGCGTTGCACTCTCCTCTTTTCCAGTCTCAAAAGTTTTTAACTTTTATTTTTGAAAACAATTTTACCATTTCCTTAGTTTGAGTCCTGACACACTCGAGAGTGTGCCTGAATCCCTCAAACCAAGGCTCTGATACCAACTTGTACGACCCAATTTTAAAAAGAAAATTTTCATTTTTAATTATCCAAAACACACTTTCATCATCCACAAAAAACCAATTACAATTCTTTTCAAAACCATGTCAAATACAACTTTATTTCAAAATATCAGAGTGTCCCATAAAATGCCCGAGTGCATGTCGCGCCATCAAGCCTTGCCCTTGCCCTTGGGCTTAGATGTACCTGAAACAAATCCACAAACTGTAAGCTAATGCTTAGTGAATTCCCCAGAGCATACCCACACACAAACCACATACAACATATCATACTAGCTATAACAGCTACACATATCACATAAGACATGCATACAACAGATAGGGATGCCGTGGGCTCGTCCCTAGGGTCTTACTCCAGGATGCCATGGGCTCCCCACATGGTCTTACACCTAAGTGTCATGGGCTCTCCCATGGTCTTTGATAGGAAAGCCATGGGCTCTCCACATGGTCTTACATCCAAGTGTCATGGGCTCTCCCATGGTCTTCCGTACAAACATACCACATATACCACTAGCATACTTCCTAGCTCATACCAACTAACATGTCACATAATACAATCTCAGCTAGGATACTACATATCATAAAATGGGCCGGCCTTGGTGCCTTAGACCCATTGGTATGGTGATGAGACTCACCTTTGTCAGCTGAATCCGAAAGTTGCTCTCCTAACAGTCTGTAACCACCCGTGCTGAACAATAATAACATTACTCAAGGTTAGGACTGAACACAATTCAATTGAAGAGTCCAAAACCCAAGTCCTTTCATAATGGCCCAAAAGTCTTCCTTTGCTATTGGGCCCAAAGTCCATGTCTAATTATCATTAATGGGCTTCATGGCCCAATAAAGCCCAACCATAGAAACCATGGCCCAAAACAGATAAGTTGGCCCACCAATCCAAAACATGACCATACCCAATGACTAATCAAGGCCCAAAAGCTTGCAATTCCACAACAAGTCCAAGTCCATCTGTTGTGCGTACGCCTAGCATACCACCCTGGTACGTGCAGCGTACTGAGTCCCTGAGCCATACGCGCTGCGTACGCTAGGTTACGCCCAACGTACTAACAGATTAAGCACTTCTTCCATTAAGTGCTTAATACTCGATTTCCTCATGTCCAATAGTCAGATCTAAGCTCATTAAGACGTCCTAGGGCATAAAGTTGGCAACTTTATGCATTTGCATGTCTCATATGTTCCCAACAACCCATTAAGACCTTTCCAAGGGTCTTAATCCATGCATGATGTCAAAACACCCATTAAGACTTCATTTTTATGCTATAAATGGACCAAAGGACCTCAGATCTAACCTTTTCATCCTCTGGAGTTGCTCAACTCTCAAGAGGAGGTCCAAAACCAACTAAAGGGACAAAATAGAAAACCCTAGCTAGATCTAATATGGCAAGATCAAAGCTTTATACCTCCAGAAGCTCCTCAAGGTGAACTAGATGCAGATTCTTGAAGCCCAAAGCCACTCCAAGCTTGCTTTAGCAACTCCTCCTTCGTGAATGGACACTAAAATGGCCACAAATGACAAATGCACTCCTTAAGCTCAAAACACACTCTCAAATGATTCTAGGGTTTTTAGGGACGTTTGAAGGTGAGGGAGGCTGGTTAGAGTGGAGCTCAATGAGATAAGGATGCTTACATAGGTCTCAAGTCCGGAATATTAGGGTTTTCACACCCATCACGTACGCCCCGTGTACTTTTGGTACGCCCAGCGTACGTGCTGGCCCTCCGCGTTCATTTATTCGTGGTACGCTAAGCGTACTCATGAAGTACGCCCAACGTACTCAAGGGATTAATATGTAAAAGTTAATAACTTCAAGGGCTTTTGTGGTAATACCCGAATTGGAGTGTTACAGATAACATGTGCTAGTAGATCCAGAATTACCTTCTCATTTGCCAGTCTTTTGAGGTAAAAAGCTCTCACCTTGATGGTCATTTGTGCTAGATCTAGTTTATGGTGTTATTTATGCACTTTTGAGTTAAAGTTGAGCGTTTGATCTACTCCAGAAGTAATGGATGCTAGATCTTAGCTTCATTTAGGCCTCATGTTCGTAAAAAGGAAATCTTTATGAAGGATATTGGTCCATGCATGTATTAAGATCTTTATTAAGCTTCTTTTTGAGTATTGGGTCCCATTAAGCCATGCATGAGTGTAAAGTTGCCAACTTTACGTGATAAGTCACCCTTAGGAATCGGATCTGAGAGTTTTCCAAAAGGTCTTAACTATTTGATTCCTTAATGAAGAGGAATAGTGGTCAGGGGAGTATGTTGTTCAGATGATGTTATTTACCAATTTTTTTTATTCGTATTGTATCCTTTTACATTTAACTTAATATTGCATTCTCTTAATTTTTTTTAACGATAACTATATATTAAAAAGACGGAAGCTAGCTAAAAACTAGTAAAAAACAAATACAAATTAAGACAGAATTAGATGTTGGTTCCAAACATGCAAATTCTTTTTAGTCTTTCCGTTTCTATGAGAAAACCAATTAAAAGAAAACACAACAATATTATCAAAAATAAAATTCTTTTGATACTTATTCTGAAGGAAGAGAAGTGTGAACCTACATAACTATCAAGAAAATTGAATCAAGCATGACTCGCTCCAAACTCAAGATAGGCCTACTATCAATCCATTGAATCATATCCAAAGTTGAAGAAAACACATGTGCGCCAATATCCACCCATAAAGCGACCCACTTCCAAATCAGTAAGGTTAACGAACATCTGAGAAAACCATATCCCCTCCACAAATAGGGCATATGACGGAATCAAGATTTCTTATCTAGGTTACGCCTCATAGGAAGACGATCTAGTAAACAACACGCCAAATAAAAACATTAATATTGATAGGAATATAATTATTCCATCGAGTAATAGTACCACCTACAGGAAGACGGATATCATCAATATGACAACGAGCATATCACACCAAAAAAAAAACTCCATATGAATTAAGATTCGAACCTTAACCATCATGTATTGAATGAATCAGAACCATATCAATCACCACCATAAGCTTTGCTAATTATAAGAATCCTACACCACCTCTTATTGAAAGTTGCCATGAGAGACTCCAACCATCTTGGGACCATAGCTCCAAAACGAAACCCTGCTGAAGAGAAAAAATCGCATACATGTGAGGAAATTTGGAGCTAAAATAAGAAGACCCTTACAAAATATTAAGCGAAAGCCTCATCCCCATCACTGAACACCCGATGCATAACTCACACATGAATAACACCACTGTCATAAAGTTGATTGATAGAACCAAATATAGAGGACCAAACCCCACAACCATTTACATGTCGAGAACCCGTATGAAAACCAACCCCACCCTCGTACCATAAATAGTTTTCAAAACCTTAACCTTTAAGGAGTTAAACTTAATAAAGAATCGACATCTTCATTTTGTATAACAGAGCAACGTTAAAATCATCGAGACTACCAACATCCAAACCACCATTCTGCTTAGAATTTAAAACCACCTCATACTTCACCTAACTCCATTGTGTTTCATTCACCCCTTCCCCTAAAGAAAATATAGCCTTGCACGACTCCAAAGTATGAAAAACTCCTTTAGGAAATCTAAACATAAATGTGTAATAAATGTCGAGACTATCCAAAACCGAGTTTAACAAAGTTAAACGACCCTGCTGACAACATCTTAACCTTCCAATTAGAAAGTCTTTTTTGAAATCTATCATTCATGCATCAATCCTAGCACTGCTATTAAGTTTCAATTTACCGTTTTCGATGGTGGGGGAAGTTTGGTTAATCCATGGTTGGAGGCGACTATGGTGACAAGTGTGAGGTCATCATGAAGACGAAAGCGAAAGATGATGTTGGAAGAAGATTATGGGGTCGTGGGGTTTAATAATAATAATAATAATAATAATAATAGTAGTAGGACAAAATGATATTTAAAGTTTTAACAACTTGTTTGATTTACCAACCAATGAATTAAACATGAAACAAAATAAAACTACAAAAATTTGGAATTGCAACAATTTTTTTCAAACCAAATACAATACAAATGTATAATCGAAGGGACCAAATTAATAATGTACTTTTATAAGTAGACCTAGCAATGAAGTGAGTTTGGAGCGGATCAACTTTAATCCAAACCAATTAAGCAATTTTCAAATATTGATCCAAACCCGACCCGTAACCCGCATTGTTTTGAATAATTAAACACATACCTTTATCTACCGAATCAACAAATTTTCAACCCTTTTACCTAATCCGTTTACAATGTTAAGATTTGACTAATAATTATGCATTACAACACATATAACATGAATCGCTAAAAAGTAAAACCAGATAACATTCATTCCAAAATAAACTTCAAATATATCTTAATAAATAATATTTCCAAAATAAAACAAATGTCTACTATTGTAAACTTGTATGATTTCACATAGTTATTTGTATCGAGAGTCAACTGAAATTCGGCTATTAGGAACTGAGAAGTGGAAGTCAAACGATGGAACTCCTCGAATCATGTACTAAACATTGTATCGGTGATTCATAAATATATAACTTGATAAATAATAAATTTATATTTTAAAATTTTAGACGGGACGAGTCATAAACGGATCAGATCAATAATGATTTATACCCGACCATTTTAATGAAAAAATTAATGGGTAGGGATCACTAACGGGTAAATGATTCATAAATATGAGCTAAACTCATAAACTTATAAATTATATACCCATCTGGCTTTTATTTTCAATTAAAATAACGTGGGTGTATAAAGTCTTCTTATCTACAAATATGGTGAAGGGATAAACCAGTCTTGGGAGTTTTGGACATCATCATCCTCTTTCCTGGTGACAATGGCTGCTTCTTTCAGTACCAGGTACTCTAGAACCCTAATTCTCCTCTCTTTACTCGACGCATTCCATTAACATTCGATTTCTGATGTACCCGATAATCTTCTCCATGGGTTCTGTTTTAATTTCTCCAAAATATAAAACTTTCCGTTCACGTTGAATCATCTGCAAAAGAATTAGGGTTTGTACGGTATGATTTCAACAATGGGTTTCCCTTGATGGTTTTACTTTTTATTATTATTATTTTTTTTTTGTTATTGAAGATTCTGTTCTGGTATTTGAAGAAGCCATTTCGTACTGAACATTTTATGAGAAAGGTTTCTATCTATTCTCTGTCAATTTCGCGAATACCAAATCCTTTGTTTTCAGTTTGAGCTATCTGTGTTATTTTCAGCTAAATTAGGGTTCTTAGAGTATGGTTTCTACTTTCTACCATGGATTTTTCTATCTTTTAGTTTAATTTATTTTGGATTTTGTTCTGTAGAACCCTTTTCGCATTTCGCATTTCACATTTTACATTAATAACCTATGATGGATATATCACTTGAATATTTGCTCTATGCCAATTTCTGAAACATGATATAATATCATCTTTTGCTTTCTTAATGTATTTCCGATTATATGTCTGTGAGAAATCTAAATCCACTCAATGCATAGAAGATAGGGTAAACACACACACTTATGCAAAAAAGTTACACTTTTTTTTACCAGTTTATGCATTATTTTACCATTCTGTTTACATAAATTGCTAACAAATAGAAACATGACTGCATAAACTGCTAAGAACTCCACTTCATTGCATAAATAAGCAACTAGCAGTAGAACATGAACCTAATTTCCTTATCAATCAAAGGAGGGCGTTTCATTCACCAAATTCCATCGGATTTGGCGGGAAGTGGAATTCAATTCCATTCCATTTCATGACAACCAAACGCATGACAGATTCCAATTCCGTCTAAAACATTCTGTGATCTTGAATATGAAATATATTTACTTTCTTTTTTGGCAGCCAATTGGGATCTGCTTTCTTGGGCGAGAGGAATGGAATCTGTGTTTCCAGTGTTCCTGTAAGTCACCTGAGCTTTAGAAGGAAGACAGTGGAATGCAAAGAGTCAAGAATCGGAAAGCAACCGATTGAAGTCCCATCAAATGTGGTGATCACATTAGAAGGGCAAGACATGAAGGTGAAAGGTCCTTTAGGGGAACTTGCACTTTCATATCCAAGAGAAATAGCAATTGATAGGCAGGAATCAGTTCTTAAAATCAGTAAAGCAGTGGAAACAAGAAGAGCTAACCAAATGCATGGCTTATTCAGGTTATTACCCATTTTAAAATCTTTAAAATTTTCACCTTTATAATTTAGAATATTATGATATTTAGTGGGCTAATCACAAATTTCCACCATTCTAGTTAATGTTTAGGATATGATATTTCTTTGATTTCAAATATGTCTACAAATTCCTTCATATTGGACTCTGAATTCAGCATTTTTAGCTTTTACTAGATTTTGGGCAAAATTGTTCGAAATATAATGGTTTTTTTGTACATTGCCTTCGTTTTTGTTATTAACTTTTTCTTAATTTTATTTCCATTTTATTGGTAAATAGCATATGACACAGTAATTTCTGTCAATCAGTTGATAATTTAGGTAATAATAATCAATTATTGTTATTTGGTTTATTATTTTCAGGACTTTGACAAGTAATATGGTGGTTGGTGTATCAAAGGGATTTGAGAAAAAACTTCAACTAATCGGTGTTGGATATCGTGCAACCGTAGAAGGAAAAGAGTTAATTCTAAGTCTTGGATTTTCTCATCCGGTCAAAATGACAATCCCAGATGACCTAAAAGTCAAAGTTGAAGAAAACACGCGAATTACTGTGAGTGGATACGATAAGTCAAACATCGGTCAATTTGCGGCTTCGATAAGGAAGTGGAGACCTCCGGAACCGTACAAGGGTAAGGGTGTGAAATATGCGGATGAGATCGTTAGAAGAAAGGAGGGGAAAGCAGGGAAAAAAAAGTAGTCTGTGTATTGATATCAGTCTCAGTCTCAGTTGTAATTTCATTTTCGATACTTTTTTATTTTTAGGTATGAAAAATTGTTTCTTGGCTTAAACTGTGGATTTTCTTTTTGTGTGGATATCCGTGACACTTTGAGAATTCTAGTGCAATACTTCAAAACTAAAGTTACAGGGGTTGTGTATTAGTTGTTGATTGTGTCAGATCTAGTTTTTTATTAGACTCGAGACTCGGTAAGAGGCATATTGAAGACTTCTAGGTATCAAACAATTTAGACCGAGTAAGACCCAAAGGGGCATATCAAACAACCCTATAAATTGGTCCAATAATCTTTAGAAAAACTTAAAGTTATGCTGGAAGCACTCACAACTTTATAATATGATTTAAGTTCTCATTCTTTATCAATATGAGAAGAGATGTTATAACTTTTTTTTTTACTCAAATTCATTTTTTTTTTCACCCAAGCTAAATTCCAAAAGGTTGATTTTTGTACAATGTATATTTCTTTTGGTTTACAAACATGTTCGATTCAAGTCTTGAGCTACAATACACATACATATGATTGGCAAGTGTTACCAAAATATTTATTGATTGATTAAGAGACATGGAAAGGTTTTGTTTTTAAACGTATTAAAGACAAAAACCATAGGGTTGCCTCTAAATCAAGAAAAAGATGTGTAATTCTTATTCTTTAAGCAAAAACAAATGCAGATTAGTCTTTTACATCTTATATTTTAATCAATCAAACTCTTTCTATACACATGCAACCACAAGTTTTCCCCAAGAAATGCATCAATTCTTTTTGGGTTTTCAAAACACAGTTAAAACACGATTTATAATGTGTTGATTAAATATCAAAAACTATTCAAAACTAATAAGTAATCTTGAAAAGTAAGGATGCGTTTGGTTTGGTTGTTGACAAATTTTTTGTTTTTCATTGATACTCCCTCCGTTCCAAAATTATTGTCCACAGACAAAAAACACATAGATTAAGAAAAATAATCATTAGTTTTGTCTTTTTGAGTAAAATGACTCTCTTGCCCTTTTCTAAAACCAATGGGAAATGTGCGTTTGTAATTATTCAAGTTTACTTTATTAAATGTTAGGGGTAATATGGTAAAAGTGTATATCTACTTTTGGTAGTGAACAATAATTTTGGGACAAACTAAAATAGTAAGGTGGACAATAATTTTGGGACGGAGGGAGTAATTTATAAGAAAAATGAAAATTAAAAATATATATATATTTGATTTAATATATTTTATGTTTTTTCTTTTCAAGAAAGAGAATTTTTTTTATATTTTAAATTAAAGATTATTTTGAAAATTGATAATCGTTGTCTTGCATATTTTACCATTCTAAATTTTTTCTAAAATATCACATAGGCAGACACGTTCCCATCCTATCCCTATCCCTACCCCCACCCACACTCACACCCATGCCATCATACTTAAGTTCATAATTGTATGTTATATTTTAAGTTCAGTATAATTAATTTAATTTGTTAGAATAAAATAAATGTTTGATATAATCTTATATAAAATAAAAATTAATAATAAATATTATTCATTTAAATAATGGGAGCTGGTATTTCACTTGTTAATTTGACTCTTCCACTTACAAAAAAAATTGACCTTTCTGCTTTTATTTAAAACTTATAATTATATGGAGAGACTTTAATGGGTTATATGTGCACATCTTATCTTATCAATCTTTTTTTTTTCTTATTTATCACTTAACAAAATTAATTTGTTTTCTTATTTTCATCAAGCCACCAAGTTATGCCTCTCCGCCATGTGAGTTTTTTTTTTTTTTTTTTTTTTTTCACTTATAAATGTTGTTAAACAAAAATATTCAAATCACGCCGAACGGTTAAAAAAAGTTTAAGGATATAAAAACATTCACCCTATCATCAAATAAAAATTTGGAATCATCAATAGTTGTATATTCTTTTGATTTTAGAATTTATAGACGGTAATGTATTTAATGCGCACCAAATATACTCATATTTAGTGGTTCTTCCCCTTTAAGTGGAAAATGGAAATGGAAATTGGAAATCCCCTAAACCCATGACGTAATAAATAAGTAGAATCTGTACATGTGGCATTCTATTATCCCTAATCCAATTTTTCCACTCTTTTTTATAAAGTGAATTACCGGTATTGCCCTTCAATTGTGTTCAGTTAATTATCGTCAATTCCTTTATTTTTGCACCTTAGTTACTCTATTTCCTGCAACATTTAAAAAATTGAAGGTTGGTTTGTTTTTCAAAGATCCAGTTTTTTCACATAGGCAATTGTATGTTGCTTTATCTAGAGGTCAAAGCAGAGAAATATTAAAATTATTAATTTTAGATAAAGATGGTAGACTTATAAATAAAACTTCTAATGTTGTTTATAAGGAAGTTTTTCGCAATTTATAACCAACTTTTTTTGTAGCATCTTTTAGTCACTTTTAGCAAATCACACTTCATCCATCATATTAATTTATTTATTTATAATTATGTATTGTATTTTTTTATGTTAATTTCATTACAGACATGTTTTGTATCAAATCAATTTTGATGTTTTTTTGGGTTTTTTTGTCATTACTCAAACGTATGTTGCATTATATAAAGTAATGACTTTTATAAAATAGGTGGATTTACATTTGTAATTAAATGCTTAAAATTTACAAAGTTACTAAAAATAGAGAACATATCCTAAGAAAAACACCATCATTACACGGATTTCAAGGTTATGACCAGTAAGCCTATAAAAGAAACACATGACGCAATAAATCAAGGTAAAGTTAAAAAAAACTGATGAAAACAGCAACAATTTCTATTAATCTCACGAAATTAGCACCATGAACGATGAAGAAGGAGTAAAAATCCTACAATGACAAATCGACATAGTGGAATTGAAGATTTATTGAGATGGTAAGATATAATAGCAAAAGTGGCGTTTTAGCCAACAAACGTTTTTTCTTCCCACTCGCTCCCTTGTGGGTGTGTCATCATCTCTGTATGTTCAACGAGAATAATGCACCAAAAGTAAGGGTTTTAAAAATCTTCATTTGTAATTAAATACTTACAATTTACTGTGTAATTAAATACTTACAAATCAAAAAGTTATTAAAAAAATACAATATTACAATTCATAAGTTTTCTAAATTAATAATATATTATTTTATTACATAATTAAATTTTAAATTCTATTTAAAATTAATACCCGTGGGTTCCACGAGTTTTTACCTAGTTAACAATAAACACTTATTAGTTTAGTAGCGAAATTGAAGACCGAAAATAATGGTTTCTAGTCGGTGTCGGTCACAATCGGAGGGTGGAAATTGGAATTGTTTAAAAATCATAATATCAATAATAAACTCACAAACAAAAATTGAAAACTACAAAAAAAATATTTGGTAATTAATAAATAAAAATATATTTTTAATGAGATGTTTTAGTGTATGGTTGGAAAAAGGAGTTAATGTGAAAAATTACACCATTTTAGAATTATTATAGTAAGATTTGAGTTGCTCTTAATAGGTTTGATGAATAGGATATTGGTGAAATTATGATTAGTTTAGAAGTATATTAGTTTTGTTGTTCTAAAAAATAAGAGCTGACAAATTTTTATGTCATTCAATAGATGAAATTCTATCATTATGAAATACAACATTGACATTCAATTGATTTGAAGTTCAATGATCATTAAATTATTCAGTACAAAAAATATAAGTTTTTATTATTAAATATATACTATAAATGAACTTTTATATTATTTTATTGAACTTTATAGAGTTCAATTAATTGTAAAAAAAAAGTATAAGTTTTATGGATTATAGAAAGATAATGTGACAATCTATTGAATCTATAGAGTTCAATACATTTTTGGTAAGTACTCCCTCCGTCTCATATTTATAGTCCATGTTTCATTTTTAATAAGCTCGATTAGACTAAGTTGATGATGATTAATGAACAATAAAATAATTATTAATGAACTATGGTTCTGTTGTGCATGTAGATAAGAAAAAAAAAAGTAGTTTTCTAATATAACATCCAAAATAGGAAATTATTGGGTTAAATAAGTTTGACAAAGTCCAAAAAGCTACTCAAGTCAATTTTTTTTGCACTATCGTTCGTAAATTTGCAAGTTTTTTTTTTTTGCACTTTTGTTTGTAAACTTGTAAGTTTTGACATAGAGCTTTTTCACTGTTCTTTAATACTAAACTCATTTCCATATATTTTTATTTTATTTTAGTAGGACCATAAATAAACTTAATAAAAAAATCTCTATTATGAAGAGATTTTGAGTTTTTTAATTTGATGATAAAAAACTTAGTGAAAAAGTTTTTCTATTGCAGCTCTCTAAGACTTTAGATCAGGTTGTTGATCAAGATAAATCTTTTTATTAGAAGTATAAAAAAACTCACTTAAACTCATTCTTGCACTTTTATCCATATAAGACGATTATCAGCCAACTTTTTGTGGCAAACTGGCAACTGAGATCGTAAGTCTTTGTACATAGTCTTTTTATTTGGTTTCACAAATTAATCGTTTAAATTGTTTCCAATTCTTGAGCTACTATACACATCCAAATGATTGACAAGTGCCACCACAAATCTTCTTGATTAATTAAGTACGATTTAAAGATTGTAACTTGAACATTTTAAAGACAAAAACCATAGGATTCCTTCTAAATCAAGAAAAAAGATGTTCATTTCTTATTCATTAAGCAAAAAACAAACGAAAATTAGTTTTTCACACTTTATATTAATCAATCAAACTCTTCTATACACATGCCACCACAATTTTCCCCAAGAAACGCATCAAATCTTTTTGGGTTATAATTTAATGAAATGAACATCAAAATCAATCCGATATCTTTGAAAAACTAAGCCTTCTAAGTTGGCTGCTAATTGGGATAATCGACCAATCTCCATCATTCTTCCCACACTTCAAATCCACAGTTTCTACAATTCTTTGTGTCACTTTCTTGCGTTCTTTGCCTCGGATTGGGGTTTTATCAACCCACAAATCTTCGGAATCAAGCATAGGAATCTTGTGGGTGGTTTTCTTCTTTCCGGGCTTAACCTGATGGTGGCCATTGCTCGAACTGCCGCCACTCACCGCCACCATCCGCCGGAACCGCCTTGTAGACTCCGCCCCACAAGATATCGAAACTGGTGCAGTTTGGATTCTTATAGCAGGTTTCTTTGATGAAGTCTTCTTGAGATTTGAGTCAATTTCTTGCATCATCAAGGCACTAACTTTTCCGGTTGACCCTATTCTGATCTTACCACCACCACCACCGCCATCGCCGCCTTTGACTTTACCATTTTCAGAAGCTCTAGCCATGACTTACAACTTCAAATCAAGAAACTGATTACAGTTTTTCTGGTAAAATACCATGGGATTGAGAACCTAATAAGGAGATCATTATGAATGATAAGAAAACATACCAGAAAATATGTGGCCCCAAAAGTTTTGACTTTTGAGTTTTGACAGATAAATCACAAAAATCACCTTTTTCTCGGAATTAGATGAGATTGGAGGTGTGAGTTGGAGAATCTGTGTTCTGTCTTTTGGGGTTTTCTTTTTTTTATTAATTTGTGTTTGTGTAGAGTGTAGATCATGTATATATAGCAATGATCGATGACGTGTATGGTACAGTTGTTAATTTAACTTTTAATAAAAAAAAGTAATCATTTTCCTTTCCGTCAACTTCTTCAAATGAACAAGTCGAGGAGAATATTAATTGTTTAGTGAAATTAGATTTCATGTGGTAACAAAGTAGGTTTATTATAAAGGCTTGAAAGGTAAGATTTCTACGGGTGATGTTGACACATCGCTATTATATTGTACATTTGTACATATCCGTTGTAAATTTAAACTCGCGCTTATTATATAAAATAGTTATATTTTTGTACTAAATCCGTCTACTACACACAGGAGTTTTTTAAAAATAAAAGTTTTATAACATTAAATATTTTTAATATGTCATTGTCTTAATTATATAACAAAAAATCATAATAAATATTTTTAGTTGTAGAAAAAACAAACTATTTATTATTATATTCATTGTATAGATAAAAATATATTTATCTTAAATAATAAACGTTTCATTAATTATAGTGTTGATTTACACATTTAATATAATAAATATTTTACATATATAATAATAGAGGTGTTAATTAGTAGAATTGATTAACTTTTTATTAACAAAAAAATAAAAATATCACATGACATGTGAAATTTAAGTAATTCAAAAATCTCATATAATGACATGTGGCAAAAATCTTGAGGAAATGACAAGTAATAAAAACATTTTCATTTATTATGGTAGATTTATAATAATGAAAACTGATTTAGAAAGGTAATAAAAATTTGTTTTATTAAAAAAATATCATTAATTTTTTTACATATTGAACTTAGTAAACTGATAAAACTTAAAAAACACAATTTTTATCTGTAACAAAAGATTTTATTTTGATTAAATACTCTTTTGCTTGATATGAGTACACACAAACATACTCCCCCATCACCAGGTTGGAAAATTAATGCGTTCTCTCTCTCTCTCTCACACACACACATACTTAATGGTAATCTCTTCTTGTTTGTCCTTATAAAATGAGGGTTTAATTTTCATAATATTCAAGTGACATTATTTGTTTGAGTGAAAGAATTTCAAACTTGACGGGGGTATTGTTAAAAATTAATGGTTAAATGCAAGTAGACAAGTTTTAAATTGTCCCACATTGGATTGAAAAAACATTAGTGTGCTTATAAGGTATTTATGTTGTTAAGTCTTCAAATGCTTTAGTGAAGGACAAGAGTTGGGCCAAACCCACATGAATGTCGGGCCTAGGATGCAAGGTTCATGAAATTGTGTGATTTAGACGCACTCAGTACTTCTTGACATGTTCGAGTTAGATAAGTTAGACTTCCCTGATCAACGTGTTGACATGCGTTAACTTTGTGGATAAGCTAACGAAATAATCTAGGCACACTTTGTACTTCTTGGCAAGTTCGAGTCGGATTAGTTGGACTTCCTCGGTCAGCGTGTTGACATGCGTTAACTTTGTGGATAAGCTGACAAAATATTGCAAAAGCCTTCGAAAATATTAGATAAACTCTATGTTTGAATTGGATGGAGATACCGGATAACGATATCATCAGATTGAATCCGAATTGACACGAGATAACTTGTGAGAGGCCATATTGTTGGATTAGGTGTCTAAGCCCATAACTATAATTGGTATGTACTTGAATTGATAGCAGCACAGTCCTTTTGGGTTGCCCTCAACCTAGCAACTGGACAAGGAAATTATGAAAGGAGAGATATTAATTTATAAGATTAATAAATTAATATATATATATATATATATATATATATATAAATGATTTATTAATATGTTAATGGATTAATATATTAATTAGAAATCATTATGTTTAATTAATTGTTAGCCAGAAATTAATCAGAATTGATTTTGGGGTTAAAAGAATTAATTATAAGGTGCAGGGACTAGTTTACAATTATCTAATAGTTGAGTGGAAGGCTCTAGAACCCCCTTGGAAGAGGGTGGACGAAATCTTTAGGGGAAACCCTAATAATTTCGTCCATAGGGGCTTGGATAAGGCCCTTGGGTTTGCTTAGGCCCTAAGCAAAGGATAACTAGGGTTTCCCTTAAACCCTAGATCCCTCAGCTATATAAGGAGCCTCCTGGTTCATGTTTTTGGTCACTCTTTCTTTTGAAGAAACCCTAAGGCCGAGATTTTGCATACTCCCTCTCCTCTCTCTCTTCTACTTTCCTTCTTGCTAGTTTGGGTGTGATTCCATTAGAGGCATTACACTTGTGGTGCTAAAGCTTCCAAGAAGATCAAGATCAAGATCAAGGGAATATCAATTGTTTGCTATATCAATTGAAAGGTATGTAAACCCTAAACCCTAGTTTGTTAATTTCGAAATTAGCCTCTCTCCTCTAGGGTTCTTGTTTTGCAATTCAAAGTTGTATGTTCAATAGTTAAAACATAGATCCAAAGTAGGTTGCATGTGAACTTAGGAATTGTTTTCTAGTTTATTTGTTGTACCTAAAACCCATCAGTGGTATCAGAGCCTTGTTGTTTTAAATTGAATTGCTACAATTGTTGAATTGCAAATTAGGGTTTATAGCTATTAAACCCTAAAGGCCAAAATTTTCGATTTCTAGGGTTTTGGATCAAAGGGTTTTTTCGAAAACCCTAGCCTCCAAAGAACCCTAATCGAAATTAGGGTTAGGGTTTTGAAAACCCTAGCCTCCTCCCTTGTAAATTTCGAAATTTGCTTAGAAGTTTTAGGGTTTCTTGTTTTGGATAATTGTTGCTTAATTAGATTAATTGGATAATTATCCTTACCCTATTTTTCGAAATTTAGAGGGATAAGGATTAGGATTAAATTAATGGATTAATTTAATTAGATAATCCTTACAAGATTTAATAATTTGATTAATAGTTAATTAAAAGATAAATATTAAATCTAGTTAATTGGTTTATTTAAATTTAAATTTAATAGCTTAAATTTCGAAATTTATAAACCCTTGAAGTTTTAAAATGTTTTAAAACACACCTTATATATATATTATAATTAAAAGTTTAATATTATATATGTATAAGAACATGGTCAGTCAAATCGCTAGTATGCCTCATTCACGAAGCTAATCTATAAGGGGGGTATAAGGAAACTGCCTATAAAATGGTAGTTGAATGGGTGTCCACTCTCACCCACCGCTTCCTTGATTAGTGGAGGGTCGTTAGCAGAACGGATTTGATAGGACAACTACTTCTCATTAAAAGTATAATGATATTAAAAGTACTAGAACATTATTTTCAAAATCCCAACTCTAGTTACTTTAGGAAAAATGTGAAAAGTATGCTAATCCATGAAATTGCACATTATGCTTTATTGGTCGTTAGTGGAGCGTGTGTGGTTAACCAGCACACTAAAAGGCACTAATAAAGAGTAGTAATGGGTATCTCATAATTGTCATTTTGATGGAGCGTGTGTGGTTTACCAGCACATCAATAGTTAATGATAAAGACAATGAGGTTACCAAGCACATTTGCATGGTTATTCACATCTTGTTTGTGATCCTCGGCATCCCAGTCACAAATAGAAGAGCATAATCTGAGATTAAAACATGCCATTGAATAGTTTCAATGTATCTCAAAAGAATTAGGAATTTCACTTCGTTTGTTTCGTCTAATGGTGGAATTGGTGAATCGTCATTCACCTACCTTTATGAAATTTGCACTTGGATCTCGGCATCCCATTTCTAAGTTGTGAATCTTCATAGTTGGATCCTAACCTTGATATTATATCTTTGGGTTATTCTATTAAGGTATCTTGAAATCTAACTAAAACTTTCTTTCTTTTCAGATGTCTACTCCTGGAAACACTTCTGCTTCATCCTCCTCCAACCAGAACTTCTCTTTGCTCAATATCTGCTCCAAAGTCGTTATGGATGGCTCAAACTATAACGATTGGATGCGCAACATCAAGATGGCTCTTCGTTTCGAGAACAAAGAATATGTTCTTGAAAAGGAGCTCAAAGAGCTTGATGAGAATGAAGCTACTCCTGAAGATCTTGCTGCCTACAAGAAACATTACGATGATGCTACCAAAGTGGCATGCATCATGGTGGCAACTATGTCCCCAGAACTGTAGAGGTACTATGAGGACTACTGGCATTTCGAGATGAACAAGGACCTTATGGAAAAGTACCATAAGCGAGCTCGTCAAGAAAAGTTCGAAGTAGTCAAGTCACTCATGGCTTGCAAGATGAAAGATGGGGAGTCGGTTGTGTCACATGTGCAAAGAATGCAACGCTACATAGAGCGTTTGGTCAAGCTCAATATTCACTTTGATGAGGAATTGGCCATTGACATGGTCTTGAACTCACTTCCTGAATGTTATGGTCAGTTTATTCTAACTTACCATTTGAACAATACTGAGCAGACCTTGGCCCAATTGCACAACTTGTTGCAGACAGCTGAGGCAGGGATGAAGGGTAAAAGTATACCCTCCACACCTACGAGTGCCCCTGTTTTGGCTATTGGACAGGGAAAGGGGAAAAAGAGGAAAGGTCCTCCCAAGCAAAACTGGAAGAGCAAGGCTCAAGCTGGGACATCTAGTAATGGCCCAAAGGCTAAGCCCAATGGTTCCACTCCCCATGTTTCTGATCCAAAAGAGGTAGTTTGCTTTTACTGCAACCAAAAGGGGCATTGGAAGAGATCTTGCCCACAATATCTGCAAGATATCAAGGATGGCAAAGTGAAGCCATCTTCGGCAGGTATTTACACTATTTCTGCTAATAACTCATTATCTTCTCGTTCATGGGTCCTTGATACAGGATGTGGTTTTCATATCTGTTCTGATTTGCAGGGTCTAAAGGAAAGTGAGGAGATAGAGCGAGGAAGGATAAACCTGATCATGGGAAACAGAAAGTCTTCACCAGTAACCAAGATCGGAGTTTATCAGCTTCTGCTTAGTAATGATGTTAGATTAGATTTAATAAATTGTTGCTATTCGTCTGAGATGACGAGAAACATTATTTCATTTCATGCATTGTTCAGACAAGGTTTTACATATTCTTTTAATGATTTGAATGGTTCAATTTCTGTTTATAAGAATGGTGTTTTTATGTTTGAAGCTTTGCCTTGTAATGGTGTTTATGAAACAGTGACTTGTGTTGATAGCCTAGGAAATAGTGTACTTAATATTGACTTGTCTAATAGTGTAGACAAGGCATGCTTGTGGCATTGTCGTCTTGGACACATTAACAAGAAACGCATAGCCCAACTCCAAAAGGATGGAGTGTTGGAATCATTTGACCTAAAGTCAGATGATATGTGTGAATCTTGTCTTTTGGGAAAGATGACAAAATCACCATTCACAGGGTCTTGTGAAAGAGGTGAAGGTCTGTTCGATGTCATACACACAGATGTGTGTGGGCCCTTCAGATCAACTACAAGAGATGCTAATCGATTCTATGTGACTTTCACTGACGATTATAGCAGATATGGATATATCTACTTGATCAAGCATAAGTCAGAAACTTTTGAAAAGTTCAAAGAGTTTAAGCATGAAGTCGAAAATCAATTGGGCAGAAAGATAAAGATACTTAGATCCGATAGAGGCGGGGAGTATCTTAGTATCGAGTTTAACGACTATCTGAAAGAATGTGGGATAGTCTCACAATTGACTCCTCCTAGGACACCACAGTTAAATGGTGTAGCTGAGAGGCGTAATCGAACCTTGTTAGACATGGTTCGTTCTATGATGAGTCGGTCTTCGCTTCCTATTCACTTCTGGGGGTATGCCTTAGAGACAGCCGCCCACATCCTCAATCTTGTCCCTACAAAGAAGGTTGCCAAAACACCTCACGAAATGTGGACAGGGAAAGTTCCCTCGTTAGCACACATTAAAGTCTGGGGTTATGAAGCTTTCGTAAGACGAGAGACTCACGACAAGCTAGCAGCTAGAAGTGAGAAATGTGTTTTCATTGGTTACCCAAAGCAGTCTTTTGGATATTTGTTCTACAGGCCTAGTGAAAACGTGGTCTTTGTAGCACGAAGAGGAGTCTTTCTTGAAAGAGAGCTCATATTCAAAGTGGACAGTGGGAGCACTATTGACCTTGAAGAAATTCAAGATTCAGCCAATGAAGGAACCTTAGATGACACTAGCACTCAACCAGAGGAAACAGTTCCTGTTGAACCAATTGATAACTCATTACCTCTTAGAAGATCCACTAGGGTGAGTGTGCCACCTGAGTTGTATGGTTTTCATATTACTTCAGATGGTGACACATTCATAAGTGACAGAACACTGGTAAACTTAGATGAACCAGTCACTTATAAGGAAGCAATGGCAGGCCCAGAGGCTTCCAAGTGGAAAGAGGCAATGGACAGCGAGATTAAGTCCATGTATGACAACCAAGTTTGGAATTTGGTTGATAGTGCACCAGGTCGCAAGACAGTTGGGTGCAAATGGATCTTCAAGAAGAAGACAGACATGGATGGGAATGTGCATACATTCAAGGCTCGACTGGTTGCAAAAGGTTTTACTCAAACCCCAGGGGTTGACTATGATGAGACTTTTTCGCCAGTGGCTAAGATTAAATCTATTAGGATATTGCTCGCCATAGCTGCCTTTCATGATTATGAAATCTGGCAGATGGATGTCAAAACTGCTTTCCTTAATGGGAAGTTGGCTGAAGATGTTTACATGAGTCAGCCAGAGGGTTTTGTTGATGCAAAGTTCCCCAATAGAGTGTGCAAGCTTGAGAAATCCATTTATGGATTGAAACAAGCATCTCGCAGTTGGAATCCTTGCTTCCATGAGAAAGTCAAAGAGTTTGGTTTCTCTAGAAGTGAAGATGAGTTCTGTGTGTATATCAAGGCTAGTGGGAGTATAGTAACTTTTCTGGTGTTGTATGTCGATGACATATTACTCATTGGTAACGACATTCCAACCTTGAAAGAAGTTAAGTCTTGGCTTGGAAAGTGTTTTGCCATGAAAGACCTTGGAGAAGCTGCCTATATTCTTGGGATTAGAATATTGAGAGATAGAAAGAAGAGACTAATTGGACTTAGTCAGAGTACATACTTGGATAAGGTGCTAAAGAGGTTTAGTATGGAAAATTCCAAGAAGGGAGAGCTACCTATCCAGAGCAATACCAAATTGAGTAAGACTCAATGCCCGAGTACAGATGTTGAAATAGATGACATGAGTCGTGTACCTTATGCTTCCGCTGTCGGATCGATCATGTACGCTATGACATGTACTCGCCCTGATGTGGCATTTGCTTTGAGCATGGTCAGTCGCTATCAGGGAAACCCAGGTAGAGCTCATTGGATAGCAGTTAAGAATATACTCAAGTATTTGCGAAGGACAAAGGACTGGGTTCTTGTGCTTGGTGGCAGTGATACTTTGAGAGTAGATGGTTACAGTGATGCCAGCTTTCAGACGGATAGAGATAACTTCCGTTCTCAGTCGGGTTGGGTATTTTTACTGAATGGAGGAGCAGTTACTTGGAAGAGTTCCAAGCAAAATACGGTGGCTGATTCTACTTGTGAATCAGAGTACATTGCAGCAAGTGAAGCGTCGAAAGAAGCAGCTTGGTTGAGGAACTTCATCGGGGATCTCGGAGTTGTTCCAACCATCCAGGAGCCTATGGAACTGTTCTGCGATAATGAAGGAGCGGTTGCCTTGACAAAGGAACCGAGAGATCATGGTAAGACCAGACATATCGACAGAAAGTACCATTTCATTAGACATAGAGTTGAAGAAGGCCATCTTATAGTAAAGAGCGTGTCATCTGAAGATAACCCAGCAGATCCCCTCACAAAGGGTCTGAGTAGGGCTAAGCATATTCAGCATGCTCGGAGCATAGGACTGAAAGATGATATTAGTTTTAGTAGTTAGATTAGTTTTTGAAACTTGTAACAAAGTAAATGTAATTGACTTTTGGTGATTAAATAATAAAGTATTATTTATAAGTTTGGCTACTACCTTTTGTCGATTGTTTATTATTGTGTTTCATTTTTGCATGTTTTACTTCCTGAATAATGAGATTATTCAAACTCCACAGTCGCTCGTACTCTTGGAAGTAAGTAGTGAATTAAGACTGTCATGAATTGGATTGCAGATTGTCTAAGGATAGACATGGCAATAGAATTGCTGCAACGTTCATGAGTACTCAGAAATTGAGATTTGAGTATTGGATAAACCCTCGCTCAGAGTATTACTTCATGGAATTCATCACGAGTAATACTGAGACGATAATATCTTATAATCTTGAAACGAAGATATATGAGTTGTAATTTACAAGTCGGTTGTGTATTGGTGATACGAAAACGCATCAGTAACTTGGTGTTATAAAACGTATTGTCATGCATAATTTGATGAGTAAAAGATACAAGCATATGAGTCAACGTTTATTCGTTCCTTTTGCCCTAACAGGAAAAGCGATATATGTGGGCCCCTCGATGATTTGGTGTTGACTTATGTGCTGGGCCCAGCCAGGACTAAATTGATGTGTTCGATTAGAAGTCCTACATCATCACAAATCAGGAATCGGGAAACATAGATTCTGGACAAACAGATTGATTACATTCCATGTCTTTTGTCTGGGGATATCAAGCAGAACGAAGGGTTATATGATCACTTATCTTAGGACACGTAACTGACTGGGTCAGAGTTCGGCAGCAGCTTTTTGGAAGCTACAATTTGCTGGTCAAATTTAGAAGGCATACTAGCAATTATAGTTACAGACTTATCCAAGTGGGAGACTGTTGGATTAGGTGTCTAAGCCCATAACTATAATTGGTATGTACTTGAATTGATAGCAGCACAGTCCTTTTGGGTTGCCCTCAACCTAGCAACTGGACAAAGAAATTATGAAAGGAGAGATATTAATTTATAAGATTAATAAATTAATATATATATATATATATATATATATATATATAAATGATTTATTAATATGTTAATGGATTAATATATTAATTAGAAATCATTATGTTTAATTAATTGTTAGCCAGAAATTAATCAGAATTGATTTTGGGGTTAAAAGAATTAATTATAAGGTGCAGGGACTAGTTTGCAATTATCTAATAGTTGAGTGGAAGGCTCTAGAACCCCCTTGGAAGAGGGTGGACGAAATCTTTAGGGGAAACCCTAATAATTTCGTCCATAGGGGCTTGGATAAGGCCCTTGGGTTTGCTTAGGCCCTAAGCAAAGGATAACTAGGGTTTCCCTTAAACCCTAGATCCCTCAGCTATATAAGGAGCCTCCTGGTTCATGTTTTTGGTCACTCTTTCTTTTGAAGAAACCCTAAGGCCGAGATTTTGCATACTCCCTCTCCTCTCTCTCTTCTACTTTCCTTCTTGCTAGTTTGGGTGTGATTCCATTAGAGGCATTACACTTGTGGTGCTAAAGCTTCCAAGAAGATCAAGATCAAGATCAAGGGAATATCAATTGTTTGCTATATCAATTGAAAGGTATGTAAACCCTAAACCCTAGTTTGTTAATTTCGAAATTAGCCTCTCTCCTCTAGGGTTCTTGTTTTGCAATTCAAAGTTGTATGTTCAATAGTTAAAACATAGATCCAAAGTAGGTTGCATGTGAACTTAGGAATTGTTTTCTAGTTTATTTGTTGTACCTAAAACCCATCACATATGTCATCATCAGATCCGATTTTTAGGGGGATTCACGTTTTTCGTGTTAGTATAAATATGACCTCGTGGGTCCTATTTATTCCACACCTAAAAAAACACAACCTTCTCTTCTCATCCATCTGCAACACACAATTTTCTTCATGCTTTCTAAATAAGTGCCTTTGTGTTTATCGGTTCTTCCATAATTGTTGGAATGAAAAATAATTTAACATAAAAGCTTACAACCTTAAAGCGACATAAAACATTTAAGGTCATGAGTCATTCCGTGCAATTTTCAACGGTCAAGATTAATAGTTATCACGTTGGTTTTAATTTATGTTACACATTTTTTTTGCTCCAATAATCGGACAATTTTCTTCTACCTCTTTTTTAGAATCAAATCTTATTGCAAATGATCTATATGATTTCTTTATGAAACTTAGTAATAATAATAATAATAATAACAATAATGAGATTTTATTGTTTTTGATAAACTGATATATAATTCTAAAAATTGTTTTTCGATTTGGTTTTGTTGGAATAATAACAATTCGATATTAGCTCTTAATACTAATCGTCAGATTATTTACTATCTAATCAGAAAATCAAAAAACATACATTAGGTATACATACTTTGTTGACAAAAGTTAAAATTATTGCTAGGGGGTCATGTTCCAGTTGAGTCTTCCAAAAGCCCACCAAAATCTATTGAGTTGGGTCTCACAATGGATGAGAGTCGACTAGCATTTTGTGGTGCTTCACACCCACATAAATACATATCGATTTTAAGCTTCCTATTGTTGTTTTCAGATGAACCTTTCGAAGAAGCACACCTGCATCACCAATAGTTCTTAATAGTGAGATGTCGTTAGTGGCTCTATGACGGGGAAAGGGAATGGATTTCAACAAGTAAGAGTTCGTCCTGTAAGCTCCGATGAGCTGGAATTTCTCCAAGCAAACTTTGTTCCAAAAGGAAGGAATAAATCACGACTAAGTATGGTCACGTTATAGCAATACAACAACTATGACCAGTAAAAAAGAAATAATCTAGTACTTGTTTAACAATTTTTTATGGGTCATGCTAAAAAAACCCTCAAATTGGGGTTTTTAATACATAGTTTTCCGCAAAATCAAAAATGTTTTTCTTTCTCCTCCTTTTCATCTCTCTCTCCCCTCTCTCTCTCACTCACTCTCTCTCTCTCTCTCTCTCTCTATATATATATATATATATATATATATATATATATATATATGGAAGAGTTATTTGGAAAACAAAAAAACCCTAAAAATCATAAAAATGCATAAAAAAATACTTAGAGATCACAAAACTTTTTTTTGAAAGTTTTTTTGAAAAAATCGCAGCTTTTTATACAAAATCGGTGAAAAAAATTTTGAAAAAAAAAATTTTACATAAAAAAAAATTGATTTTTTATTTTTTTTTCAACGAATTTCAACAAAAACCTGCGATTTTTTATAAAAAAAATTAAAAAATATTTTTTGTGATCTCTAAGTATTTTTTTTATGCATTTTTATGTATTTTTAGGGTTTTTTGTTTTCCATAGAACCTAAACCTATATATATATATATATATATATATATATATAGAGAGAGAGAGAGAGAGCTAGGTTCAAATGTGGATTGACATCTATTGTGCGGACGTGTGGACAGTGCTATTCTGTGAGAATGACAAAGAAAATATGTTGTTTGGTAATGTGAATACGTTCAATCTTACATAACTATTGTCGTTATCATGCATTCTCACTAATTAAATCGTGTATAAGGTTATTATATACTTTTTTTATTATTCGCATTCTGTCAGAATGTTTATTGAGTCGTATTCTGTAAGAATGAAAATGATTAAAAAACGATGCATGAGAACAAAAATGAATAAGAATTAGTAAGAATGAATGAAAATGACGATAGTTGTGTAAGGTTGAACGTATTCACATTAACAAACAACCTATTATCTTAGTAATTCTCATAAAATAGCATTGTCCACACGTCCGCACAATAGTTGTCCATCCACATTATAACGTAGCCCTATATATATATATATATATATATATATATATATATATATATATATATATATATATATATAGGTTTAGGTTCTATGGAAAACAAAAAACCCTAAAAAAAACCCTAAAAATAAAAAAAATATGCATAAAAAAAATATTTAGAAACTAAAAAAAATAAAAAATCAAGTTTGTTTTTTTTTTTTTTTTTAATTTTTTTTTCAAAATTTTTTTCAGCGAATTTCTTTAAAAACATGCGATTTTTTCATAAAAAAAGTCAAAAAAAAGTTATGTGATCTCTAGGTATTTTTTTATGCATTTTTATGATTTTTAGGGTTTTTTTGTTTTCCAAATAACCCTTTCCTAGGTTTAGGTTCTATGGAAAACAAAAAACCCTAAAAATCAAAAAAATGCATAAAAAAATATTTAGAGATCACAAAAAAAAAAATTTGAATTTTTTTATAAAAAATCGTAGCTTTTTATTAAAATTCGCTGAAAAAAAAATCAAGTTTTTTTTTTCAAAATTTTTTTCAGCGAATTTCTTTAAAAACCTACGATTTTTTCATAAAAAAAGTCAAAAAAAAGTTATGTGATCCCTAGGTATTTTTTTTATGCATTTTTATGATTTTTAGGGTTTTTTAGGGTTTTTTTGTTTTTCCAAATAACCCTTCCCTATATATATATATATATATATATATATATATATATATATATATATATATATATATATATATATATATATTACATTACTATTTATTCTATCTTATTTTTAGTAGAAAATATAAGACGGTTTTTTCATAATTCTTTTAGTATTTTTTTCTAATGTTATTTACTATTTATTCTAATTCAGTTTAATATAAAAATCATTATATTTTTAATACTTAACAAATAAAAAGTTTATTTGATAACCATTTATAGCCTTATTTATCATGAGTTTATATACGTAAATATATAATCAATTTTAGGCTATCAGAGTTCGATTAAATCTGAACAAGTTATTATCTGTTTTTTTGCATCAGATACGGATTTATAGTTTAACTATTAAACGAACAATTTTTATTACGATACGAACATGACGTAAAGTAGTTAAAAATATTTACATGTTGTAAAAATACTTTACACAAAAAAATCGTAAGTTGTAAAAAAAGTTATAAATTCGGATGAACTGGCTTCGTATAAACAAACAAAATTTTAAAAGGTTATGAGTAATGTCAGTTTTTAGGCAATCGCATTCCAACCAAATAACCGGAAAAAAACATTTAAAGTATAAATGAATTACTTGAAAAATTAGTTGATTTTAAATTGGAAATAAAAGATAAATTCAACCACATAATTATTTGTAAAAATCTTTAGAAAATAAATAAAAAAAGATAAAGTTAGAAAAATAAATACTTTAACTTCAAAATAATCGAAGTAATATTTTTTTAATAATAAGATATATTTAAATATAAATAATCTAAAGAATTAATTTAATAAAAATAAAAGAGATAATAACTATAAACATATTTTTAAAAAGTATATTAAAAATAGAAAAAATAAAAGAAAAAACATAATAATTAAAAGATGATTAAAATGTGATGTGAAAGAGGGTTTTTTAAGAATCTTAATTTATAAAAAAAAAAAAAAAAAAACTTTTTTTGTAGTCAAATTAGGTGTCTAAGTCCATAACTATCCATTAATTGATAGTAACACACTCCTTTTGGGTTGCCCTCAACCTAGCAATTGGACATGATTATTTTAGAGAAGGAGATTAATTTATTATATGAATAATAAATTAAATAAATGGTTTATTAATGTGTTATGAAAATAATATATTAATTAGAAATCATATTATTTAATTAATAATTAATCAGAAATTAATTGAAATTAATTTCGGGATTAATTGGACTAATTAAAAATACAATGACCGTTTTGTTATTTGTTAATAGTTGAGAAATGAATGCTCTAGAACCTCTTGAAAGAGGTGGACAAAAATCTCTAGGGAAATCCTAGGAGATTTCATCCAAGGCCCCTTCGACAAGGGGGTTGGGCTACTTGGTCACCAAGCAAATAATCTAGGGTATATCCATTAAACCCTAGCTTTGACACCAAGTTTCCTCAACTATTTAAGGAGTCCCCTAGCCCTTGTTTTTGTCCCATGCCTTCCCTCTACAAGCGTTGGAAGAAAATTATATATTCCTTATCCTCTCTCTTATATTGTCCTCTTGCTAGCTTGGGTGTGATTCCATTAGAGGCACGACACTTGTGGTGCTTGCTTCCAAGAGATCTTCCAACTAAAATATATGTAATCCTAAAACCCTTTCGTCACAATTTCGAACATTGTCTAGGGTTTGTAGGTTTCTTTTTGATGTTCTTAGTTATAGTTTCAATAGAGAAAACGTAGATCCTATTTAGGTTACATGCAAACTCAAGGGTTTTAATTTTGTTTGTTTACCTAAATCTCATCAGTGGTATCAGAGCGTTTGGTTTGTTTTATGTTGAATAGCTATAATACAATAATATATCAATTAGGGTTTATAGAAATTAAACCCTAAAATGTCATGAATTTCGAATAGGGTTATGGTTTTAGAAACCCTAGCACCCTTCCCCAAGTTTTCGATATTTAGGGCTAGGGTTTTGAAACCCTAGCCTTCCTCCCAAAGTTCTCGAAAAAGGCAAGGTGTTTAGGGTTTCTAAATTTTGGTAATTATTATTTTACTTGCCTGAAAAGAAATAATTAAAATTAGAATAAATCCTATATACCTAATTTTCAAAAATTAGAGGGTAAGGATTATGATTAAATTATTTAATTAATTTAATTAGATAATCCTTAATTTATTTAATTAATTATTAATTAAAAGATAATAATTAAATCATTATTTGTTTATTTTATATTTAATTAATTAGTTATTAATTTTGAAATTTAAAAATATAAACCCTAGTATTTTGAAAAAGTTTTAAAATACACCTTGTAATATATGTAAAATTAAAAGTTTAATAATTACTATATGTACAAGACTAAGTCAGTCAAATCTCTAGTACGCATCATTCATGAAGGTAGTCTATAAGGGGGGGGGGGTATAAGGAAACTGCCTATAAAATAGTAGTTGAATGAGTGCACACTCTCACCTACCGCTTCCTTAATTAGTGGAGGGTCGTTAGTCGAACGGATTTGATAGGACAATTAATTCTCATTAAATAATGATATTAAAAAGTACTAGAACTTTTTATTAAAATCCCAAATCTAGTTACTTTAGGAAAATGTGAAAAGTATGCTAATCCATGAAAACACACATCATGCTTTATATTTCGTTAGTGGAGCGTGTGTGGTTAACCGGCACACTAATAGGGACTATAAAGAGATATGATGGGCATCTCAAGAATTATCATTGTTAATGGAGCGTGTGTGGTTAACCGACACATCAGTATGAGATGATAAATGACATCGAGGTTGCCAAGCGGGTTTGCATGGTTATTCACGTCTCGTTTATGATCATCGGCATCTCAGTCACAAAAGTGAGAGCATAATCCGAGATTAAACATGTCATTGATAAGAATCAATGAATCTCAAACGATCTAGGTGTTTCATAAGATTGGAATTGGTAAAAGCCTTACCTACCTAAAATAGATTCGAATTTGATTACGACATCTCTCTTCAACGTTCGAATCGAAAATATGGATCCTAACCTTAATTTAAATTTACGGGTATAATTAAGGATTAAAATCAACAAACTTGAATTTATTTTCCTCCTAATTTTAAAATATCTTATGAAGATAGAAATAGTCTTCCTCATTCTTAAAAAAATAGTTTTCCTCAATATTTTAGAGATGGTCTTCCAATTTCAAGTCAAGGTAAAAAATGTTTTCCCCTCCTTAGGAAATGATGGAACTAAACATCATTTCCTCCCGTGACTCTCCCAACGTCACGTTTTTCTCAAGTTGAAAGATACGAGATTACTCAATCCCTATTGGCATATAAACATCAAGATGGAAAATTTGTGTGTATACATGCTCTGAAAAGAAATTGTACATTGACAAGTTAGATAGATTGGGTGCCGTTTCCCAAGGGAGAAAGCCATTAATTTGTTTTTCCTCTTGCTTCCTAAGTCATGTGGTTAGTTTGTTAAAAACTTTCATATGAGGAATCTTGATGTGACCCTAATTGATCTGACCCAAATGTTGCTGAAGCAGAAATGCTTAAAAGCACATCAAAAGCGGAGATGCTTATTGGATCTAATTCCAAGGTTTCCATGGGCATTGAAAATGGTCACATGGTGATTTAGAAAAGATTTCTCTTCCCAATGGAAAGGGGTCGTCCAAGATCAAACTGTTTGATCGTATGGTAAAGAGAAATGGCTAGTTCTGGGATCGTTCCATGTGTTGACCTCAAAGATTCCATTTGTTTTACTACCAATTGAAGTGACATTGGAAACAAAGTTGCCCAAAATGCTTGAAAGATCTTAGAGATAGTAAAGTCAAGTCGTGTGACTCTACTTCAAGTACATCCATTATCTGACTCCATTGTTTTATAGGTTCCTATTCATACACTCTTAATACATGATGTGATGATCGCATTTTGATAGTATTAAAGGAAGAAGGAAGCTTAAGCAAGGTAAGCTAAATCTGATCGTGAGAAATGGACCTTGCTCACATGGTTGGAAGATCATAATTTGGAGCTGCTACTAAGGAGTTAGGATAATTTAATAGATTGCTATTACTCTTAGGAGATGTGTAGAAACATAGTTTTCATTTTATGCGTTGTAAGGACAAGTTCCAAATTTCGTTTATCTTCAATAAAAGTGAAATTTTGGTTTATCTAGTTGCCTTATTTATATTTCCTTGTAATAACATTTATGAAAGTGTTGGTTACATTTCTAATATTACCAATATTAATTGTGGGTTTAATTCTTATGATATCACTTATGGAATTGTCAGAATTAACCAAGTGAGAAGAAATCTCATCACCTACTGGATAGATACCTAGTGTTGTACAAGTCACATTGTATAGTTTATGAGAATCTTGTTCATTGCAAAATTATCACTAATTCATTGATCACATGTTTATGTGAGTCAAGTGAAAGACTAATGGATCTAGTACATGTTGATATGGACTATTCATATCCACCACGAAGGATGATAACTCTATTCGTCATGATTTACTGGTGTTTCAATAAATATGGTTGTGTTTATAAGATTAAGCATAATTCTGATACTTTGAAAAGATTCAAAGAGTAGCAGAACGAAAAAGAAGAATCTATTAGGCAGAAAGATAAAAGTTTCTCCAATCTGAAAGGAAATGAGAGTACTTTATTATCATGTTTTATGATCATCTTAGTAATTCAATACAAGAAAAAGATGAAATAACTATGGAAAATTTTGTAGCTAAAACATGGTATTTCGTAGTTAAACATCATTAGAGACGGAATTTGCTATGTAACCATTCTATAGCAAAATTCTTTGTTAGTAAAGGTTTGTTACGGAATCTGTAGGACTTTCGCAATGGAATTTACAATGAAGTTATTTCGTAGCAAAATAGCTATGAAACACATCCGTAGCAATGTCGTATTAAATTACCTACAATTTTTTCCATAGCAAGTCCGTAACAAATTAACTACGACAAGGTCACTAGTTAATCTGTCACGATTTAACTACAAACTAACCCCGTAGCTAATTTTTGTAGCAAATCGACTACGGGTAATGTCGTAGCAAACATTTCATAGTGAATTTACTACGATCTAATTTCATAGCAAATATGTCGTGGTAAATTTACCACAACCTACTCCAGTTGCAGACAAAATGTGATGGAATACATTTCATAGCAAAATCCATTGCAATTCAACTACATAATAATTGAGTAAAAATATTCATAGTAAGTTCGTAAAAAATCAATAGCAGAAAATAATGACAAAATTAATTATAATACATACAAACCTAACTCAATTTTTTTTTCGAAGCAAATTTATAACAAAATCAATATTATGAAATTGCAATAAGCAATTAAAGAAATTACATAGATTATTAATAAAAACATAGTTTATCATCAAATGAAATTTCACTTTGTCCAAAACCCCAATCAAATTAATCTAATAGTCAAACTCAACTGGAAATCCTAAACATGCAATCTAGTGTGACCATGTTTTTTTTATTTTTTTTCCTCTAGTTTCTGGATCTTCGTATCAAGATGATGTTTTTCCGAACTTGTATACATTGAAATGCATGTTTGAGAAGAGTTTTTAGGAAAAATGGACCTGCCATATGATCATGTCCTCAAACAGCAGCTCGCTTTCAGGAACTTCCTCTCCTAGTAGTGCCAAATCCGTACGTGGAGACACAAACAAATCCTACAATGTTATAATTGCATCAATATATAGTTTATACAAATATACAATATATTTTATGTTCCTATTATTAAATAAATTAAAAATAAACTTACATGAACTTCTTTAGCTTTATCAACTTGAAACGTCTTTGCGTCATGATCCTTAGTATGAGTAAACATGAATACCTCATAGCATGAAGGAGCTTGTTCCGTATATTCCTCCTACATTAATATCATATATATGTCAAATCTCACCACAAGATGTAATGAAAGAAACATATTATCAGACTAGACTATAATACTTTACATTAACCAATAAGAAATCAAGAAGGTAGTTATATTATAAGGATATTTTATGATGATATAATACTCTTCATAAAGTAATCATAAATAAAAATGAATGTAATATGTGATAATAAATAGACCTCCAATATATCAAATGAAAATAAGATGCTAAAAATGATATTAACCAATAAGAAACACTTACCGAATCTCAATCAAAAGTCGAAAGTGCAGCTTAATATAACTGTCCAGGTGTCTACAAGATTTGCCTTTACACCTGCACATGATGAAAGGTTCATTTCCATTTCAATACATTTTCTATAAAAATAAGCTATGCTAAGGTAATGCAAAAAACTTGTATATTAAAAAATATAATTAAATTAGTTTTCTTTTTTACTCCTGACCAAGAGTAATAACAAAAAGATAAAATAATATTCAACAACAATACATAACTTTTAGTTGTATAACAGGGAAAGTTCGAAGGGAAGGAGAAGAGGGCGTTGCTACATTTTTAACAAAAGTTAAGCACAAAAAAGTTTTTGGATATGGTCTTAACATAGATTGGCTCATTTAACACAATAAAAATTATTAGAACATGAAAACGGATAAAATCAAATGAAGTAGAATGCACCTTTCGATTATCTTCAAGAATACGTGAAAAGTAGTTTAGTAACTATGATTCCCAGAAGTAGGTCAAAATTTCGTGCCAATATGTAGGGTTATGGAAAGATAAATGAAGTGTTAATTATTATTAAAAGAAGGTAACAAAGGTATTGTAAAATCTTCAAGTAGTTTACAATAATACGCCTCAGATTGGATTTTAACTTTGTAGCTCAAACTTTAAGGGTTTTAGGTTCATAAAAAACGGATGTTTGCATCAGTATAAAACATGATACTATAGTAATCTCCTCCCCTTTCAGATTGGAGAAACTTTTATCTTTGTGCCTAATAGATTCTTCTTATTCGTTCTGTCACTCTTTGAAACTTTTCAAATATCAGAATTATGCTTAATCTTATAAACACAACCATATTTACTGAAAGCATAAGTAAATCATGACGAATAAAGTTATCATCCTTTGTGGTAGATCTGAATAACCCACATCAGTGTGTATTAGATCCTTTAGTCATTCATTTGACTCACATAAACAAGTGATCAATGAATTAGTCATAATCTTCCAACGATCAAGATTCTCATACATTACACTATTTAACAAGAATCAAATCCACAATTAATATTTCTGATAATAGAAATGTAACCAACACTCTCATAAATGCAATTGCAAGGAAATACAAAGTAAACTTGATAAATCAACAATTTAAAACATGTATAAAATCGTTCATCCAGCATAGAAAGCAAGTATTCAAATAATATGCATACATAGCACGGAATATATATAAAATACTTCATATCTATGTGTAAGATGAAAGTAACTATGCACTCACTTGCAAATGTGGTAACTCTGTACTCGGGGATCACTTCGTTTACTTTAAAACAAATTTCCGTTGACAAAACCTAGTATCATTTCCACTAGAGTTTAGTCTAATGTTCAACGAGACGAATTAATAGTCTAGCTATTATTACTATTATATAAGCGTTAAACAATACTCTTCACCCACTATGTACAGACAGGGTCCAGACATGAAACACCGGAGGGCAGGATCATTTTGGCATATAGCACTTCTGAAATCCAAGAACCCAGGCGGCCCTTCAAACCGGATTTCCCGTACCGCGAGTGGTTAAAAAGATATTATAACGACACTTATATAACTCATAATAATAGCTCAAATAATTATTATAAGGTCCTATTAACGTTACTATATTTAAATAAAAGCTATATTAAAAATTAGGTAGGCGTTCTTTTGTTTAACGTATACTACAACTTTTGTTTAGATCACTAAGGCCAAAAAGTCCTCTATCGTATATTCACTATTTACGTCTCCCGGTGCCGTGTCGGTTTTGCCGTAAAACTTCGACGGGCCATAACTTCTTCGTTATAACTCGGATTTCGGCGTTCTTTATATGTACGGAACCCTTGTAACATATACTACCACTTGGTTAAGATTAATCCTTATAAATAATATTCCATCAATAACTCATTTTTGATGCTTATTGTCTCTAAATTGACTAGCCCGGATCTACGGGCGTTACAATTATCTCCCCCTTAGGATGATTACGTCCCGGAATCATCAACGAAACAGGGCTTATACAATGACTCCCTATGTTAACTCTTCATCCTAGATAATAATCGTAACTTCTATGTTGCTTCGAACGAGTATTTAACTCTTGGACTGCTTGACTGCAGGCGGTGCTCGATCTTGCACCTGCTCCCTATCTCACGTTAGACTCCAAATTATGACCTTCAAGTCACAATCTCGATCCTTACTGGAGACTGCTTTTTCTTCTTAACAAACTTAAGATAAGTTCTTTTATTACTACAATGGACCGATGTGTCATATTCTAATGACCTATCATCGCATGTTGCAACGCTTAGACTCAGGTCTCTTAGAGTCAAATTCCAGAACAGACTATACCTTCCTTCATGTTCTAATCACATCTTAAAAGGTAGCATTTCTAGCTACAAGAAACTATCGCGATACCTCTACTATTCGCTTTGATTATCTTTTATTTCAATCTTCCGGCTTAAGTCAGATGCTACATCGAACTTGGTTCTCTGAACCACGTAACATACTCATCGTAGTCGGACTCAATTTGATATGACCACTAGGGTCGGAATAACAATCATCTTCTTAGTCATTACCGAAACAATGGTAATAACATACATGAATAAAACGGAATCAACTACTAGCTTCTTGGTAACCTTGTGACTTTCCCTGATCCAAGTGTGAGTCCTGTGCTTCCAGTAGTATAGGCCTCTACTACCATTCACACCTACTCATACTCGTCCCAAGTATTGTCTCGCAGTTTTCCAAGTCACCATACAAGAAAAGCACATAACAACTTAACACATCAGATAGCAAAACGAAGGTTTTATATTATTCCTTGAAACGATTACATAGGTGTTCAAGTTCACCCTAGACTATGCCTCTATTAGGCTACACCATACGATACTATGGCTACTACATAACTCGATCTTCGGATATGAAGTCCTCATCCTTGATTCCTCGCGTTGTTATCTGCTTCGTCGAGGATCATGTGGAATACCCTTGGCTTTGGCGGTGCCTCTAGCCTTGCTGCTTCATTTTTCTTTGGGCAGTCTCTAGACATGTGCTCCTTGCTTCCGCATCCGTAGCATACCTTATCATTTTGTGTACAATCCTTGGAATAGTGACCGATCCTCCCACACTTGTAACATGTTGCTTCGCCATCGCATCTTCCGAAGTGCTTCTTCTTACACTTTTAATACCACTTGACTCCATAACTTTGGTTATCTGGGTTAGACTTTGGGAACTTTCCTTTCTTATCAGGTCTTGAGGATTCTTCAAGCTTCATCTTCTCGCCAACTTCAGCTTTTTCCAGACCCCTTTCCCTTATTTGGGTCTCAACATTCTTGGCTGCCCAGATGGCGGCTTTCAAAGTGGTTGCTTGCTTGACCATTGGACCAAAGTCCGCTGGTAATCCATGGGCAAACTTGTTGACCTTGGAGAGTTCAGTTGGAACTAAGTAAGGAACAAGCTTCATTTTCTCTGTAAAACTTGCAGCGTACTCGGTAACGCTCATTCTTCCTTTCTTTAGGTTCTGAAACTCGTTGTTGATCTCTAGTAGATCCTGCTCAGAGCAATATTGCATTTTTAGTTGCACCAGGAAATCTTCCCAAGACATATTGCTTGCTTCTCCTTTGGGCATCGTATCTGCCAATAACTTCCACCAGCTCAAGACTCCGGTCTTTAGTATTCTGACCGCAAAGACGGTTTTCTGCTTGTTGCTACAGTCGCAACTCTCAAACACCATCTCCATTTCGGAGATCTAGTCCATAATCTCTACAGGCTTCAGGCTTCCTAAGAGACTCGGTGGTTTTGCACTCAAGAAGTTCTTATACATTCGCCCATCCTTGTCGTTTCCCCTCTCCGGGCCATTTCTTCGTTCTCCTTAAGTCCCAGCTTGACTCACAGGGCGGGTGTAGTTCCCTTCCTCCGATTGCCCAGGGACCAGTTCAGGTTGTACGATCGGTATTGTAGCTTCCTCTCGGTTCTGTTGAAGTAAGCGTCTGGTCTCCTCCATTTGACGATCCAACATCATTTGGATCATCGCTTGTACTCCGGCCATAGTGATTGGCTCAGGAGCGGCTACCACAACAGGTATTTGCTCAATCACTGGGGGTTGATTCCTGTTTCCGTTCGCGTTTCCGGCTCCACTTCGGGTTCTTTCCATTTCGATCTTATACACCAAATTAGGCATTTGGTGTGAACTGACGAGAATTAAGATAGGAAAGATTTTATTTACGATCGACGTGTAAACCTCCCCATCACTCCGAAAAGTTACATGCCAGTTCTAATACCGTATTTAAACGTTTAGAAATCTGAACACATAAAGTTTCCAGATCCGGTCGGCAACAGACCATAGATCCGATCATACATTTAGCATCATAAATCATTTAGCACATAAAAGCATGTTAGGCATTTTCCCTAAATTAGCTAGTGCTTGTGTCTATTCAGGTGTATTACCTAAATTTTATTAGACACACTCCTCACGATCATCGCTTAGCATTCTAAGTTTAAGTCTAGAAATAAATCCATATTCCAAGTTCGCTTAAACTAATGTTCTGATACCAACTGTGACATCCTCATTTTCACGGCCAAAAAAGACCGATTTGTTTATGCTTTATTTTGAAAATCAGAGTAACCTTTTAAAGAAAAGTTTTGCGGAATTTGTTCCCAGAAAAACATGATAAATACGTTATCAAGCATTTCCGAAGAAATGTATTTTATTCATTTTTAAAACATTGGGATGTCATCGTCAATACAGAAACATAAGCATAAACAGAACTTACATTCATTATCACTAGTGATTTACATCTCCTTAATCTCTCAGTGTAATGTAACTTCATATCGTCACTTGTGATACAAATAAACTAAGTTGGTGAGGTTGGGAAACCTGGTGAGTACATAGGGTTTTCAATCCACAATAATATAATTATTATGTTTAATCATCAAACAATTAACCCAATTACCCATCCCCATTATCTTCGTTATTCTTAAGGGTCTACCCTAAGAATCATCTATCCTGCATTCATTCATTCGGAAGTCCATCGCTTCCAGGGTTCATATGACAGGCACTAAGTCCATAGCTGCCAATGCTCGTTCGTAAAGCACTAAATCCATAGCTGCTAAACTTTATTTATCGGGCACTAAGTTCATAGCTACCACCGTTTATCTAACATGTACTAAGTCCATAGCTACCATCGTTTCTCTAACAGGTACTAAGTCCATAGCTACCAGTGTTTATCTAATAGGCACTAAGTCCATAGCTGCCGATGTTATTTATTAGGCACTAAGTCTATAGCTGCCAATGTTTTCTCTTACCATCTTTCATCTCCCATCGTTCATCTACCCATGTTTTACCCAACATATTCGTAGATATAATATACATATACAGTTTAAATCATTTAAAACATGTATAAAATCAATCATCCAGCATAGAAAGCAAGTATTCAAATAATATGCACACATAGCACGTAATATATATAAAATATTTCATATCTATGTGTAAGATGAAAGTAACTATGCACTCACTTGCAAAGGTGGTGACTCGGTACTAGGACATCACTTCGTTTACTTTAAAACAAATTTCCATTGACAAAACCTAGTATCATTTCCACTAGAGTTTAGTCTAATGTTCAACGAGACGAATTAATAGTCTAGCTATTATTACTATTATATAAGCGTTAAACAATACTCTTCACCCACTATGTACAGACATGGGTCAGACATGAAACACCGGAGGGCAGGATCATTTTGGCATATAGCACTTCTGAAATCCAACAACCCAGGCGGCCCTTCAAACCGAATTTCCCGTACCGCGAGTGGTTAAAAAGATATTATAACGACACTTATATAACCCATAATAATAGCTCAAATAATTATTATAAGGTCCTATTAACGTTACTATATTTAAATAAAAGCTATATTAAAATTAGGTAGGCGTATCTTACCTACGAGGGGGTTTGGCTAGAAGCCGTGCTCTACAGGGGCAGAACTTCCGAGCCGAAAGCTCTTCTTCTCGGAGCCGTCGAGCGCTCCAGGGCCTTCTTCTAGCGCTAGGGGAGTTTTTGGGAGGTTTAGAGAGAGTGTAGAGAGAAGAAAGAATGGGAAATGTGTGGAGAAAATGAGGGTGGGAGAGGTTCTATTTATAGGGTGAAATATGGCTGAACTTGGTGTCACATGTCACCATCTGGTGGCAAGACTTGGGGAGAAAGCAATGGCCAAGATTGTGCCACGTCACCCATTTTCGAACATCACACTTCCGACTTCTAAAATCCGTAACTTTCGCATACGAGCTCCGTTTTTGACGTTCTTTATATCCACGCGTAGGTAAAAATAAGTTCTACAACTTTCATTTGGACTCCATCGGCTAATTCTCGAGCGATCTTAAATTTAACAGTAGGAGGAGATTATACTGTTAAATGACCGCGAAAAATTCGTAACTCTTTCATACGGACTCCGTTTTCGTCTTTCTTTTTATCGTTGAATTCCTATTAATAAGATCTTCAAATATCATTTAGGTCGCGTAGGCCAAAAGCCGCTCGATCTAAAATTCGAGTTTCGGGCCGTGCACTGCTGTGCCAAATCTTAGAAAATTCATAACTTCCTCATACGAAGTCAGATTTGGGCGTTCTTTTTATGCACGCTCTCGGTTTAACGTATGTTTAGATCACTAAGGCCAAAAGTCCTCTATCGTAGATTCACTATTTACGTCTCCCGGTGCCGTGCCGGTTGTGTCGTAAAACTTCGACGGACCATAACTTCTTCGTTATAACTCAGATTTCGGCGTTCTTTATATGTACGGAACCCTTGTAACATATACTACCACTTGGTTAAGATTAATCCTTATAAATAATATTCCATCAATAACTCATTTTTGATGCATATTGTCTCTAAATTGACTAGCCCGGATCTACAGGCGTTACATATTTCCAGAAGAACGAGGAAGACCATTGTTGTCTGAACTTGACATCTATAACAGGAGAAAAGAAAATTCAAGTTAGTTGATTTTAATCCTTAATTATTAACCCATAAAATTAAATTAAGGCTAGGATCCATATTTTCGATTCGAACTTTGAAGAGGGATGTCGTAATCAAATTTGAATATATTTTAGGTAGGTAAAGCATTTACCAATTTCAATCTCATGAAACTCCTAGATCTTTGAGATTCATTGAACTATTCAATGACATGTTTAATCTCGATTATGCTCTCACTTTTGTGACTGAGATGCCGAGGATCACAAACGAGATGTGAACAACCATGCAAATTAGCTTGGTACTCTCGATGTCATTTATCATCTAATCAATGTGTCGGTTAGCCACACACGCTCCATCAATCAATGATAATTTACAAGACACACATTGCCACCCTTTAATAGTCCATATTAGTGTTTCGGTTAACCACACACTCCACTAACGACTTATATAAAGTGCAATGTGCAATTTCATGGATTAGCATCAAATTCACATTTTTCCTAAAGTAACTAAGAATGAGATTTTAGAAAATAGTTTAGTTACTTTATATCATTATACTTTTAATGAGATTATGTCATATCAAACCCATTCGACTAACGACCCTCCACCATACAAGAGAGTGGTGGGTAAGAATGGATACTCAATGACAGTCATTTTATAGGTCGCTTCCTTAAATTCCCCTTATAGTATGGCTTCGTGAATGAGGCGTACTAGTGGTTTGACTGACTTTTCTTATACATATAATATATATTAAACTTTTAATTATATACATAGTATAAGGTGTATTTTAAAGCATTTTAAAAGACTAAGGGTTTAATCCTTTAATAAATTAAACTTTTAATTTAATTAAATTTAAACCAATTTACGGATTTATTAATTATCTTTTATTAATCACTTACTTAAATTAATAAAGAAATTCATAATGATGTATTTTAAACTTTTCAAAATACTTGGGTTTTTAATCTTTTCAATTTCGAAATTAAAACAATTAATTTAAATTTAAAAGAATTTGATTTAATAATTATCTATTAATTAAACCTTTAATTAAGTTATTAAATCAAATAAGGATTAGCCAATTAAATTAATCAAATAATTTAACCTAATCCACTCCCCCTAAATTTCGAAATTATGGGAGGGATCTTACAAAATCTTGCAATTATCTTAATAAACAAATAAGAAGATAATTACCAAAAATAAGAAATCCCAACAAAATCCTAATTTTCAAAATTTGGCAAATCTTGGGGAGGAAGGCAAGGATTTCAAATCCTTGCCATAATTTCGAAAATTCATAGGGTTAGGAAACCCTAAAAAAATGAAATCTTGTAGGCCAAGGGAAAAGGGTTACAATCATTTTCCAAAATTTCAAAATCTAGGGTTAGGAAACCCTATATTGCGAAAACCCTAAGTCCAAAAGGGTTTATTTGCCATAAACCGTTATTGATCAAATTCAACAAATTACATCAAATTCAATAGAAAATAAATCTAGGCTCTGATACCACATATGAGTTTTGAGCAAAACAAATAATCCTATGTGTGCATGCAACATTAATAATCTTGGATCTATGTTTTCTGTAATTGAACATACAAATATTGAACATCAAAAGAAAAAACTCTAGGAGGTATCTACTATTTTCAAAAATCATAATAAAAGATAGTAACATACATTTAATTGTTATGTAGTAATAACAATTTGAATCATTAGTGTTGTTGAAGCTTCGAGAGCAAGCACCACAAATGTTGTGCCTACTATTACTGGTAATAATTGTATGTTTAAAACAAAAATACAAGTTTTATGGTTAACAGTGCACAAAAAAAAGTTACGTGACAAAAAATATATAAAATATATAGTTGGTTACGCTTTCAAGTCATTATCCCTTACTTGTAACACCATCCCCATTCATATGAAAATATGAATGTGTTCGATTGATATAAAACTATTAAAATAAGTAAATGTTCTCTCAAATACTTCCCAATACTAACAAGCGTACTCCATCTGGAATGACATTCGGTGTACTTTTTTATTGATTGTTTTCATGTTTTGTATATAGTTTTCGAATAAAATGAAAATATCTTTTTTCAATACAATTTAAATTTAACAAACTGAACAATTATATCTAGATGATAATTCTTATTTTTTATAAGTGTACAATAAAAAAAATATAAACTGTTATTAAAAATTATAATTTTTTTCTCTATAGATTATAATATTGACATAGTTCCACGTCTAGTTCCGATTCTTTATTTATAATCTCTTTAGATTTCGTATTTTTTATTATAAATTTTATTGATTAAATTAAAAAATGATTTTGGTTAGGTTGTTAATGAATGTGAAAATTTGGATTTAATTGGATTGTATAAATAGACGAAAGAGAAATTGGTTTTTAATGAACAGTTATATTGAGTTAAGGTTGGGTTTGAGTTTGTTTGTAAATGAGAATAATTTAAAGAGACATTATTTTAACACTAGTTCACATATTTAATTATTTTCTTGCTAATATGGCATACTTTGCAAAATGATATATGTTCGTGAGATAAAAATGAAAGTCACAAACTGTTAAAAGAAATCGTGAAGTCAAATTAAGATATGTATTTTTTTTTTTTTTGAAAAGTAAATAAAAAATGTTATAGGACGATTGGTTAAGGTATATGCCACAATTCATGATTTTATATAATATTTTCAATTGGATATTTGAATTCCGTAAAAAAAATCAAGTTAACTTGGAAACCATCTACGATAAGCAATGCTTGAGTACATGTCTCGTAGCTCGCTATCATCTCGCGGTTATAATTTCTATTTTTTACGAGAAAATCCAAAACAATTTCATTTTGGAGTCTTCTACTTGCACAAATAGCAACGGGTGCATATATTTAATGATTACGTGTTTGGGATTGTTTATTTTTGTTTATTTAAAACTGTTTATGTTTTTTATGAAGCAATGATTATTAGCTCAAAATAAAATAAGATATAATAGTGATGTAACAAATAGATTGAAATGGATCAGTAAAACCATTTCAAACAAGTAATGTCAAACACCACAACTTATTATATAAAGTGGTTATATTCTAGTAGAAGTCTACAAAAGCAAAATTAAGCATTTTCAAGATTTAGAAAAAAAAAATTAAGGTTTTTTTATTTATTTTATTTATTTTTATTTTTTTTATTTTAAATTTAATAACCACATATTTCTACGAAATAACTGTTGGAGCTCCCTAATGGCCAAAACGGCGATGTTTCAAAAAAAATTATAAAATAATCAAAGCTTGAATTGCAAATACGTCCAAAACGATTTTGTTAAGAAAACAATTTTTGTTGTGTTAAAATTTTCAAAGGAAATGTCCATAACAAAATTGCTTTATGTTGATAAAACAAAGTCATGTTGAGGTTTGACCAAACGAATTTTAATTTGTGAAAAAATGTCCAAAACGATATTGTTTACAAATATACATTAAAAAAAATGTTTTGACATGTGAAATTACCGTCCCCAGCAAAAATATAATGTGGAATTTATAATATTTTTTTTATGAAAAACATGATTTTTTTAGTTAAGCTAACCTTCTTTCGAAAGGTGATGTTCGATTGCTAATTGGATATAAATGTTTTAAGGCTTACAACTATATGATAAAATTCTAAGAATGTAAGGATTCTATTCGGGATCTTAAGATCCTAGCATAAATCTTGTGATTGGGATCGTTTTTGTTTGTAATATTAATATCAAGATCTTAACAACCTAAATCTTCCATATAATTAGATTGCTATTTCCTAAAAAATAATTATCAACTTATAACCATCAAACTTCGTTAATTAAAGAAGTATTTTTTGCAACACCAACTTTTCGAAATCACTCTGCGAGTTACCAAGTAACTTTTCCCAACTCCAAATTATGTGAATTTATTTTAATTTCCGTGTGCATGATATATATTTTCGTGAAATGATGTTAATTTAAAAAAATGACATTCGCCAACTATAAAAAAAATTCTTTGAAATATAATCAAAATATGGTATTGCAAAATAATTACTTAAACAATATGACTTTTTCTATACGTCGGTTGCAGGTCTATCTCCATAGGACCTTTATCGGTGTCTTTTACCAATTTTTTTCCGAAAATAATCTTCAATATGAGAGTTGAACATCGAACAATGGAACTTAATGCGAGCAAGACATCTATATAATTTTTTTTAAACACGGAACTCACGATAGCTAAACATGTTAACCAATTTTACTAAAACTTATTTGGTTTACCTTTAGAAAAAAAAACATTTTTATTAGACGAAAATATTGCAAAAATTAATACTGAAAAAAAAAATCAAATCCGCAAATTGGTGGTCGTATTGATTTAGGTAACGGATTTTACAAGAAAATCCAAAACGACATCATTTTGGAGGCTTTCACACCCTTGCAAAAACAGCAACAGTATTGTGCATAAATGCATATTGCTTATTAAATTTGAAACCATTTTTTTTACCTATATATTTAATAATTGTACTTTTTGTACGACTAACAATGATGAACCTCTTTTTATTTAGAGTTGAAATTGACAAGTAAAAATAATTTTCAACTTCCACATTATGAAATCAAGTCATGATACAAATATTGTTTTGAATCATTAACGTATATTGTGTAAATTATAAAAATAATGTTGTTCATATTCTTTTAATTTACTTACAGTGCTATATGGTGAAATCATAACTTTGATGAATTGTAAACTTTTAGAACAATCATCAAATCTTAAAGGTAGACAAAATTTGAAGATAAGCTAAGTAGATCATTAATGTGATAGACAAATATAGATGACAAATATAGAAATGAGTACAAAATCAACAAAAACTTCATACGAGTTTTATCCACATTATATCATATTAGTAAAACCTGATTTATTATCAAATATAGATCTGACCTAAGAGCTAGCTTCCTGCTCCACGTCATCGTGACTATCGGATGATGATTTTGAGGTTGATCCAGACTTCTCCTTTGAGTTTTCGTTCTGATTGATCATAAACAACATAATTACTTTCATAGAGTTGAGAAAATAATAGATGATTTGATAACAATCTAAAGAAGAAGGTGTAGGAATTATTACGAGATCATCGTTGAACTGTTTCAGAACGATTCCGTACTCTGCTTTCTTCACAGCTGCTTTCTCAACATATGGAGCTTTCTCCTATGAACCAGATAAACATAATCAATAACAATACAAAGGTTATTAGAACAAATTGATGGAAGTTCTGTATTATATAGTTCAGATCTGAGATCTTACAGAGTCGGACATAGCCTTCCACTTCACTCCACCTTCCTTTGCAACCTGTGTAATAAACACCTAAACTCATCAATTCGATATCACGATTATGTTTAATGAACATAAAACGATAGGATCGGTATTTTTGATAGATCATACGAACGGTTTTAATGAAGTTAATGAAACTGAAGAGAAGAGTAAAGGTAAGTGAATGAATCTCTGATACATACGATGGAGACGGATTTGTTATCAGGAAAATTCTCCTTGTATTCCTTCCTGAATTCCTCCCTGCGATATCATGAAAACAGCAACATGAGTTATATTCTAAAACATGAAACAATAATCGATCTCATTCCGATATATATACATAAACCTCGAGAACAGGAAGTATGAACAGAATAGCTTACATGAAGACGAAGAAAGCAGATGGAGGTCGCTTCGGAGCACCGGGATTTTTCTTCGACGCTTTCTCCTTCTTTGCCACACTCTTATCGGACTTCGCCTTCTTCGTTGCCCTTCAACAACATCAAACAACAAGTATGCATATAAACTTCATCAATCACCACAAGCAATCAGATATAAGAACACCGAAAGACGATGAAGAAAAAAACCGATTAACAATCTAGAAATCAATTAACAAATAAATTGAGCAGAGAATATAACATCAAATCTGAAGGAAATTAATCCAAACAATAGATAATGCATGATCGCTACGCTAATGAATCGGATCAATAATCAGTAGAACACGAAGATGATAAAAACATAGAAGAGAAGCGGAGAAAATTACTCAGGATTAAGCTTCTTCTGAGCAATGGTAGCAGTGATCTTAGGTCCTCTCATTTCTCCTTCAATGTTCTGAAACTGAGATCTGGTTTGTACGTTACGAATTGTGAGGGGAGAATGAACAAGTGAGTATTGCATGCCTGACTTTATAGCGTGAGTTGTACGAAATTTTGAAAATTTGGCGGGAAATAATTAGGTTGTTCTTGTTGGAAGTCATGACCGAATTCATATAACTGCTTTTATCGTGACCCGTAAAAGTAATATTATGTCAATTTTTATTCTAAAATAATATTTTTAAGACCAACATAGAACCCTTGGGTTGTTATTATAGTAAGTCGAATTATATTTTGGTTGATTAAATATGTTATTTGATCTATAACAAATAACATAAACTCTTAAAAACTGATTATAAGATTAAAAACACGTTTTAGAAAAAAAAATGACAACTTGATTTTTAAGAATAATTGTATTTGACCCATTTTTTTTTGCATTCTATCACTATCAAGTCCCAAATGAGGCCATTTTGAATTTGAGACATATAATGGTAACGTTCAATTTGCATTAAAAAAAACTCTTTCAACCCTATCTAAAAAATGTTTAGATTCACCATTTTTTTTTCTTTTTTGAAATGACACCATGTTTTTATACATACATAGTGTACTTGTCTTTGGTAAGTTATTATATATATATATATATATATATATATATATATATATATATATATATATATATATATTGCATTTTAATAATGTTATTTTGCATGTTGTTAGTGTTTTTTGGAATTCAAAGTTCGAAATTCCCCCTATTTCAAAGTTTTAATGCTAAAGTATCTTATTTTGCGTTTCTATGTGTTATGTTGCATTATTTAAGAGAAAAAAATATAGTAGTATGCCTCCGAAATGGGGACATCCATTTCAGATATGTTTATTGGATTTCAGATATATATTTTTCGGATTTTAGAAAATATTCTTTGGATGATATGTTCTTTGATGTCCGAGATGAATTTTTTTAGGGTTTGTACTTTAAAGTAACATCATATATGTTTCATTGTGTTGATACATGCAATTAATAGTCCACAAAATAATCTAATCGAATACACAGCTTACTAGAAAAGAATCTAACAATACACCATGCTAAATGATGTTTTTTTTTTTTTTTTCAATTCCATGTATTTTGATAATGTGATTATGCATGTCAGTAGTGTTTTTAAAATATCAATGTATTTTTTTCTGTGTTTGTTATATTGCTGTTTTTAAACAAAAAGTTCATTAATTAGAGTTAGCCACCATACTCTTCAATTTTTGGACATCCATTTCAGATATGTTCATTGGGTTTTATATATGTTCTATGGATTTTAAAAATGTTCTTTAGATTTCAAATATGTTATTTGGTGTCAGAATTACATATTTTCAACATTTGTACTATAAAATAACATAATATATGTTATTTGTGTTGCTACATGCAAATAATAGTTAACAAAGAAATCTAAAAAAAAAGCTAATTACCAGGAAAGTATCTAAAGAAGTTGTCATATCATATAGTTTTTTTTTTTTTTTTTTTTTTTTTTTTTTTTTTTTTCAATTCCTCGTATTTTAGATTTGCCACATATACCAAAAAACCTATGAGATCCACTAGGGTTTATGGTAAGTCACTATAAAGGCACATATGATGATTTCACAAATGATCGGTCAATATCATTTAAGGGTAAACATGTCAAACAGAGGCACAAATGACACATTTGCGTCCTCTTAGGGGCCGTTTGATAGTTGTTGATTGAGTCAGTCCTGAGTCAGAGACATGACTGAGTCTTAAGTCTGACTGAGTCTACATCTGACTGAAACCATAATGTTTGATTACGCGTCTGATCGGATGTGTTGAATGATAAGAATGACCAATTTACCATTTTGTTTTGTTTGCAACTTATTATTATATAGCATTATGTATTTTAATCGTTCTAGTTTTTCAAATTCTCATTTATTTTTTTATCAATTAACATAACTGTTTACTGACCTTTATTATGTATCATTAACAGTCATCACAGGGACAGATGATTCACATCAAAAATTAAACAACAGCAACAAAGGCCACCAAGGCACCAATTGAAAATAAAATATAGAAGATAATTTCAATAGTTATACACTAAATATTCAATGGTCCAACGAAGCGAAATAGAAAAAAGGGATCTTCAAAAGATTACATTAACAAAGAAATGATGCCTGCAGTAAAAAAAAACTCATCTATTGAGGACTAGTTGCTCATCTGCAATAAAAATTATATCAAATATGATTGCAAATAATACTATATTAAACAACTTGATAAATTCTTGGTATATTTTTGTAATGATGAATTCTAACATCAAGTTTTATCAAAAACCTACGAAAATCAAATGTTTGCTTGAGGTTAAAAGAAAAACCAAAAAAGTCAATTGTTTGTGCAATTAAATGGGCAAAAAGCAAGTGATTCTTATCACATTGAGGCAAAGAAAAGCAACAAAACCAAAAAGAAAGAAAGAAGAAAAAAAAAAGAAGATTTAGGAAAAAACCGAGAGAGTGCCTTTGCAATAGTTGCATCTAAAGCACACTTTATGAAACAATTTTAAAATTGATTTTATGAAAACAGTTTCATGAATCGATTAAAGAAGAAGAATGGAGAAGATGGAAGAAGTCCCATACATGAAGAAGTCGACGATGGCAGACGTTGAATAGGGCACCGATGAGTATGTTTGCGATGGAGTACGTTGCGTCATCAAGGAGGTGAAGGAGACCTCCAGAGCGTCGCTGGGTAAATGAGGGCAAAGCTCGTCTTTCTTCTCGGTCAGCTAAATTTTTTTGGCGGACCGAATCAGCATTTTTTTTGGACCGAATCAGATGCATGGGCTGGTCAGAGGCACAATCTTTACAAATCAAACATTCTGACCGGACCGGGTCAGACGAAAGCATCTGACCGGACTGGGTCATTACCAAATCAAACAGTCCCTTAATTTGTTAGAGTTTATGGGGTCCAGGTTGAGGTTTTAGCGTTCATTGTATTACATCACAGTTAGGGTTTTAGGTTTATATTTGAAAGGGTATCATGTTAGAAATAGTGTCACACTAAGAGCTATAAAAAGAATCTAAAATAAATAATTGTTATAAAATATAAAGCTAAGTTAAAGAACAAAGTAGAAAATAAGATTGTAAAGAACTTTATTTTATTACTTGTGGTAAAAACAATCAACATTGACACTATATAATATTCACTATTTATACTTACAAAAGAAGATAAAAGGTGAGGTATATTATGAATGTTCATTATAATGTTGCATAACTACACTCATAAAACTCATAATAATGTTTGCTATAATGCTCTATAATTATGAAGAGTGATGAGAGAATATAGGGAATCCAATAGCCATTCACTAAATAATAATTCATAACACTCATCCTTGAATGACGGTTGTATAATGCCTCGTTAAAACCTTAATCGTTGAAACCTCATGGGAAAAACCCCTTATTAAGGAAAACGAGTACATGATTAATAATAGACATTGGAAATAATTTCCTCGTTAAAAACCTTGCTAAGAAAACTCAATGGGAAAAACTTAGCTAAGGAAGAGAGTACAATATGTTTCCAACTCCCCATAATGGACCCATCACTTGATTTCCTTGAAGTGCCGAATACCAATGTTTCATACCATTTTTTAAAATTTGGATGTAGGTAGTGCTATAGTGAGCAAATCGACCAATTTGTTACTTGATTGAATTTTTTGGATGTTGATGCCACACTCCTTTTGAAGATCATGAGTGAAATTTTTTTTTGGTGATATATGCTTGGTTTTTTCTCCTTTGATAAACCCTTCCTTGAATTAGGATATACAAGCCACATTATCTTCATATAATATGGTTGGAACATCCCTATTAGAAGGTAGACTACAATTCTCAAGAATAAGATGAGTTAAATTTCTTAACCAAATACATTCATGGCTTACCTCATGAATTGTTATAATCACTACATGGTTAGAAGAAGCAACAACTAAAGTTTGTTTAACAGAACGCAAATAAATTATGGTACCTCTACAATTGAATAACTAACCTGTTTGGGATCTAGTTTTGTGTGGATTAGATAAATATCCATGATCCCCATAACCAACCAACTCCACATTTGATGAATTTGAGTAGTATGAGCCCGAGATATCGAAGAATGTGTTTGACTCCATCCCAGTGTCTTCTTGTTGGGTGAGAACTATATAGTGCTAATAAGTTTATGAAAAAAGATATATCAAGTCTTGTATTATTAGCAAGATACATTAGTGCACCAATAACACTAAGATATGGTACTTCGGGACCAAGAAGTTTTTCATGTTTTCCACAAGGCCAAAATTGGTCCTTTTTGGCATCTAGGTGCCTTATCACCATCGGGTTACTCAATGGATGTGAGTTATCCATATAAACACTTTTAAACACTTTCTCTAGATAGTTAGATTGATGCACATAAATTACATTTTTGTGTGCTCAATTTGAAGACCCAAACAATATTTCGTTTTACCAGGATCTTTCATTTCGAATTTTTCTTTCAAGCAAGAAGTAGTCTTTTCCAGATCTCCACGAGTTCCAATAATGTTCAAATCATATATGTAAAAAACAATTATGATAAATTTTGATCCAAGTCTTTTTATGAATACATATGAGCTTATAGGATCATTTTTGTAGCCTTCTTTCAACAAAAATATACTTAAGGAACTAAACCACCTACGACCAGATTGCTTCAATCCATACAGATATTGATTTAATTTAATGAATATACTTCTCGAGAATTAGAAGTTTGTGCTTATGGCACCTAAACCCTTCTGGGATTTTCATATAAATATCATTCTCAAGTGAACCATATAAATAGGCAGTAACTACACCCATTAGACACATATCCTATTTTGAATGCGTTGCTAGACTTATTGGATAACAAAATGTAATTACATCAACCATAGGAGAGTACATTTCTTCATAATCAATTTCGGGCCTTTGGGTAAAACCTCATGTAAAGAATCTTGCTTTATATCTCACAACTTCATTTTTCTTATTTCTTTTATGCACAAATACCCATTTGTGTCCTACTCGTCTTACCACATTTGGTGTACGAACTACAGGTCCAAAAAATTTTCGTTGAGTAAGAGAATTAAGCTCTCTATTTATTGAATCTTTCCATTTTGGCTAATCTTTTCTATTCATGCATTCCTCTATAGATTCATGTTCAAGATCCTCATTTTCTTCCAAAATCTCGCACACAACATGATATGAAAAGTTATCGTTGATGTCTGTGTTATTTTATGTTTATCTCATTCATGTCATGACATAATTTATTGAGATCTCTTCATTGTTATGTCACTGGGATCTTTTAGAGCTTTACTATTCTTTTAAATAGATTCTATTTTCTCTTATAGACCATCAAATATATTTGCTCCCTTTCGTTTTAGAGGATTTTTATCTTTGGAACCAGCTGGTCTTCCACGTTTTAAGCGTGCATTAGACTCATTTGATGTTGTACTTTTTCCTTATGGGAAAATAATTTTAATTGGAGCATTTATATGTGGTACATGAGACTTTGTTACTCTGTTAGGATCATTGAATGCATCTGGCAATTGATTTGATATATTTTGTAATGAACTATCCTTTGTACTTCAAGTTCATATTGACCTGAGCGGTGATCTAAAACTGAAAGTGACAATTCATTCCAAGAGATTTTATTTTCCAACTTATTTATTTCACCCCTTAATGTAGGAAAATCTTATTCAAAAATGAAAATCGTCAAATCTTGCTGTAAATAAATCTTCAGTCGATGGTTCTAAATATTTTACTATAGATGGAGATTCATATCCAACATAAATCCTCATTCTTCTTTGAGGACCCATTTTTGTGTCCTGTGTTGAGAAATGGGTACATAAATTGCACATCTAAATTTCCTTAAATGGGAAATATTTGGTTCATGGTTGCAAACGAGGTTAATAGGGGAGAACTTATGATAGCTCGTTGGTCTGATGCATATAAGTGATGTTTCATGTAAAATTTCATGTCCCCATGCCAATGTAGGAAGTTTAGAATGCATTAGTAATGGTTTTGAAATTAATTGAAGACATTTGATTAACAACTCAGCTAGACCATTTTGCGTTTGAACATGTGCACCATGATGTTCAATAGTTATCCCAATCGACATGCAATAATCATTAAAAGCTTGTGATGAAAATTTTGCAACATTGTCAAGTCGAATTTTTTTAATTGGGTAATCGGGGAAATGTTCCCTTAGACGGATTATTTGTGCAAGTAATCTTGAAAAAGAATGATTACAAGTAGATAATAAGCACACATGTGACCATCTAGTAGATGCATCAATTAAAACCATAAAAATATCTAAATGGTCCACATATATCCCCTTGAATTCTTTCTCAAAAAATAGGACTTTCATACCTAACTTTGTTTAATGATGGACGAGAAATTAAGTTTTCGTGAGAGCATGCATCATAAGACAATTCATTAGTTTGAAAAATCTCTGGTTTTTCAAGGAATGACCACTTGTACTTTCAATTATTCTTCACATCATAATTGATTCAGGATGACCCAACAAGTTTTGCCAAACTTTGAAAGAGTTGTCACACTTTTATTTTCAATAACATGTGATTCAATCATTCTAATCTTTGTATAATACAATCCATAGGACAATACAGATAATTTTTCCAAAAGACTTTCCTTACCATATATCACTTTTGTAATATTGAGATACTCTTTAGTACCATAGTTAGTTGTTTCAACATGATATCTGTTAGATCGAATATCCTTGAAACTTAATCAATTTCTTGATGATTTGGATGAAAATAATGTATCACCAGTTGTAAATATTGTCCCTTATGGTAATACTATATTCGCTATTCCGGAGCCTTCAATCAATTTTACACTACCCATTATTGTATTAACATTTGCTTCTCCAATTGATAAGTACACTAAGTACTTTTTATTATTAAAAATGTTACTCGTTGTTACGCTGTCTGCGAGACATATCCTCCTCGCTTCTCTTGCAAATGTTCATATTTCCCTTCAATAAATAAAACAAACATAAGAAACATTCGACATAGAGAAATAAATCCATATTTTATTACTTAAAGAAGATTATGATGACATCACTTCTCATGACATAGTTATGACATAAAAAAAATAATAAATGACATGAAACAAAACTACATATTATTCTTGACCATGACAACGATTCTAAATGAACATAATGCAAAAATCAAACGGTACTAGAAAAACTAAAATTTCTTGATATGGCGGTATATCCATATCTTTTTATGGAAAAAACCAGATACTTCCATCACCATCCATAGCACCACTTATCCTTTCTGGGTAGACAAGAAAATCGGTTTCATCCAAATGTTCCATTTTTTGGTTGATCTTCATGAAAATCATTTTGAATAAAATTTGTTTCTATATTATTTTCTTTAGATCTTAAGGATGTTTGATAAAGATCAACAAAATACTTTGGACTGCGGCATGTACGTGACCAATGACTGGTCATTCCATATCGGTGACAAATATTTTCAACATTCTTTTTACCTTGACCACTTTTATCATTAGCATGTGGGTTTTTATTATTCTTCTACTTTTGGTGGTTACTTGCAATCACGTTATTGTTGTTATGATAATTATGGCGACCTCTACTACGTCCACGACCTTAGCCACGATCACAACCTCGATCACGGTTAGAACCATGACTATTATGATTATATTATGTTGCATTAACTTCAGGGAATGGACTGGAACTGGTCAGGCGTGATTGATGATTTTTCATTAATAGGTCATTATGAGATTAATTCAGAATATTTTTAAAACCTTTCTCATGATATTACTGTTGTAGGAACATGTTAGTTACATGAAAAGAAGAGAAAGTTTTCTCTAGTATGTCTTCATCGGTTATAGTTTCGCCACATAATTTTAGTTGAGTAATAATTTTAAACATGGATGAATTATACTCACTCATAGATTTAAAATCTTGTAGCCGAAGCTGTAACCAATAATAACAAGCTCTAGGAAGTACCACTATTTTTTGATGATCATACCTCTCATTGAGATTATTCCCAAGATCAATTGGATCTTTGTTAGTGAGGTATTAGACTTTCAATCCTTCAATGAGATGAAGAAAAAGGAAAATCATCGCCTTAGCCTTATCTTGGTTTAATGCTTCATTTAGTGCATTTGCAGATTTTATGGTGTTTCCAAGACCTATAGAATCAAGGTCGATTTCAGCATCAGGGATCCATGATAAATAATTCTTTCCACTGATATCGAGTGCCATAAAATCAAGTTTGCTAAGGTTTTTCATCATGAAAATAGTCAAAATGACAAGAGGTATAAGGAGTTAGAGCTCTATGGTGAAGTTGTGCTGATAATGTGTTATAAAATATGAAGCTAAGTTAAAGAACAAAGTAGGAAATAAGATTGTAAAGAACTTTATTTCATCACTTGTGGTAAAAACAACCAACATTGACAAAACATATTACTCACTATTAAAAGAAGATGAAATGCGGGGTATGTTATGAATGCTCATTACAGTGTTGTATAATTACACTCATAAAACTCATAATAATGTTTGTTATAATGTTCACTAATTATGGAGACTGATGTGATAATATGGGGAATCCAATGGTCATTCACTAAATATTAAATTCATAACAATAATATATTTATATGATAAATTTATTATTTATAAAAAATAAGTATATAAAATGTTATTTATTATTTAATTAAAATAAAACAAATAAATTAATAGTCTATTAATAATTAAATAAACGAGATAACTTGATTAAACTAAATAACTCATTAAAGTATTACTTTTAAAAGAAAAACACACACCCTCTAATTCTACATATTTTTCCATGATTAGAGTTGAACCCTCGACTACTTTGGGATTGACACATTTTCTACACACCTTGATACAACTAGGCTAAAGATTGTTTGCTAATTAAAGTAATTAATTAGATAGATTGAACTTACTTTATTGGTTTGCTTATCTACACTTAAAAAGATTTACTTAAAAATATAAGTATTTAAAGAAAGATGGTCAATAAAGAAATAAGCAGTATAACTCACAAACCCTAATCTTCCTTCCATTCCTAAATTGTTGCTCTATTTGTAAGATTCGTTTTCTAGAAGCGATCACCTAAAGACTTTGGGGTTTTGAGAATAAGGTTTTGGGGAAAAATCTTTAGTCGCAGTGTGGGAGTTAGGGTATCGTGGCACGGCCACATGTTATAATGGCGGCGCAGTTGGATGTCTATTTGCGGCGCGATGGCCGCCACAACGCAAAACCCTAAGCATCGAGCCTTAAGCCCTATTTAAGGAATGAGAAGTTTATGGTTTGTTAGGCCTTGTTTGATAAGACTTTTACTGGGTCCAGTAAGAGGTCAGAATGAGTTAGAGCGCTTGATAAGACTAGTGAAGGCTCTTAATCGGTCCACAAATCTCCAAAAATCTTTTACCGGGTCATCCAGAAAATAAAGTTGGCTGAGGAAAAAAGTCGTTTTCCCTTAATTACCCTTATCCTTCTTCTTATTGAACATGACTTCACTCATTCCTCACCCTCTCGATCTGTTATAGCCTCCGACCACCCCCTCCACTGCCTTCATCTCCAACGCCGACCGCCTCCTCCACTGCCTTTCTCTCTAGCCTTAGCTTCTTTAACCTATAACTATGATACCCTAACCAATCTAAAAAATATCGATGTCTAAAGGCTCCACGGTGCCCCAGTTCATCAATTACCATATATGTATCACGATCCAATGCCTATTGCTCCATCGGAAGTATCCAGTGCCTCCGCCAGGCTCCACCGCCTCATATGATGAAAGGTCTACCACCACTAGCGGAGCTCCATGAACTGGTATGACTGGTCTGCCTTCTCCTGATCGACCTAGAACCCCTCCGCCTGGTGGACAAATGCCAGGGCTTTGACCTCGTGGTCTTTTGATTCCGCCACCACCAAGCAATCAACAACAACATCAACAGTAGCGGTTGTAATTGGTATGTGTATGCCTTATTTTCTGCACCTAATTTTGTCAAATCCCATATAAAAATACTATGTAACTTGTAATCTATTTAATGTCATTCTGCAAGAATGAAGACTATCGCTGATAGTGTTCTTCAGTGAACATGATAATTGAAAAAGTAGTAGCACTTTTGTTCTTACTAACTTCTAAGTCTTAATTTAGATTAATTACTTTCTTATGGATTCATTAACTTGGATTTGAACATGTAGAACCTAATACCAAGTTTAGATATGACCTCAATCATCACGGTAAATGTTGCTAGTGCTTCTAGTTGTGTGTAATATTTAAGTATATGATCTACTCTTTTGTGCCTAGCTTTAAATATAATTTTTCACAAGAGTTCATGTCCATTAAATGTCATTTTGCACTTGTATTTCAAAATTTTGAGATCATGATTATTGACTCTTGATGTGACAACACGGAATTTCTATCTTGTACAGTCATTCAATTCAATCAATGTCAGACTCGTTTCTGCTATCTTTTAGCATTGTTTAGAGTCTGTTTGAGTGTTCTAAGTCTTGTACATTCAAGGATAGGGTATAGGAATGAGTTACTAAAGTTCATCGTGTTACATTCGGGCCAAACACTCCTTCATGAGGAGTGTACGACCGTACACATGGGTGTACGACCGTACACCCATGGTAGCCGTGAACTCATGCCCATATATGAGTTATACCTACATTTCTATTCATTTCTCACACTTCCAAGTCAAGAAAAGTCAATTCTCTCTCAAGTATCATCAAGCATTTCACTTTGATCTTCAAAAATGTAAGAATTCATTCCATTTCTTAGTTGTTATCCTTCATGATCTAGTATCACCCTTTGATTTCATCCATGAAATTCGTCTTTTTGGGTAAATCTTCAAGTATTCAACACTTTCACCAAGAACACCAAGAACACCAAGAACACCTATTTGTTCTTGGGCCATGAACTCTTTAGGAGCCTTCAAAAGGGTGAGTTTCTCTTCTATCTTCTAGTTAGGCTTGTGAATCACTTCATTCCTAGCCTTGAATCATCATCTAATGCAAGAACTTCAAGGGTGTACGACCGTACACACCTCATGTGGCCGTAAACCCTTGTTAAGTGCATGATATGGCCTTAAACTCACCTCATGACCCAACTTAGGATCATGAACACTTAGTGGATGCTAGATAGGGCCATAAAACACCCTTTTGCATACTTCTTCCATGAGTGTACGACCGTACACACCATGACCGTACACCCATGTGGTCGTACACACAATGAAAACATTAGAACAGAACATAAACTTACCAACACTGCTACAATGAAAACATTCCTACCATGAGTGGATGCTAGGAATGGTTGTGGTGTTGCAGCAAGTCTAAAAACTTACCACACTGCTACAATGAAAACATTAGAACAGAACATAAACTTAAAATACTATAGGAGTATTTTGTGTTACTATAATTACTTATGTGCAAACTAAAAAGATCTTTATTAGTATGTCAATAGTTGTTGAGTGCATACGCTAAGGTTATATGGGACTAAGGTGTCATAAACTTAGAATATGTGATCTTTGCTTTACTTCCTGTTCCTTGTTTGGTTGTGGACTTAGAGTTAGGATCACTTATTCGAAGGTCTATCCTGTTTTGGTTACATATGACTGGTATGCACTACGCAAATGTTGGAGTAACTGGTAAGGATCATCTTATAATTATCTTAATTAGTACATCTATTAATTATTTCTTTTACTCCCATTCTTGCGTAGATAACATGGCTGGATTCCATCCCCACGGCGACCCGTACTTCCCCAACCAAGGTAACGGTGGATGCCTCGATGATGAGCCAGAAGAGGAACATGCAATTCCATTGAATGATGACTTCGCAGAAAACTTCCTGAAGGATTCTGACTCCGAGCCAGAAGTCAATGATCTACCTCTGGTAGCTCCAATCCCAAATCCTAACCCTCGTCCGTCTTTTCAAGGCCCGACGCCTCTGTGGGCGGAAAACTTGGGAACATGGAGTCAAGAACAGGGTCAGCCAATGCCATACAATGGAGACCGAAGCTTCTACAACCTGAGCGAGGGAGGCTCAGCGGACAGAATCCTGCCTATTTTGGTTCGTAGGGTTGCTCGTAATGACAAGCAGGGTGGGAGAACCATTAACCGAGTCATGCAGGTTGATGCCAATGCGGGAGTCAATACTGTCCGCATTCGTCGTCTTGAAGATGCTCGCGAGAGAGTTGCGAGAGACAATGAGTCTCTACTGCAAGAACTAGATGTGACTCGAGCTGAAGTCATAGAACACCGCGTATGCCAGCGAGTGTACAAGCAATGCCTTCTTGATATGGAGTGTCAGCTGGCTGATTTAAGGGTTCGCCCGAGGGGTGCCCGTCACCAGTAGGAGAATGCTCTATTCATCCTTTCTTTTGGTTAAAGGAATAGCCTTCTTATCTATGCTCTAAGTAGCACTTTCCCTTGTAAAAATTCCTATCTTTCAGATACTGTAGTTAGGTCAATCGGCTGTCAAAATTTTCTTATTTTGGATCGATGTAAGACCTAATTCTAGGTCATTTTTCCGAACTCGATACATCATTAATGCCAGTATTATTGACAGATATCAAATCTCATGGGAAATCTTTATCTGAATGCTTTCATCCTTCTATTGCTAGATCTCTATTTCAACCATACTCTCATCTATCTGTTGGGCTATGGAGAGTTATTCAATGATTCACTTTCATCATACTCTTTATTGAATGCTTACCAATATCTTCGTCTTTTTAAACTTATAGCTACAAGATGCCTCCACGTCGATCAGCGAGACGCACTACTCCGATAACTCCGAATCAACAACCACCACCACCTCCTCCACAATAAAATCCAACAGCTATCCAAGCTGCGGTGAGTGCGGCTGTTACGGCAGCCCTAGCTCAGTTCAGCGCTAGTGGAACTAGCGGGAGTGGAACAACTGTTCATTCCACTCAAGGTGATGCTCCGGTGCGCTCTAGAGAGTGCTCGTATAAGGACTTCACCAGCTGCAAACCCAGGAACTTCAATGGGACTGGAGGAATCATTGCCCTCTCGTAATGGTTCGAGAAAACAAAGTAGATCTTCGAGATCTGCTCCTGTCCGGAAGGGAGCAAGGTAAAATTTGTTGCCTGCACCTTCGCGGACCGAGCCCTGACATGGTGGAATAGCCATGTCAAGTCACTAACTCTAATAGTGGCAAATGCTATGGGTTGGGAAGCTCTTAAGGAGCTTATGATCGAGGAGTACTGCCCGAGGGGCGAAGTTTAGAAACTTGAACAGGAACTCTGGAGCCTAACCATGAAGGGCTCCGACATAGTGGCCTATACTGCCAGATTCAGCGATCTGGTGGCACTATGTCCAGAAATGGTCCCTACCGAGGGAAAGAAGATTGAAAGGTATATATGGGGGCTGGTGCCTCCATTTCAGGGGAATGTATTAGCTTCAAACCCTACTACCTTCGACAGTGCCAAGCGGTTGGCACAACGGCTCATTGATCATGGAGTCCGCACCCCGACAACAATAACCACCCTAGCCGTCACAGAACCATCCAAGGCTGCTGACAACAAGCGGAAGTTCTGGGACAACAAGAAGAAGAACGCTACGCAGAACACTGCTAAAAGCAGCAGGTCGTGGCTGTTCATTCTACGATAACACCTACTGCTACTGCACTGATGAAGCAGTATGCTGGAAGCTTGCCTAAGTGCAACAAATGCAGCTTCCACCATAACAGACCCTGCCGGGAAATGCAGTGCGCTAACTGCAACAGAAAGGGGCACACTGCCCGTTTCTACAAGGCTCCGGCAAGGCCAATCACCCAAGTCCCCGGCGCTGGTATGGGCCAGGCTTGCTATGGATATGGCGAAGTGGGCCACTACAAAAGGAACTGCCCGAAGGCAGGGAATGCCGGCGGAGTGAGAAGAGTTTTGGCTATAGGCCACGAGGAAGCAGTTGTCGACCCTACAGTAGTTACTGGTACGTTTCTCCTCGATAACTCATATGCATGCATACTGTTTGATAGTGGAGCGGAGAGGAGTTTTGTGAACCATAAATTTGCTCACTTGCTTAAACAAAAATCACGTGCACTTAAAGAACCATTCACTGTAGAAATGGCTAACGGAAAGATAGAGAGCACTAGCTGCATATACATAGGATGTACACTAACTCTAAATAGCCATTCATTTCCAGTCGACCTCATGCCTGTCTCAATTAAACGTTTCGACGTCATAATCGGCATGGATTGGTTGAGTTCTCATCGTGCCGACACCATGTGTTACGAAAAGGCCGTTCGCCTTAATCTACCGTCTAGCGAAACCCTAATTATCTATGGCGACAAACCCGACACAAACCTTCGTATTATCTCGAGCATTCAAGCCCAAAAGTACTTACGAAAGGAATGTCGCGCATTCCTTGCTCATGTTGTCGATGTGAGCCAAGAGACGAAGGACATAAAGAACATCCCAGTAGTACGCGATTTTCCCAACATCTTTCCAGAAGAACTACCAGGATTACCTCCGCAGCGTCAAGTCAAGTTCAAGATTGACTTAGTTCCAGGGGCTACCCCAGTAGCCAAATCGCCCTATCGTCTAGCACCAGCTGAGATGCACGAGCTATCCAGTCAACTTAACGAATTGCTTAGCAAGGGCTTTATTTGACCAAGCTTCTCACCCTGGGGAGCACCAGTCTTGTTCGTCAAGAAGAAAGACGAATCGTTCCGTATGTGCATCGACTACAGAGAGCTGAACAAGCTTACCGTCAAAAATCGTTACCCTCTGCCTCGCATAGACGATTTGTTCGACCAACTTCAAGGGGAGAATTACTTTTCAAAGATAGATTTGAGATCCGGGTATCACCAGTTACGAGTGTTAGAGGAGGATGTTCCGAAGACAGCCTTCCGAACTCGTTATGGACACTACGAGTTTGTAGTGATGCCATTCGGATTAACCAATGCACCCGTAGTATTCATGGACTTAATGAATAGGGTGTGCCATCCTTACTTGGATCAGTTTGTCATTGTATTCATCGATGACATCCTTATCTACTCTCATAGTAAGGAGGAGCATAGTCAACATCTACGTCAGGTCTTGTAAACTCTGCGATCAGAGAAGCTTTATGCGAAGTTCTCTAAATGCGGATTTTGGATTCGAAGAATCGAGTTCTTGGGTCACGTTGTTAATGAAGAGGGAATTCACGTGGACCCTTCCAAAATCAAATCCATTAAGAACTGGTTAGCACCGAAGACGCCTACATAAATTCGTCAATTTCTAGGCCTCGCTGGCTACTATCGCAGGTTCATTCAGAACTTCTCTCGGATTGCGAAATCGCTCACAACATTGACCCAGAAGGGTGTGGCCTTTGACTGGGAAGAGAAGCAAGAGAAGGTGTTTCAAACGCTAAAACGAGCCTTATGCACCGCACCGATATTATCCCTCCCAGAAGGGATAGAAGACTTCGTGGTTTATTGTGATGCATCCAACCAAGGGCTCGGCTGTGTTCTGATGCAACGAGATAAGGTCATCGCCTATGCCTTACGACAGCTAAAGAAACACGAGGTCAACTACACCACACATGATCTGGAGTAAGGAGCAGTGGTATTTGCTCTGAAGATCTGGAGACACTATCTGTACGGTACAAAAAGCACTATCTTTACAGACCACAAAAGCCTTCAACATATATTCGACCAGAAGGACTCAATATGAGACAACGACGGTGGGTTGAGCTACTCAGTGATTACGAATGCGAAATTCGTTATCATCCTGGTAAAGCCAATGTAGTAGCTGACGTCCTAAGTCGGAAATAATACTCTGGTTGTAGAGTCAAATCATTGACTATGACTATCCATTCACACTTGTCCACATAAATTAAGGAGACTCAACTTGAAGCCTTGAAACCTGAAAATGTGGCGGGTGAATCCATGAGAGGGATGGATAAAAACTTGGAAGTCAAGGGTGGCGGAGCCTTATATTTCATGGATCGGATCTGGACACCGAAACACGGTGGTCTCAGAGACTTGGTCATGACCGAGGCGCACAACACTCGATATTCCGTCCACCCAGGTTCAGATAGGATGTATCTGGATCTTAAAAAGTTATACTGGTGGCCTAACATGAAAGCAAAGATTGCTACCTTCGTGAGCAAGTGCTTTACTTGCGCCAAGGTTAAGTTCGAATACCAGAAACCCTCAGGTTTACTTCAGCAACCGTAGATACCTTAATGGAAGTGGGAGCAGATCACAATGGACTTCATAACCAAATTGCCCAAGACATCGGGTGGTCTTGATACCATATGGGTGATTGTAGACAGGTTAACAAAGTCCGCGCACTTCCTGCCTATCAAAGAGACTGACAAGATGGAGAAACTAACAAGAACATACATTAGGGAGATTGTACGACTGCATGGTGTTCCCATATCCATTATCTCCGATAGAGATAGTAGATTCACTTCAAGGTTCAGGCAATCGCTACAAAGTTCCCTAGGAACTAGGCTGGACATGAGTACAGCCTACCATCCGCAAACTAACGGGCAAAGTGAGAGAACTATTCAACCCTTGGAAGATATGTTGCGAGCGTGCGTGATAGACTTTGGGAAGGCATGGGATACTCATTTACCCCTTGTCGAGTTTTCCTACAACAACAGCTATCACACGAGCATAAAGGCTGCTCCATTTGAAGCCCTCTATGGCCGTAAGTGCAGATCCCCTCTGTGCTGGGCTAAGGTGGGCAACACTCAGTTAGCTAAAGGACGAGTTCCTGACAGCACTCTCACAGGTCCGGAAATCATTCGGGAAACAACAAAGAAGATCGTTCAGATTCGTGAACGATTGAAAGCCTCTAGAGACCAACAGAAAAGCTACGCAGACAAGAGAAGGAAACCTTTGGAATTCCAGGTGGGCGACCGTGTTCTATTGAAGGTCTCACCCTGGAATGGCTTGATATGCTTCGGAAAGCGTGGAAAGCTAAATCTAAGATACGTAGGGCCTTTTGAGATTATCACTAGAATTGACCCTGTAGCTTACAAACTCAGACTACCTCGCAAACTTAGTAACGTACATTCTACTTTCCACGTCTCGAACTTGAAAAAGTGTCCGTCCGACGAGACTCTTGTAATCCCACTCGACGAGATCGAGATCAACGAGAGCCTCAACTTCGTGGAAGAACCAGTAGAGATCATGGAACGAGAGGTCAAGCAAACGAAGCAAAGCCGTAGAAGGTTCGTTGGAATGCCAAGCGAGGACCTGAATTCACTTGGGAGCGCGAGGATCAAATGAAACTACAATATCCTCATCTTTTTACCTAGATATTTGTAATTGCTTAAACTCTAATTTCGGGACGAAATTCTCTCTAACGGGGGGATGATGTGACAACCCGAAATTTCTATCTTGTACAGTCATTCAATTCAATCAATGTCAGACTCGTTTCTGCTATCTTTTAGCATTGTTTAGAGTCTGTTTGAGTGTTCTAAGTCTTATACATTCAAGGATAGGGTATAGGAATGAGTTACTAAAGTTCATCATGTTACATTCGGGCCAAACACTCCTTCATGAGGAGTGTACGGCCGTACACATGGGTGTACGGACGTACACCCATGGTAGCCTTGAACTTATGCCCATATATAAGTTATACCTACATTTCTTTTCATTTCTCACACTTCCAAGTAAAGAAAAGTCAATTCTCTCTCAAGTATCATCAAACATTTCACCTTGATCTCCAAAAATGTAAGAATTCCTTCCATTTCTTAGTTGTTATCCTTCATGATCTAGTATCACCCTTTGATTTCATCCATGAAATTCGTCTTTTTGGGTAGATCTTTAAGTATTCAACACTTTCACCAAGAACACCAAGAACACCTACTTGTTCTTGGGCCGTGAACTCTTTAGAAGCCTTCAAAAGGGTGAGTTTCTCTTCTATCTTCTAGTTAGGCTTGTGAATCACTTGATTCCTAGCCTTGAATCATCATCTAATGCAAGAACTTCAAGGGTGTACGGCCGTACACACCTCATGTGGCCGTAAACCCTTGTTAAGTGCATGATATGGCCTTAAACTCACCTCATGACCCAACTTAGGATCATGAACACTTAGTGGATGCTAGATAGGGCCATAAAACACCCTTTTTGCATACTTCCTCCATGAGTGTACGACCGTACACACCATGACCGTACACCCATGTGGTCGTACACACAATGGTCGTACACACCTTGGCCGTACACACTCTTGTGTGGCCTTAAACCCCTTCTATGCAATCATATGTGATTGTAACACTTCAATATAAGTGTTTCCTAGTCCCTAAGGTGGTTTCCTTGCATGATTAGTTGTATAAACACTAATTATATACATATATGTGTGTCATTATATGCTTAATAGGATCCGTTTGTGCTCGAGGCTTCACTTGACACTTAGCATCCTATAACGATCTTTCATTCGTATAACTCACTACAGGTGAGTTCATACCCCTTAACTTATCTTTTAAATGATTTTAAATGCTTTTATGGGGGGGGGGAATACAAGTAGAAACATTATAGTTATTATATCAATCACATGTGATTAATAACTATCAAACAAGTGGATTTCTTATTCTTCAAAACTGTGTTATCAAACAAACTGCTTCAAATCATTTTATAAACTCTTTTATATGTTAAACTCTTTATCATGTTACAAAACTCTTTTTAAATTTATATATTGTCAAAATCATGTCTATATAGATATAGTTATATAAATAAGGTTGAAAGGGCTTAGGACTGATAACTCGCCTTATTTCCTGTTCCTTGTTTGGTTGTGGACTTAGGGTACCAGTTGTTTGTCCGAGTGTCTTTTGAATCTTAGTTATATATTATGTATATGTGTATAGATATAAAAGTTCTTACATCAGTTCAACACCTTTAGGTAGCAAAGGTGTATAAACATGATCAGTCATTCAAATAACATTACTAGTAAACTATAATAGGTATAGTTTAGTGGATTACTACTCACTATTTCTAGTACAATGAAACATACATGACTCAGTTTAAACTTACTATAATGAGAAGCAGAGAGAACATACTTCAATGAGAAACAAAGAGGAACATACTATACACTAGAACAGAGAGAACATACATTGCACTAGAACATACTATACAAATACAAGAACACTATAACATTAATGTGAGCCACTACTTCATGACACGACAATATACTGCCGTGCCACGTTTTGTAACCAGAGTCTCCTGGAGGGAGAGCGTGAATTTGTGTATAGATCTATACGAGATTGACCATCCTACACCTTGCTGCTAGCTACAGTGGGACCTGCAGGTCTACGGGTGACGAATGTCATACCATTTCGACGTCTCGAACGTCGTGTTTTGCTAGTCAATCAAGTATGGTTATAATCTTATCACATTTTACCTTAATTAAACAAACATGTTTAAGGTAGTTAGTACATTGGTAGTTACTTATATACAAAGCTACAATACTTCTTTATTTTTTTCCATTTCATTCATATTATGATCTTCTCACATAAACGGTAATGAAAACTATATTTTGGTAATGATAGTCATACTTGGGAAAAACACTCACTTTTACAAAAGAACAAACTTTCAAAACAGTTGAGTCTTGGTAGACGACTACTTTTGTAGAAAATATAGGATTTTCTAGGAAGTATTCAAACATTTACATACAAGCATTTACAAACTTTTACATTGAACATTTACAAACACTTTCATTAAACTAATACAAACAATGACATTAAATACTTATGAACTCACCAGCTTTAATGCTGATCTACACTTTCAAAATAACTTGTATTCTCAGGTCACCAGTAGACAGGTACCGATGACCAGGTTTTGAGAAGACAGAGCATGTTCAAGACTCGTCTTTTATTTTGATTCATATTTTGGTGTCTTATAAACTATACATAACATACTTGCATTAAAATTATATTATTAATGCAATGGATGATGTTGTTGCTTGTTTTACTATTATGCACTGTTGTGATACTGTACATGACGTGCTCCGCCCCCGAACGTTTCCGCCGTTCTGTTGTGATACTATTATTTTTGTTTAATTTTAAATTTTGTATGATATTTTGTATAATTTGTATAACTAATCATCAATTCTCTTTAGATAATTTATCATATATATATATATATATATATATATATATATATATATATATATATATATATATATATAAACCACAAAACAAAACATAAAGGTAAAATTGTCATTTATAACAGTCAGTACAGCCAGTAAGATGCATAATCAAACAACATGGTTTCAGTCAAAGGCAAATGAGTCAGATGTGTAATTTAACAACATGGTTTCAATCAAAGGTAGATGCAGTCAGAGCTTCAGACCCAATGAAACCCTAACTCAGTCAGATTTAACTCAATTAGCAACTATCAAAAAACCCCTTATTTTCTTCAGCCTCTTTCTTCCAAAACAAAAACCCTAGCCCCATATTGCTTGTAAGAGGGTTTTTGAAGCTTGTAATTAGTTTTTGAAGAGGAAAGAAAGCTAGTGGAGCTTGGAGAAGTGGGTTCCAACGCAATATCTATCTTATTGTCACTTTAAGAGCAATGCAAGTCACAAAGTTTACTACTTTATTCGATATCATGAATAAATCTAGGATGTATCTTGGTTTTTGGTCACTTCTGGTCATTTTGACCTTATGTTCTTAGAGTTTGAGAAAATCCAAAAATTTGGTTGGGAATGGACATGATTTTGGTCTTAAGACGAAAAAATATGAGTTTTCTTAGGTTCTTTTGCAACCATGCACATGATTGTGAGATTAAATGGACTTAATTAAGTTAAGGTTGTAGATTAGGATAGATATAGCCCTTGGAATGGATAAAGTTGGAAACTGTATCCATTAAGACACTAAAGAGAATCATATCTAAAGATTTAAGCCTTAATCTGTAGAGATTAAGTGCTTAATGAATTAATATTTTTGCCCGAGGAACTACGATGGTACTGGGGAAAGCCAGTGATGCAAGATTGGATGGTATCCACGACTGTTTTTGTGACAACCCGAAATTTTTTGCCTTGTAAGTCCAGCCATTCAATTCAACCGAGTGTCACACCCGTTTCTGCTATCTTTTAGGATTGTTTAGAGTCTGTTTAAGGGTTCAAAGCTCAGTACATTAAAGCATTTAGTACAAGATTGAGTTGCTAAAGTTCTTCGCGTTGAAATCGAGCCGAACACTCCATCCAAGGGAGTGTACGGCCGTACACATGGGTGTACGACCGTACACCCATGTTGACCGTACACTCTCCCCCATATGAAGGGTATCCCTTCATTTCTAGTCATTTCTTCATTTTCCAAGTCAAGAAATCGAGTTTTCTCTGAACTATCATCAAGCTTTTCACCCCGATCTTCAAGAATGTAAGCCTTTCTTCCTTTTGATTAGTTGTTATCCTTCTTAACCTAGTAACACCCTTTGATTTCATCCATGGAAATCATATTTTTGGGTAGATCTTCAAGATCTTCATCTTTCACCAAGAACACACACTTGTTCTTGGTGGCTGTGAACCCTCTTCAAGCCTCCAAATTGTAAGTATCCTTCCCCTATGCTTAGTATACGTTAGGATCTCTTGTTAAACACCTTAGAAACGACATTTAGCTGGGACAAAAGGAGTGTACGGCCGTACACCCTTTCATGGGCGTACACCCCTGAAAACACCCCAAAAGGGCCTCCAAAATGCCAACTTAGTTCATATTCTTGTTGAGCATTAGACCCACTAGCCTTCCCATTGTTCAAAGACCCTCTTATGCATGTTTGACCATGAGTGTACGACCGTACACTCCATGGCCGTACACCCATGGCCTTACACACCATATAGTGGACGTATACACCCCTTTGATGAATCACATGTGATTCTAACACTTAGTCCAAGTGTTTCCTAGTCCCTAAGGGTGTTTCCTTGCAAGTTAGTTGCTTTTAAACACTAAATTCATGCCAAAATATGCCATTGTATGTCATTTAGGACTCGTTTGTGTCTCGGGACTTCATTCGTGGAACTTCTCATCCTTACACGAATCTGTTGGATTAGTGTCTAAGTCCATGACTATATTTGGTATGTACTTGACCCGACCAGGCATGGTCCATTTGGGTTGCATGGCATCATGCACTTGGATAGACTAAATGAGAGAAATAAGGTACTTATGGTTATTAATATATTATAAGTTCTAATATATTAATAATAAGAATAATAATATTTAATTAGCATTGATCAAGAATTAATTTAGAATTAATTATGTGATCAAAAGAAGACTAATTAAATATATGGGTTGATTGTGTAAATCATCCATAACTTATATAGTGGGCCAAAGCTCCATGGATAATCAAGTTGGGTTAAACCCATAGGATGCTCCATGGATGCTCCATGGAGGTTACATAACCCATGGGTCATGGAAACGAAAGGTCACGACAATTAGGGTTTACATGGTGTAACCCTAATTGTAACATACTATATAAGTATCATATTATTCACCAAAATTGGCACAAGTATGGGAAAAAGAAGGGCTAGCCGATTTCTTGAAGTGTGGATTTCTCTCTAAGTTATTCCAAGAGCATTTGATGTTGTGTGAGCCATTTGAGGTGTCACATTTGAGGCACTAGGCACTCAAGCCCCATGGAGTCAAGCTACACTACAAAAGGTATGTAATCTATCTATATTATTACCCAAGTATCTATGATTGTATGCTAGATAGGGTAATACCTTGGAATATTAGAATTTGCATGTATATTAGAGAAAACATAGATCCAAGGTATTTAGGGTTGCATGTACACCATAGGAGTGTTAGAATGCTCAAAACCCAACAGTGGTATTAGAGCTAGATAGTGGACTTTTACCTGAACAATTTATATGGATAGTCTTTTGAGAATAGTATATTTATGATTTATATTAATATATTATAAGTTCTAATATATTAATATGGAATCATATTATTTAATTAGTATTGATCAAGAATTAATTTAGAATTAATTAAGTGATCAAAAAGAACTAATTAAATATGGACTCTTATATATATGGAATGGGCCAAGTTCATTTAGGTTGGGCTAAGCTTTCATGGATGGTCCATGGAGCTTTTAACCAATGGATCATATGTAAATGAAAGGTCATGGGTATTAGGGTTTACATGGATGTAACCCTAATCCTCCATAATATATAAAGGGGTCCTTGGCTCACAAAATTATCACAAGTGTGTGAAAATAAGAGTGGACCGATTTTAGTGTGCATACATATTTTGTCATAAAATTTTGGAGCTCAAAAGTTTTTTTAAAGTTGTGATCTTAAGGGTTTTTGAAACTTCCATAAGTTATGGATATGAAAGTTTTTTTAAAAAAAAAAAAATTTGATTCAAAGTTTTTATTTAGTTACAAAATTTGGTGTTAATGTTTTAAAGAATTCCATAACTTGTTCTTAAGTTATGGAACATGGAAAGTTTCATCATAAAACACCATTAATTCCATAAGTTATGGAATCCAAAGGTTTTCAAGAATTTCAAAACTTGCCCTCAAGTTTTGGAATTTGAGAAAAGTTTTTTATGAAAAAAAGAATTGAATTCTAAAACTCTTGGGTTCATAACTTAAACAATTAATTAAATGGTTTTAATTTTGAGTTTAATAATTGGAATTATGATGTTTTGTTGAATAGTTCAAATTAACTCTTATGGACTTTATTAATAGTTAATTAAAGCGTTTAATTAAAAGAGTATTATTAATCCATAAATATATGGTTTGAGTTTAATTAAATTAAAAGTCTAGTTTAATTAATAGATTAAACCACCAAGTATTTTAAATGTCTAAAATACACCCTTATACTATTATAATATTAAAAGTTTAATATATTATATGTATAAGAGCAAGTCGTCTTACCATTAGTAGGCCTCATTCACGAAGCCGGTCTATAAGGGGGGTATAAGGTTACTGCCTATAAAATGGCAGTTTAATGGGTGTCCACTCTCACTCACCGCTTCCTTGACCGGTGGAGGGTCGTTAGCCGAACAGGTAGGACAAGGACTATAATTCTCCCTTCATTATAAGTATAATGATAAATACTAAGTAACTAAACACTTATAAATTCCCAATCTTAGTTACTTAGGAAAATGTGAATAAGGTGCTAATCCATGAAATTACACTTTGCACTTTGTTTAAGCTGTTAGTGGAGCGTGTGTGGTTAACCGGCACACTAACCTGGACTTAACAAGGTAGGCAAAGGGTAACTTAATGTTTATCATAGTATCGTTGGAGCGTGTGTGGTTAACCGGCACATCGATTGAGGGGTAAATATTAAGGGTACCAAGTATATTTGCATGGTTACTTCACACCTTGTTTTGTGATCCTCGGCATCCCAGTCACAAAACCTGAAGGGCACACTCGAGATTGAAACATGCCATTGAAAAGTTCAATGAATCTCAAAAGAATCTAGGAGTTTCAAAACCAATTAAAACATAATAATACATTTCGTTTATCTTGGTGGAAATTGGTGAATCGTCATTCACCTACCTTCAAATATTTTATAGCTTGGATTACGGCATCCCTCTTCCAAGTTATAAAATAGTTTGTTGGGTCCTAGCCTTAATATATCATATTGGGTGTTATATTAAGGACTTAAATCAACTTTACGTGAATTTCTCCCATTGTTGATGTCTGGTTTAGACAACAATGATCTTCCGAAACCAAGCTTTCCTAATGAATATGACTTCCCGAGTTTGGCTCATGGAAGTCATACTTCTCTTCCTCCACCTCCTCCAATTATTCTCCCTAACCCACAAGTTCAAGGTCACTCAAGCCCTAATAGCAAGCAAGGTCTATGTGTGATCACATCTTAGAGATGAAGTCACATATTGACAAGCCGGGAGAGTTGGGTGTCAAAGTCTTGAGAAAGTTGGATGTTCAATCACTTTCTAAGTCACATAGTGAGTTCCTTTGGGACTACTATGATACAGACTATGACATGAACCTTAATGATCATATCTATTTGCTTGGTGCTGCTGAATCAGCAATGATTTGGAACGATAGTGAAACAAATTTGATTAGAATATCAACTTCCCAAAAACTCTATGGACAGTGACAATGGTGACACTGGAAATCCAGAAAAAGCATTCTCTTCCCAATGGAAAGGGATTGGCCATAGTCAACCCGGTTGACCAAATGGTAAAGAGAAAGGCTAAGTCTGAGATAGTCCCATTACCAAAGGGTCCATATGTTTATTTTGCCAAAGGAAGGGGCGTTGATTGCAAAGCTGCCAAATTTACCTAAGGATGTTAAAGTCAATAAGTTTGACTCTACATCAGGTAGAGCCCATTATCTAACTCTGTTAAGTTCTATTCTGAGATCCTCATTACATGATGTGACTGGGTCACATGTTGATGTTTTAAGAATCAAAGAATAGAGAGAAATCTTAAAGGAAGTATATGTTGATTCTGATCGCGAAGGTGGATTTCGATCGCATCAGAATTTTGAGCAGTTGCTTAAGAAGTTATGATATATTTCTAAGGAATAGATAACAACAATTCCTAATGTGGATTGTAAGGATAAGTTTTTCCGCAAAGTTTTAAAATAAAAGAAAATTGTTTAATTTTATTTATTTGAAGTATCCTTACAATGACATTTATGGAAAATTGTTGCTTATATGATTCCACTGACAGCAATATTGGAAAATGGATTTGATTCTTTCATTTGTGGTAGTGTCTAAATTTACAAAATCAGGAAAGTTCCTCATCACCCAAGTTTCAATTGGACCGAAACTTGGAATCATGCAAGTTGAATAGTATGATGAATGAGAACTTTCAAGCATTGGAAAATCAAGACTAATTACTTGTTCACATGGATGTGTGAGTCAAGTGAAGGACTAAAGGGATCGAGTACACATTCTTGTGCATTGGTCATGTCCACCACAAAGCTCGTTAAGACTATTTGATTTACTAAAGTTTAGTAAATATGGTTATACTTACAAGTTTAAGTATAATTCTGAAACATTGGAAAAGTCTCAATGTATGGCAGAACGAATGGGAAGAATCAAATTAGGCAGAAAGATAAAAGTTTCTCAAATCTGAAAAGATGGGAGAGTACTTTAGTATCATGTTTGTGATCATCTTAATGATTTAGATATCATATCACAATTAGTCCTCTAAAGGTCATCTTAGTGCATTCTTATGACTAAGAAGAGGAGTCATGAATTGTTGAAATGGTTAGATCAGGAAGATGAGTCATACTTCGTTCCAAAACAATTCTTAGAGTCATACTCCAAGATTGTAACTTGAGTGACATATCTTAAAGAAAGGTTTAAAGCACTTGTCAGATGTAAGAGTAAAAGTGTCCTACTCTTGTACATTTGAAATTGGTAAGTTGTGATGTTTTGGATAAAACAAAGACCAACTAAGGCCAATTGTGTGAAGTGTTTGTCTTGATAAAGAATCCGCACTATCTCTTGAATATTTGGCAAGATAGTCTTATATGTCAAGAGGATAGTGGGAGTCTTAAAGATCCTAAAAAGAATTTCAAGAACTAATCAAGAATAAAACTTGAGGTTCTTCGCTAGCACACGACTTGAGGTTTATAACCTATCGTGTTGACATATTTCCTTTTCTATGCCCATTCCAGTTAAAGTTGGCTTTGCATATGAGTTCTTAGAGTTCTCAGTTGGTTGCATAACAACTTGGAAGCAATGGCAGGCCCTTGAGCTGCCAGGTGGCAAGAAGTTAAGATTGCATAAGTTCAGTCCATATGAGTTTGGATTTGTCATTATCCTTGTCTTGTGACTATGGTTTTGACGATTCACATGGATAAGAACACATACACCATAAAATATAAGGGTCATAAGGTTTCTCTCCGATTCATGAAAATGATGGTGAGGAAACACTTCCACCAAGTAGATTTGAAGCAGATGGCAAAAGGTCTAAACAATTGAGACTATGATTACGTCATCCCTTTTCATAGTTATGAAATTGTTTAGACACACATGCATGTTATCTAAGGAAAGGTGTATGATTTTGATAAAGTTTTATCAAAGCATCTCGTATCAGAAATCTGAACTTTTGTAAGAAAGTCAATAAAGTATTGATTTCTAGAAATCTGAACATGTCAAAGCTAGTGGGAGCATAAGTGTTATGCTAATAATCATCATGTTAGTGGGAGCATGATAATTATTGTTAGTGTTGCAAGTTAGCAATGTTAATTATAGAAAACAAAAGTTTCAATTCGTGAGGCTGTAGGGATTGAAAAAGTTGTTTTGCTATAATTAAGGGAGAGGATATACTTCATTTCAGTTCTAAAGGCTTAGATTGAGACCTTAATCATCTTTAGTCAAGAATATATATATGAATTTCATGTTGGATTGGTTCAACTTAAGGAAATTCTATATATTGCGTTCTCAAAATTCGATTATGATTACGGCATCCCTCTTCATAGTCAAATTTTGAAAACATGGCAAATAAAAATATTGTAGCAAAAGACTGGTCTACAATCATGTCTTTATGTGAGACATCATGAATCGTGTACCATTTGCTTTGGGTACAGGATCGATTGCATGTGCTATAATATTTGTCATTTCTAAATTTTTCCAAATGCCCTGGGGCATTAAGAAGGGAAAAGGTCTAGAATTGGATATGACTAAAAGGATTAAGCAATTGTCGAGGACAATCTAAGGTTTACCAAAGATTGGTTGCTCAAGGACAGTTGGAAGTATACTGTTAATATTGGAAGGACCATATTGACATATTCTGAAAAGAGGCATCTCTCGTTCAGAAGTGATAGTCAAAATGAGAATATGGAGTTGTCTCCATAGGTGGAAGTTGTATGTGTAAGATTAGAAGACTTAATGCAAGAAGGATATTCAAAACAATGTGCTTTGAGACTTCGTCTCCATGGAATTGATCTCCATTGGAATAACCTGTAATGACTGATGACAAGTCTTTGTGACTTTGTACATATTCATTACAAGAGGGTCTGTGCATATAAGTTTAAAATCTAAACAGATTTTGGTAAATGTTAGGAATTTGGAATTCTTACATTTTTCGATAAGGATTTGGGAGTGTGAAATTAGAATCATTGAAAGTACGTTCAATCGATCTATTTCACAAAGTAAGGATCATAGACAAACATAGAGTGCATACTTGATGTATTGCAAAGCTATTGTTTAGAAAAACATAGTGTACATGCTTGGAGCATGGGACAACTAGTGTTTTCTAAATTCAAGTATAAAGTTGATAAAACCGAAACAATGAATAATGAGTAATCAGTATTGTGATAAATAAAAAGTGTTTTATTTATATTCATAGTTTGATACCATATTAGATTCATTTATTTTTGTGTTTCATTTTGCATGTTTTGACTTCCAGAATAAACTAGGTTATTCTTCCTGAATGACTAAGTTATTCAAACCATCCACAGTCGGTCATATGTTGGAAGTAGATATGAATAAAGACTATCATGGGTTGGCTTGTAGAGGTCCAAGTTGGTGGACAAAGTGGTGCTACAACACTCATGAGTGCTCATAAGTATTGAGTATTGGATTCAACCCGCGCTCATTTGAATCACTTCATGGATTTTATCACGAGTGATCATGAGACGATAATATCGTATATTCTTCAAACCTAGAGATATGAGTTGTTACTATGAGTTGATAGTACATTGATTGCACGAAAACGCATTGGTAACTCGATGTTATAAAATGTGCCTTTGTGTATGATTCAACAAGTAGTAGAACAAACCATATGAGTCGAAGTTTATCCATTCCTTTTACCTTCGGGATAAAAGCGATATATGTGGGCCCCTCGATGATTTAGCGATGACACATGTGAGTGCTTGGCCAAGCCAGGACTGATTTGATTTGTTCAATCAGTCCGTCATCATGAATCGGAAATCGGGAAACAACAGATGGACAAAGAGAATGATTTATAATCCATGTCTCAGTCCATATGATATCTAGAATGGAGGAATATATGATCCCTTATCTAATGGACAAGTCATTGACAAGGTCAGAGTTTAGTTACAAGGTCAGAGTTCGACAGCGACTTTTGAGAGCTACGATTGCCAGTTGCTCTTGAAGTCATACGAAATAATAGTTTTAGACTTATCCAAGTGGGAGACTGTTGGAATAGTGTCTAAGTCCATGACTATATTTGGTATGTTCTTGATCCGACCAGGCATGGTCCATTTGGGTTGCATGGCACCATGCACTTGGATAGACTAAATGAGAGAAATAAGACACTTATGGTTATTAATATATTATAAGTTCTAATATATTAATAATAAGAATAATAATATTTAATTAGCATTGATCAAGAATTAATTTAGAATTAATTATGTGATCAAAAGAAGACTAATTAAATATATGGGTTGATTGTGTAAATCATCCATAACTTATATAGTGGGCCAAAGCTCCATGGATAATCAAGTTGGGTTAAACCCATAGGATGCTCCATGGATGCTCCATGGAGGTTACATAACCCATGGGTCATGGAAACGAAAGGTCACGACAATTAGGGTTTACATGGTGTAACCCTAATTGTAACATACTATATAATTATCATATTATTCACCAAAATTGGCACAAGTGTGGGAAAAAGAAGGGCTAGCCGATTTCTTGAAGTGTGGATTTCTCTCTAAGTTATTCCAAGAGCATTTGATGCTGTGTGAGCCATTTGAGGTGTCACATTTGAGGCACTAGGCACTCAAGCCCCATGGAGTCAAGCTACACTACAAAAGGTATGTATTCTATCTATATTATTACCCAAGTATCTATGATTGAATGCTAGATAGGGTAATACCTTGGAATATTAGAATTTGCATGTATATTAGAGAAAACATAGATCCAAGGTATTTAGGGTTGCATGTACACCATAGGAGTGTTAGAATGCTCAAAACCCAATAGAATCTGCAATTGAATCACCCACATAAGGTGAGTCCATACCCCTATAATCAATCTTTTAACTGTTTTAAATGCTTTTAAGGGGGGGGGGATACAAGTTGAACACAATGATAATTGTGTAAATGTTTTGCTATAAACATCATTTTAACAGAGTGCTTATGTATTTATAAGTGATCAAAACATTTCAAAAACTCTTTTTAAGTTATGTTACTTTACAGTTTATAAAACTCCGTTTTTAAAGTATAATCATAACTTAGTAAATAAATGAGTCTTTTCTTCAAGTCAATAACAGTTCAAAGTAAAGATACTAGTAAACTATAATAGGTATAGTTTAGGGGTTCAGTTCACACTAGAACATAGAGAACATACTATAAAGAGAAACTGGGAGGTAGATACAATACACGATAACATAAAGAACATACTATAAAGAGAAACATGGAGGAAGATACAATACACGATAAAAGAAAGAACATACTAAATACTATAACAGAAGAACAAATCATGATTAACAACATTATACCAATGATCACTAACACATTGTTCTAAACAAAAGGTGATAATAAATGTGGTATACAAGATAACTTTAATGTGAGATTATTACTCGACTTAGCAATTTGTTTGTTGAAGTCGCGTTTTGTAACCAGAATCTCTTGCAGGAGAGCGTATAGTATGGGTACAACCACATTACATTATGACCTTAATAAAACAAACTAAATTTAAGGTAGTCAGTACTTCAGTATGAAAGACAACTGAAAACTTACATCAATACAAGCAACAAACAGAAAAGTCAAGTCATAGTACATTCAATAGAAAGGGGCCTATAATGCTAACTTTATGATTCCTTAGTTTATACATCCGGGATATATATTAATCGGATCCGACAGGTAGTAGGATGTGTGCTTTCCGCTTCATTTCCTATTCCTTGTTTGGTTATGGGCTTAGAGCAGATTCACCCATCCTACTATCTATTCGATCTTAGCTATATATATTCCGTATACACCAAGTAATCATAATGAGTACCAGGTATGGGCCAGGTCATAGTATACTAATTCAATACACCGTTTTCTAGTACAAAACATACTTTTCAAATAGGACATTTGGTAGACAAAGATAGAAACTTACATGTATAACTTAAAGGACCTTAGGTGGTTAATTCTATAATACCTTAGTTTATACATCAGGGTTATATATAATTAATATCCGATAGGTTGTTGGATGTGTGCTTTCCGCCTTACTTCCTGTACCTTGTTTGGTTGTGGGCTTAGGGCAGATTCACACAATTAACTATCCGTTCGATATTAGATTATATATAGCTTGTATAAACTAAGTGATTATAGAAGGAACTATTGTGGTTACTATTTTTACTAAAAGAAATAAGGGTTTTCTTAAAGAATGTTTTCATCAAATATAAAGGAACTATTACAGTTAACTCTGTGAGTACCAAGTGAATACACCAAGGTTATATACAACGATGATCTAACAAACAATGAGATGTATGCCTTCCGCCTCATTTCCTGTTCCTTGTTTGGTTGTGGGCTTAGGGAAGATACACACAATCGATTGTTTTTTTACTTTGGGTTTTATATAACTCGTATCCATTTAGTACTCATAGAAAGGATTGTAGAGTCATTTTTACTTATCTTACATCAAAGCAGGAAATATAGGATTTTCTGGAGGAACAGAAGAACTTTTTTTAAAAGAACTTTCAACTTACTTACATCACTAAAATCTTATGAACTCACCAGCTTAAATGCTGATCTACTCTTTCAAAATAACTTGTATTCTCAGGTAACTAGTAGACAGGTATGCGCATTGGGAATTCAGAAGATGGAGCATAGTAGCTTCATGTCTTGTTTTGTTATTTACTTTGTAGTCTATGTTATGTGAACCACATACTTTGTAAACACTTTATTTCTAATGAAATGGTTGTTTATCACTTTGATTACTATGATGCATGTCTTGTGATACTAAACATGACATCCTCCGCCCCCAAACGTTTCCGCCGTTCCGGTTTGGGGGTGCGACAGATTGGTATCAGAGCATTGTTTATAGTGAACTAAGTATATCAACCGATAAAAGATATACAACTATAAATACAATGGGGCCTAAGTGCTCTGGATAATAATATATTTTAAGGATATAACAACACCTTATAAAAGTATACATACGTGCTTATACATATATACATACTAGAACAAGTATCACAAGATGAACAGAACAAAAGTATTTAAAGGTTGAAGACTGCGGTCAAACCTGGACAGTTATGTAATCATATCTAGGGTCAATATAGCCTGATCAACTATATTCATTCGAGATGTGACCGACATGTGTTTGGGAGTGATGTGGTGTTGCAATAGTCTTAAAACTTACCTAACTCTATTCAAGGGATTTCTAGAACAGTACATAAAGTTAGAATACTATGGGAGTATTTTATGATTCTACAAGACAACAACAAGTTTAAAACATACCAAGTACATTACATTAAAATACTATAGGAGTATTTTAGGCACTATAAATAACTTATGTGATAATGTAAAGACCCTTCTGGTAGGTCTATGATTCCGGAGTGTATACTTCCAAGGTTTTATACAACTGAGATTTTATAGACTTAGAATTTGTGATCTATGCCTCACTACCTGTTCCTTGTTTGGTTGTGGTTTTGGAGTAGGATCACTTATTCGAAGGTCTATTTAATCTTAAATTATATACAACTTGTATACATTGCGCAATTATAGGAGGACCCGGTAAGGATCACCCCATAAAGTTACACTTAATCTCATAAGATTCTTTAGACACTTCCATTCTCGCACGACAAACCCCGATAGATATAACCACTTCCTCATAGCGGTCAGCAGAAGAGTCAAGGAGGAACAAGAGCAGGTTCATGAGAAGTTTCCAGAGAAGTGATCAGCCAGAGAAACTAAAACGTCTTATGCGTCACACTAATAAATAATTACCTTAATCAACTTCGTGAGCTAGTGGTTACACTACTCACGCTATGTGTTAGAATTGTTTCTTTTCATGCAACCGGTATCAGTTATTCAATTCACAGAGATTCATTCGAGGATAGCCATTTCTAATTCATAAAGTTTATTTTGTATAGACTTCCTTTATGAATTGTTTCCAGAACCCTACGAAAGTCAGAACCAGATACACTCATAACTAGGATAACCTTGTCTTTCAGCTTCTGGATTATAAACCACTGCTATAGACTTATTTCCATCTCATCTTTGTATTCTTTTTAGCAAAGATGCCTCCTCGTAGATCAATCAGGCGCACTACTCCGATAACACCCGTTAAAGCTCCACCACCTCCTCTTCAGTTCGACCCTGCTGCTCTCCAAGCATCAATATCAGCCGTAGTGGCAGATGCTCTAGCAATCATCAACGAAAGTGGTACCAGTGGAACTGGTAGCGATACCCACTTAACAAACCCCAGAGTTACTCACGGACACCTAAGGGAGTGTTCGTACAAGGACTTCATGAACTGCAAACCCAAATCCTTTAATGGAAATGGGGGAGTCATTGCTATGATGCGATGGTTTGAGAAAACAAATTCGGTCTTCGAAATCTATTCGTGCCCAGAAGGGAGCAAAGTGAAATTTGCTGCCTGCACCTTCTCCGACAGAGCCCTAACATGGTGGAATAGCCAAGTTAAGTCACTGACCCTATCAGTGGCTAACTCCATAGGTTGGGAAAACCTGAAGGAGTTGATGTTGGAAGAATAATGCCATAGGGGCGAAGTTCAAAAACTGGAACAAGAACTATGAGAGCATACCATGGTCGGCTCGGACATAGTGACCTACACTGACAGGTTTAGCGACCTGGCAGCACTATGTTCAGGGATGGTTAACACGGAAAGTTAGAAGATAGAAAGGTACATCTGGGGTTTATCTACCCTGATCCAAGGAGATGTACTGTCTTCTAACCCAACTACATTTGATAGCTCCAAACGCCTGGCCTAGAGACTCATTGACCATGGAGTCCGCCATGGCGTGGTGGTCCCTGTTCCCGAGCCATCAAAGGGAGGGGACTATAAACAGAAATCGGGGAAAAAGAGGAAAGAGCGAACAAATCAGGAAACCCCGCAGGAGCAACAAAAGGGTTCTACGTACGCCGCCACAACACCTGCTACTCCAGCACCTGCCAGTCGGTATGCCGGAACTCTCCCGAAGTGTGATGGGTGTAACTACCACCACACCGGAGTATGTCGGGAAATGCAGTGCCTTAACTGCCACAGAAAGGGACACACAGTCCGTTTCTACAGGGCACCGGCTCAACCAATCTCCCAAGTCCCCGGTGTTGAAGAAAACCAAGCCTGCTATGGCTGTGGTGAGATTGGACACTACAGGAGGGATTGCCCGATAACAAAGAACTCAGGAGCGGATGGACGAATTATGATGATCACCGCAGGAGAATCTACCCCGGGGTCGCTAGAGAACAGCGATACGTTTTCAAAATAAGCTAATTACTTTAAAAATTAATTTATATTTATATAAGATTAAAACTTGGGGAAAACATTTAAAAGTAATTATTATAACTCACTTATCGGAACAAGTCACAATATTCAAGAGAACTAAAAGATTCGTTCAGAGAAGCTATGATGGCTTAGTATGTACATCAGGGTTGTGCATAGCTAAGATTTTGCAGACTTAGAGTGAGTGATTCCGCCTTAATTCTCGTTCCTTGTTTGGTTGTGGATTTGGGGCAGAGTTACTCAGTCGGCTGTCTTATTCATCTTAATTATTCATAACTTGTATATGCCAGGCGATCATAGTGGTACCGATGAGGATCGTAGTATAAAGTATCGACACTAGTTATCAAAGCACTTTCACTGTATGTACTCGCTTATCGTGGTACGATACGTGACAGTGTTAACATCAAGGAGAAAACAGAAAGCACTAGAAAGTATACACAGAGTACATTGTCGAGCACACTAGGGATACATCATCGTATAACAGACGTTTCTTTCAAATCGGCCAAACTTTTGTTCAGTAAAGAGTCCGTTGCTATCATTCGTCATGAGTTGGCGTGGTCCTCACCATACTAAGTTCATATGTTTCTATCGCCTTAACCATCAAATTCGCGAAACCTTCGTCATTTCGTAACGACAGCCCAACCCAGACCTCGAAATCGTCTACCTCGTATTCTAAGCCCCAAAGTACTCATGCGAAGAGTATTTTGCCCTCCGAAACCTTGCCGCCGTATATTCAGCAGACCTTCCGAGTTACCACTCGTCCAACAGATCAAGTTCAAGCACAGAGCCTAAGGAAGAGTACAGCCCACCTATCACTAAAAAGTGTATACGCTAGAGTGGTATATAATTATGATTATGCAGATTTAGTATGTGTGTTTCTGTCCTATCTCCCGTTCCTTGTTTGGTTGTGGACCTGGGGCAGAGTCGCACATCCGACCGTCTTACTAATCTTGATTATATACGACTTGTATACACGAGGTAATGATAGATGGACCAGATATGAATCCTATCATGGACAGTAGGGCAAAGTTGCCCAGGTCTACGAGTGGGTATTCTGCCAATCAAAGGAGCACAACCGCAGTAGTACTGCTAAGAAAGCTAATTTCGGGACGAAATTCCATCTAACGGGGGGATGATGTGACAACCCGAAATTTTTTGCCTTGTAAGTCCAGCCATTCAATTCAACCGAGTGTAAGACCCGTTTCTGCTATCTTTTAGCACTGTTTAGAGTCTGTTTAAGGGTTCAAAGCTCAGTACATTCAAGCATTGAGTATAGGATTGAGTTGCTAAAGTTCTTCGCGTTGACATCGAGCCGAACACTCCATCCAAGGGAGTGTATGGCCGTACACATGGGTGTACGACCGTACACCCATGTTGACCGTACACTCTCCCCCATATGAAGGGTATCCCTTCATTTCTAGTCATTTCTTCAGTTTCCAAGTCAAGAAATCGAGTTTCCTCTCAACTATCATCAAGCTTTTCACCCCGATCTTCAAGAATGTAAGCCTTTCTTCATTTTGATTAGTTGTTATCCTTCTTAACCTAGTAACACCCTTTGATTTCATCCATGGAAATCATCTTTTTGGGTAGATCTTCAAGATCTTCATCTTTCACCAAGACCACCAAGAACACACACTTGTTCTTGGTGGCTGTGAACCCTCTTCAAGCCTCCAAATCGTAAGTATCCTTCCCCTATTCTTAGTACACGTTAGGATCTTTTGTTAAACACCTTAGAAATGACATTTAGCTGGAACAAAAGGAGTGTACGACCGTACACCCTTTCATGGCCGTACACCCCTCAAAACACCCCAAAAGGGCCTCCAAAATGCCAACTTAGTTCATATTCTTGTTGAGCATTAGACCTACTAGCCTTCCCATTGTTCAAAGACCCTCTTATGCATGTTTGACCATGAGTGTACGGTCGTACACTCCATGGCCGTACACACCATATAGTGGCCGTATACACCCCTTTGATGAATCACATGTGATTCTAACACTTAGTCCAAGTGTTTCATAGTCCGTAAGGGTGTTTCATTGCATGTTAGTTGCTTTTAAACACTAAATTCATGCCAATATATGCCATTATATGTCATTTAGGACTCGTTTGTGTCTCGGGACTTCATTCGTGGAACTTCTCATCCTTACACGAATCTGCAATTGAATCACCCACATAAGGTGAGTTCATACCCCTATAATCAATCTTTTAACTGTTTTAAATGCTTTTAAGGGGGGGGGGATACAAGTTGAACACAATGATAATTGTGTAAATGTTTTGCTATAAACATCATTTTAACATAGTGCTTATGTATTTATAAGTGATCAAAACATTTCAAAAACTCTTTTTAAGTTATGTTACTTTATAGTTTATAAAACTCTGTTTTTAAAGTACAATCATAACTTAGTAAATAAATGAGTCTTTTCTTCAAGTCAATAACAGTTCAAAGTAAAGATACTAGTAAACTATAATAGGTATAGTTTAGGGGTTCAGTTCACACTAGAACATAGAGAACATACTATAAAGAGAAACTGGGAGGTAGATACAATACACGATAACATAAAGAACATACTATAAAGAGAAACATGGAGGAAGATACAATACACGATAAAAGAAAGAACATACTAAATACAAAAACAGAAGAACAAATCATGATTAACAACATTATACCAATGATCACTAACGCATTGTTCTAAACAAAAGGTGATAATAAATGTGGTATACAAGATAACTTTAATGTGAGATTATTACTCGGCTTAGCAATTCGTTTGCTGAAGTCGCGTTTTGTAACCAGAATCTCTTGCAGGGAGAGCGTATAGTATGGGTACAACCACATCACATTATGACCTTAATAAAACAAACTAAATTTAAGGTAGTCAGTACTTCAGTATGAAAGACAACTGAAAACTTACATCAATACAAGCAACAAACAGAAAAGTCGAGTCATAGTACATTCAATAGAAAGGGGCCTATAATGCTAACTTTATGATTCCTTAGTTTATACATCCGAGATATATATTAATCGGATTCGACAGGTAGTAGGATGTGTGCTTTCCGCTTCATTTCCTGTTCCTTGTTTGGTTATGGGCTTAGAGCAGATTCACCCAGCCTACTATCTATTCGATCTTAGCTATATATATTCCGTATACACCAAGTAATCATAAGGAGTACCAGGTATGGGCCAGGTCATAGTATACTAATTCAATACACCGTTTTCTAGTACAAAACATACTTTTCAAATAGGACATTTGGTAGACAAAGATAGAAACTTACATGTATAATTTAAAGGACCTTAGGTGGTTAATTCTATAATACCTTAGTTTATACATCAGGGTTATATATAATTAATATCCGATAGGTAGTTGGATGTGTGCTTTCCGTCTTACTTCCTGTTCCTTGTTTGGTTGTGGGCTTAGGGCAGATTCACACAATTAACTATCCGTTCGATATTAGATTATATATAGCTTGTATAAACTAAGTGATTATAGAAGGAACTATTGTGGTTACTATTTTTACTAAAAGAAATAAGGGTTTTCTTAAAGAATGTTTTCATCAAATATAAAGGAACTATTACAGTTAACTCTGTGAGTACCAAGTGAATACACCAAGGTTATATACAACGATGATCTAACAAACAATGAGATGTATGCCTTCCGCCTCATTTCTTGTTCCTTGTTTGGTTGTGGGCTTAGGGCAAATACACACAATCGATTGTTTTTTTTACTCTGGGTTTTATATAACTCGTATCCATTTAGTACTCATAGAAAGGATTGTAGAGTCATTTTTACTTATCTTTCATCAAAGCAGGAAATATAGGATTTTCTGGAGGAACAGGAGAACTTTTTTTAAAAGAACTTTCAACTTACTTACATCACTAAAATCTTATGAACTCACCAGCTTAAATGTTGATCTACTCTTTCAAAATAACTTGTATTCTCAGGTAACTAGTAGACAGATATGCGCACTGGGAATTCAGAAGATGGAGCATAGTAGCTTCATGTCTTGTTTTATTATTTACTTTGTAGTCTATGTTATGTGAACCACATACTTTGTAAACACTTTATTTCTAATGAAATGGTTGTTTATCACTTTGATTACTATGATGCATGTCTTGTGATACTAAACATGACGCCATCCACCCCCGAACGTTTCCGCCATTCCGGTTTGGGGGTGTGACAGTTTTGTCATGGCTTGACAACGGTGCGACCAATATCTAGGTCATGGCTCGTTGACCATTGATGTTTTGAACAGTTTACTTTTGGTCAACTAGAGAAAAACCTCTCGAAGAAAATATAGTTGACTGAGATTATGTGTGCTAGTATACATTATATTTTTTGATTGTGAAGTTGTATGTGATTAATATTGATATGACGTGGAATGCATATGATTTATATAATGAATACGTGTTATGATTACACACTAAGTCGTAGGCCTATAGTTGCTACTTTATGTCTTTAGTTGCAGGTCTTTCAGGTTCGAAGGACAAGAAGCTGGCTTGATTGGGATATCTGGACATTCTCGAGGACATGACATCCACTCTATGTTTATCTTCCACGCCTTTATTTTCAAAACAAAAATTTAGCTTCCACTTATGATGATGATTTTATGTTAGTGATGTTACGGATGAAACCCCTTTTTATTAATCTTATACTCTGATTTTCAAAAACGTTTATGGTTGGAATTTGGGATGTTACAATATTCTCTTCTCCTTGTGAGGTCGACGAATCAAGATGCAAGAAAAGAAAGAAGAAACTTTGATATATTGAAAGCTTAACAACTGTTCTATTTTAGGTGTATGGATACACCTAATAGCAATCAATCTTGATTGTCATCTCCTAAACCAAAAGAATCATATGCTTCAAATGTATAGTCCAAGAAAAAAATTTGATTATATTGGTCGCCTGTTATTAGTATATACTTGGATTCTCTTTCGGATTTGCAGTTTTTTAATTAAATACGCTTTTTGGCAACAATTTTCATTATGTTAATTGTTTATAAAATTGATAAACCCTAAAGGTGATATCAGAGTAACTTTTAGACTTTATAATCACTAAATTATTGTATCTTGATCATTTTTGTTTTTCATATTATTGAAAGAACAATCAAAATACTATAATCATAAATTTGGATTTTGATGTTTAAATATGGTTTGTGTAATTCTATTTTAGAAAATATTATTGCTTGTTAAATTACATGAATAATTTAATTAACAAACCGTTAAACAAGTTCAACTTTTCCCAAGTAGTTTTTGTTTAAATGTGATACTTGTTCTTGGTTATATTTATGAATTTTTTTTTTGTAGTTTTTGGATTAGACGATTTTGCCGGTATGTTTGTAACAGAATGGGGTTTCATATATTTTTTTTTGTATTTTTTGGGTTTTTGTAGAATAAATTTTAAAATTAAAATAAATTTATCAAGATTTAAACCAAATTGAAGTGTCAAGACCATCAGCCCATCAGTGTTGGCCTTACAAGGAACACCAACCTTGGCCCGAATCTTTCTCGATAAGTTAATTAAAGAGGTAGGTAGTGATACCTAATGGCGTTTGACAAAGGTCTAACGAATTTTCTGGTTGCTAATTTTCTGATGCGATCCTTATTATTATTTTAATATTGTGTTTTTCATGTTTTCTACTAAATTAATTATTTTCTTGACGAATCAAGAAGAAATTACATAGGATCGAACTTGGAAAACGCTTTTTTTTTAATTTTGTTATATATTATGTAACACCTGGTTTTAGTGATCTAATTTCGAGACGTCGGGCCAGAATTTGATCAAGTGATGGTGTTGGGCTTCAAAGGAATAGGGATTAGGCCTTTTCGAATATTGGCAACGTTGGATTAAGTGATTAAAACCCTCGATTTGTGCCTTGAAGCCAAGGGTAAAATTGGAAAGGCGATATCTTGGGTTTCTTGCATGAATTAAAGATTTTAGTTCGATATTTTTTTATTCAAAAGTAACTAGATAAGATTGTGTGGCTCTTCAATACATTCCCGTGCATATAAGGAACGCCGAAAATAGAGTTGAAACGAAGACATTATGGTTGTTTGAAGTTGAATTGGATGATGGGGGGGGGGTAGGTCATAGATACTAAAGGAGGAACACATTTTTAAGGAGCTACGCATGGCGTAAATTAAGCTACGCATGGCGTAGCTGCTGCTAACCAAAACCCTAACCCTAAGGTTTTTGGCCATATTTAAGGGCTCTAACTTCTTGGAACCCTTCCCATTACCAGCCTCCATCACCTCAAATCGTTCGTTTGAAACCCTAGCCACCAATTGTGAGTTTTGGGATCCTTAGTGTGATTTTAGGTGCATTCTTGAAGAAGGGGTCCATTGGAGGAGCAAGAGTGAGCTCCAAGCTTGGTAGATATAGAGTCATAAAAATGAGATGTTGGACACTCTCATCCATCCATGCACGAGTTCTTGAGCAATATATAACTTTATGGAGCTAGATTTTGGTATTGTGCTCTTTGTGACCATGTAAATGGATAAAGTTAGAAACTTTATCCATCAAGACATTCATTTAGATCAGGTCTGGGAGTTTAAGAGTTTGGCTTGCTGCATTAAGAGCTTAATAGAAGTTTTTGGGATTAGGAGCACTACGCATGGCGTAGCTCTACGCAGGGTAGATTAGTTACGTAGGGCGTAAATCAACTTAGGGTTAACCGTTAACTTTTTGGTCTGTTTGACTTTTGGACTTAGTGTTGGAAAGGCAAAATAGTCTTTTGCCCAAAGGAGGTTTAATTATGAGCCTAGATCTTTCATGGGCCAGTCAGTTCCTTGATTGTTAGTTATGGTTTTTATTGTGGATTGTAACATCCCAAAAATCAAGGTAAAATTTTGCATTTTTCAAAAACAACCAAAAACCATAAATGTTTAAAAACATAGTTTCCAAAGTGTCAAAAGTTACAAATCAGAGTATCCCAAAATCAAATCACATAAAAATTGAAGGATGTGTCCGATCAAGCCTTTGGCTTGCCCCAATCATCTGAAGTAACTAAAACATAAAACTTAAACTGTAAGCCAAAGCTTAGTGAGTTCCCCCAAAGTACCACACACAACCAAAATGATATACATATTGCATGTTGGGTCCACAACCTCCTTATTAGATTACCCTGGCCCACAACCTCCCGGTTGGATTGCTACACATATTGCATATTGGGTCCACAACCTCCCGATTGGATTACTCTGGCCCACAACCTCCCGATTGGATTGCCACTCTGGCCCACAATCTCCGGATTGCCTCGGGTTTGTTGGCTTACAATACAAAGCAGTACATCTTCAACCCAACCACACTATGTCGGCATATGTAACAGATAAACATATAACTAGCAAGTACATGTAATCATACAGATATACCAATCTAACATATAATCAACATAGCATCATCCTATATACCAAGATACATAACCTAGTGGGCTGGCATTGGTGCCTTCTACCAATGAGTAAAGTGAGGAGAAACTCACCTCACATTCTGAATGATAGCAAAAAAGAACACTGCTCCAAATACCAACTTTACAGGTCACCTATACCACAAATAGTGAGCTAATCTCAAACTACTTATCAAAATACCCAAAATGCCCCTAAGCCAAACTTGGTCAAAATCCTGGTCAAAGTGAAGGTCAAAAAGTCAAAGATTCATTTTGTGCTGAGTACCCCCTGCGCACTCTCTCTACGCCCAGTGAAGAGGGCGCCCTTCCAAAACGCGGGATCCACGTACCTCCAGGTACGCCTAACATACTAGAGCTAAATCCAAGCTTTTCCATTAAGTCCTTAATTCATTAAGTCAAGACACCAAACTTCAGATCCAAGTTAAAAGGGACGCCCTAATGGATAAAGTCTCTGACTTTACTTTATTTGTAACGACCCAAAAATCCTACCGTTAACGACGCTAACCTTCCGTTACTCGAGAATAATTGTAATAAATCTATTTTGACTATGCGAGTATTAATCCGGATGATAAGGAGTTTACACAAGGAGATAAGCTGGAAATCAATTCATAAGAAGGCAGGGGTAAAATGGTCAATTCTGATTAAGTTGGTTAGGAGTTAGAATGATGTTATAATATGTATTATAAATACAAAGGGAGTTATTTAGAATGAGTATTATTTGTCATCACTGAATTTTAGTTGTAAAGGAGCGCAGACCCCTCTTGAATCGGTCAAGTTTTCAATACAATTTATATTTATTTTGTTTTCTGTCAAATTGTATCAGGAAAGAACATGAGTGCAATCATTCTGCATGTACCATTTTGTACATGTCAAGAAGTGGTAGACTAAAATTGTGAAAATGACCTCTTTGTTTATAATACCAACCAAACGCACCAGCAGAGTTGGTAGACTTTGCATTTTCATTTGTTTTTTATCCAATTTTAGTCTTATGCCTTCTGTTTCTTCTACTTTCATGTACCATTACAAGTTACAAGTGATTGAATGAAGAGATCCTTTAATTGTTCCAATCTTGTTCTAGTTTCTTCTTAATTCTATTCTTCAATCCAATTTTACTTCCATTTATTGTAACAAATTGGTATCAGTAGCTTCTAGGGAGATGATTGATTTCATTCTTTAAAGCAATTTACTTATATGAATATGGTTTAATATACCATTCTTTTTTCCGTTTTGAAACTGCATTGTTATTTTTGGTTGTATTTTGAAAGTGCATTGTTATTTTTGGTTTCATTTTGAAAGTGTATTGCCATTCTTGGTTCCATTGGAAGTACACTATACTAGGCAATACTAATAAAATAATAAAGGACCAAATTAACGTCTTTTACTCATTTTCCATAAACACTTTACATGAGTTGTATTTTTGCATCTGGAATCAAATATCCATTAGTTTCATTTCTCGTTTAGGACACAAATGCCCTTGAATTGTTTTTTGTACACCTGCAAAAAATGGCCAAAGCTCCCATGTTGTAAATCTAGACAAAAATGCCCTTGAGTTAGAATGCACATAACTCAGTCAAATGAAGTCAGATTTACTTGATTTTTTTCCAGCATGCAGTTTAGAGTTTGTACTTCATTTTAGACTATACAAACACATCTTTTGGTTACATATTGAATTCGATATAGGCCCGGGAAGACTGCGTATCAATGCTGTTTAATTTCTGTTTCAGCACTTACTTTTTTTTTTGTTTTTTGTTTTTTGTTTTTTGTTTTGTTTTGTTTGTTTGTTTTGTTTTTTTTGTTTTTTTTTTGTTTTTTTGTTTTTTTGTTTTTTTTTTGCAATCTGTCCCTCTACTCATCTTCTTGTAACATATTTTGATCCTAAACAAAATAATATCACAATTATTTAATAAATGACCAATGTGCCCTTTATTTTGAAATCAAGAAGTCCAATTCGTAACACTATCACAATGTCATTCGGTTCTTTCAAAATCATTAAACGCAAAATAAATGAAACTAAAAATTAATCTTTTTTCAAAAAAACCTATTTTATACTATTTCTACCTACTCCTCGGTCTTTATCATTCAAACCGGTACATTAAGATCAAACTGGTAGTTCGGCTCGTCATTATAGGAATTTGCTCCATGCTCACGACTTGAATCTGTTTGATCTTGTTGTATGTTGTTCGTTTTTTCACGTACCTAAAAAAACTCGGTTATTATAAACTATATTAACCAAATTAAAAAAAATAAAAAATTTAAATAGGTAAAATATTACATTTTTCTTTGTTTTCTTCTTCATAACTTGTTCTACTCTAGATTTCTTTCTCTTTGATGGTGGACGGCCTTTACTACGCACTTGCAAGGGTGGTAGCAATTTCGTAGTCGAGTCTGAAACACGAACATCTTCAACTACCAAATTGATGTTACTACTACAACCCCAAACTGAATCATCATTTAACTTTTCTTTAGCCATATTTACACAACTTAGCAAGTGTCACACCCCCAAACCGGAACGACGGAAACGTTCGGGGGTGGTTGACGTCATGTGTAGTATCACAACAATTGTATCATAGCAAGCATAGTAAACACAACCAAACATTGAATACATATATGAATAAGGTTTACATTTGTCTTAATACATAATTTCGTTCATATCAAAAGTATAAAAACAAGACTATTATTGCTCCGACTTCTCTAAATCCAAGGAGTACCTGTCTACTGATTTCCTGAGAATACAAGCAGTTTGAAAGAATATCAGCATAAAGCTGGTGAGTTCATAGGCAATTAGTTTTGGTGGAAAATGTTCTTTGATTCTTTTGAAGAGTGTTTCTCAAGAAAATCCTATATTTTCTTATAAAAAAGCATGTTTGAAACCCATTCCTTCCATGACTTCCAGATTCGTACCAAGATATGTACAATCCAAGGTGTCGGGGAATGAATATGAATATCCGTTGATTACATGATAAACAAATCCGTTTTGAATAGCCGGTTTATCCCGGGAAAATCCTATATTTTCCCTAAAGGGTGATGGTTGATTATTCGTTTTAAACTGAGGTATGCAAGTATCTACCATACTCGTATTAATAAAAGCAGTTTTCTTTTAAAAACTCTGGTTACACCCAGAGAGGTACATTAGCTTTAGAAACTAAATAAAAGAAAACCGTGATGAACTAAGTCCTGAAGATATTATTATTAATACCCTCCAGTAATTAAATCGGTTATCACTTTGAGGTTAGTTCACTTGATTCATTATTACAAAAGTAAATCTCTGTTATCTACATTTTGAGTTTTATAACCATAACTGACTGGATATGGCCCGCAACGGCCGATATCCTTAATGACTTTGTCACCCGTAGACCTGCCGGTCCGACTGTAGCTAGCAGCAAGGTGCGGGATTGTCAGTCCCGTATAGATCTATACACAACAGTCACGCTCTCCCTACAAGAGACTCTGGTCACAAGTGCTAGTCCTACACTCTGATTCTGTGGGAGTGTTACCAAGGACGTGTCTCCAACTTAGACTAACAAATTTACAAGTAATAATATAAAAAAAAAATCCTTTTATGATTAACATGAACCCTTTATAAAATGATACATTTTACTACATGATTCATAAGTTCATTGCTCTAGTTTTGAAAATTGTTTCTGCGAGTTGATTTCTTAATCAATTGGTAATACTGTTTTCCGTGTTTAAAAACATACTGAAAATATAATTATCTTATACAAAATAATATACTTTGAACACAAGTTTCCTTGTACTTTTTCTTGTATTCCCCCCCTAAAAACATGAAAAACTCGGAAAAAGAGTAGGGGTATGAACTTACCTGTAGTGAGTGGTTCTGACGTGTGGTTGGAAGAGGAGTGCAGAGTGTCAGGTGTAACCTTGAGCACACAACGATCCTAATAGACACATATAGACATGTATGTGTATGAATTTAGTGTATAGATGACTAAATAAGAAGGGTAACACCCTTAATGGCTAGGAAACTCTAAGATTTATGGGATACAATCACATATGATTGCATAACTAGGGTATATGGCCACCCTATAGAGTTTACGGTCAAAGAGGTATGACCATTGGAGTTCACGGCCCAAGTGTTCACGGTCTTAGTGTTTACGGTTTTAGTGTTTACGGTCCAATGACCTTACGGTCATGGAGTTCACGGTCTAATGACCTTACGGTCATAAGGTTTACGGTCCATGGGTTTACGGTTCTATGGGTTTACGGCCCATGAATATATGGTCATTGAAGGGTGTACGGTCTAAGGAGATACACTAGACCGTAAACTCATCAATCTTGCACAAATGATGGTTTTCAAGGGCTTCATTCAAAGGCATCGGATTCTAGGGACCATGCTTAGCCTTAGGAAGGGTAAAGGCTATAAGAACACCCTTTATAAGGGTTTACGGTCTATGAAGCTTCATAGGACCATAAACTCTTTTGTTCAAGCAAAGAGTGATGATCTTAAGTCCAAAATGAAGGATTTTAACTCGATTCATGAAGGGGAAGATGCTACTTACAGTTTTTGAAGGCAAAGAAGGTGTTTTCGGTCCAAAACACAACCGTGTTCTTGAGGATTCTCGATGAAGGTAGAGAGGGAGTAGAGAGAGAAAGCATTTGAAGTGTTTAAAGTGTGAAATGAAGGCCAAATACTCTATATATAGGGTAGAGTTCTCGGTCAAAAAGGGGTCCACCTGACCGTAAACGTGTTTACGGTCTACACGAGTTTACGGTCGTAAACTCGTCCTGACCGTGAACTCGGTGATTTTCGAGGAAGTTTCAAGTTTTTCGCGTGATTCCCGGTTTATTCCGAATCGTATAAAATACATATTATTTATTTAAAACTTAAGGTCCTTCCCAAATTAAGAAATTTGACGGAATTAAATAAAAACCCAAATTTTATTAACGGAAACTGGGTAAGGATAACGGGAAAAGTTTCGGGTTGTCACAGCAAGTATTCCTACTTTTTGCGGGAATTAGCAATATGCTCAATCTCGTAAAAATTGGAACACAAGTGGTCAAATTGTTTAGAATTTTCACCACTCATCAAATCTTCATAACAATTTATCACTAAGTAGTGTCCATGCTTCACGTCTTTCCTCCACAGAGACAAAATATACCATGGATGGATTTCTTTAACATCCTTCTCAATCAATATTTTCACCACATGCCTACAAATAATTCCTCGAAACTCAAACAAATGACAAGAACATTGTATATCACATTCAGTCTCATAATAACTAACGGTATAAACAACTTTTTTTTAGAATCTCCATGTTTCCCTTCCACAATATTTTTGACATGAAATGCATAGCGTGCACCATCCACTTTGACCAATGAAGAATTGCAAAACAACATACCTCGTAACTCATCTTGAAACAACTTAAATATTGCATTTGTGTATGCTTCCTGAAAGTGTCACTCAAAATAAAACCCAGTTACTAATTTATATGAACAATTGAGAGACTCAAAACCAGCCTTATTTTCTTTTTCAATCTTGCTTTTCAGTGCATTGTCATATTGCTCAACAAATTGTCATAATGAGGTTTTAGAATTAACATACACATCAAAAAAAAGCATGCATGCTTTCACTTCTTTGTGTAGTAGACGTCCCTGCCCAAAAGTTTTCTTTTACATATATCGGCACCCAACACATTCGATCGTTAAATAAAGAACTTAACCACTCATTTTTTTTTCAAGTGCATACTTTTCAACCAGCTTGCACCACCCATCTTCAAACTCTTGCATGTCCGTAGACTCATATACAACGGTTTTTAGAGTCTTCTTGATTACTTTATATTGAGGCAACCTCTTAATTTTCAAGGAATCTTTTTCATAATATGCCAAAGACAAAGACGATGATGAGATTTAGGGAATACATGTGCCATAGCTCCTTGCATTGATCGACATTGATATGTTATTATTGCTTTTGGTTCCCGTACATGCATGCATTCTAACCATGACTTGAATAACCATACATATGTTTCTGTATCCTCTCGCGAAAGCAAACCACATCCAAATAAGATAGATTGTCTATGGTGATTTACTCCAACAAAAGGCCCAAATGACATATTATATTTGTTAGTCAAATATGTGCTATCAAATGAAATAACATCCCCGAGTGACTCGTATGCTGCCCTTGATCTTGCTTCTGCCCAAAATACATTTCGCATACGACCTTCATCATCCATATCAATCACGTAGAAAAAATTTGAACTCCTTTTTTGCATACAGACAAAATAATTACGAAGTGCCTCGGCATCCCCAAACCCAAGTCTTAGTTGTCTTACTTTTGCGATGTAAGATCTACAATCTGTCTCGTCAAAAGGCAAATTGTCATACCCTTTCGATTCAACAACTAACGAGTGAAAACTTTTATTTAACGGTCGTTGGAAACGCGATTTTTTAGGGCTTAAAGCATGATTATGTTCAAGAAAAACACTAGAGATAACACATCTTCCATCACCATATGCAATTACACTAATTTTTTCTTTACAGTTTGTTTTAGAAGACTTTTTATATGGTTTGCTTGTTTTAGGCACATATACCCCTCCTCTAGTACAACCAAGTGAATAGTATGTTTTAGCACAAGAAACTTTTGTTCTTGTACTAGATTTCCGTATACCAAATCCAGTTTGGAATGCATATGCTTTAAAGTAATTGTAAAGGTCTTCTTCTGAATCAAACTTCATTCCATCTTTAGGAATTTTTTGATCTTGAGGATTGAGAATCGTATGCCCTTCAACTGAATTTGCAGCCTCTTCAACTGAAATTGCATCCTTTTCTACTGAAACTACAACCTTTTCTACTGAATTTGCAGCCTCTTCAACTGAATTTGAAGCCTCCATACTGATCAAATATCAAATATTTTATTAACAATAAACAAAGATTTTATTAATAATAAAGCAACATAACCTACTATAAATTGTAATATTACTCAACAAATAAGAGTTATTTTATTAGAAATATAACCATACAGTTATATTATAAATGCAAATATGACAGCCAAATGACACCCAAAGAACAAATGATTCACATTTTTTGTATGTTGATTACACACCAGGCATAAAGAAGAATTGATATCCAAACCTTTATGATGCAAATTGATTCTCAAGGGAAGAAGATTCAGGTGTCCACACCATAATATTAACTTTAATGGGATCAACTTGTTCCAAGAAGTAGGGTGGTGATCAGACAACGGCAAAGTGCATCAGTTCATGATCAACATAATCAAGATAATTGCAATTGCAATTTTCAATGATGATATAGCACTTGAATAACTTAATATATTTCTATATATTACTTGTTTTCTCATATGATTATGTACATATCCAAGATAATTGTAGTGGACCAAAGAGGAAAAATGTAACCAAAGACACCATCTCAAAAACACCATTACTGTGTGTAGTGCCTTCACATAATCAAAACAAAAACTACCTGATTGTTGTTGATTGTTGCCGTTTTGATTTTTGCTGCTGGCGCTCGGGTAGCAATTGTCGTGGGCAAGAGAGTACACGAGAAGAAGGGTTTGAGAAGGAATCAATATTGAGAAGGAATCGGGATTACCTGCGCACGTTCATGTGATCATCATCTTACGTGATTTTTTTTTCTTTTTTGTCAATTACCTCATTAAGGGCACTATAAGAATATCAAATTAAATTAGATGAGATGGAATATTGATGACAAATGGCATAATTTTAGTGGGTAGGTATATTAGTAGGAGGAAATAGTAGGAGGCAATTTAATTTCTCATTAGGATATTAAGAATGTAAGTATATAACTTGAGGGACCAAACGGTAATATATATATATATATATATATATATATATATATATATATATATATATATATATATTAGTTTCTTTTTCTTTCGTTTGGGCTGCTAGGGGAGTTGCACAAAAACCTCACGATCGTTTGTTTTTGGTCTATTGAAGGACCAACGATAAGAAGTAAACAAAAAAAATAGGATTGAGGTGGGAAGGCAGTGGGTGCGAACGATCTCAAAGCAAGAAAAGGGATTTTACGTCAACAGGAATTTTAGGGCGTGGAGGCTGTGAAGAATCAAATCTCAAAGCTGGTAAATTCTCGACTTCATCCCTCTCTTGTGTTCTTATTTTAATTTCTACTGTTGAGGTAAAAATCATGAAGTCGAATTGCTTTCCGTTTGTCGATTAATTCCGTTCTCTTTCACTTTAATTCTTGTGATTTCTCATAGAGTCGATTTTCAGCCTCATTAGGTGTGTTCTTGGCTAGTTCTTTTTGTCAAAATATTGTTATGAACAACTTCAAAGTGTTATTAATCAAGTTCATGAATTGCTCAAAGTTTTGGAATCAACGTCTTCCTTTTTGTTGTTAGAATTCATGTTTTTTATCTCAAATTATGGTGATTTCATGTGTAGTGTTTTGATTCATAAAAACCATGTTTTGAACCATCAAAAAGGTTCTCAAAACAATCCCTTAAGGTCTTTATATGAGGCTTAATGAACTTTGCTTTTCCCATAAAAGCAATGTATTTTGAGTCTTGGTTTGGGGTTTAAATTGTTATTATAACTTCTTGACATGTTGCTACTGTTAAGAACTCAATTTTTATCTTTGTGGGTGCTTTTGGTTATGACTTAATGGGTTAAGTGGTCAAAAAGTCCTTGAAATTCAAAGCTGGGAAATGCAGCAAAATTACCAATCTGTTCTTGTTTTGAAAAAAATCCAGAAAATTAATCTTAAGTCGGATTGATGATCTGTAAAATATCAAAGTTTTAATTTTGGGTATAGTTTTTCCATGATGTTTCCCAAGACCTGGTATTGTCCCTAACCAATATGAAAATTGTCTTTTTCACTGACCGGTCGGAAATTAGCTGCACGGATAGGCTGTCTTGAAAAATTTATAGAAAATTCTAGAAAAATCGTATGGACTTGTGCGAGCACTTTATGAAAAGTTAAAATTCTAATATACTAGATATGAAAAAATATTGCAACTTATTCAGGTCTAAGTGGGGCTAAAGTGACCTTGAACAGACTGTTGTTTCAGGTCAAAATATGAGAATTTGACCTAATAACTATTTTGCATGTTTGGGTAGTTAATTGTTATTATTTGTTCATGTAAACTTATAGTAATACATATATTTGTGTTTAAATAGGTTAAGGTTTAATACCTCGGGTCCTACAAGATTTGAAGTGTGGAAAGGGTGCTTGTTTGACAAAGGCGAGTCAATCTTTGTGGTTATGTAAAGTACTTGTTAGGAATTCCACATCTTAGAGGGATTGGAATGAACCTAGGTTGTTTAGGTTGCATGTACCCCAATTGTAAATGATATTTTAATATGAATCATGTTTCCTTCATGTTATTCTTTTTGTTTGCTATTTTGATGTGAGGGGTGTGATATGTCCATGATAGAAAGAGGGATTTGTGATGGTTGTGTGTGGCATGTGCATGCTATGTTTTTCTAAAAATACTTGTCTATGTTGGTTAGGACAATGCATGCTAGTGATATAATATGCCTTAATGATGAAGTGATGATATGTGCATGATTATATAAAGATGTAATATGCCTTAACTTGATATGTCTTGTTGCATGTTTACATATTGTCAAGTAGGGTAGTAATATGCCATTTAATATTAATAGAAATTAAGCAAGATTACTTAGGGAGGTCTATAGTGTAATCCTTATGTGATGAATAAATAATATATTAATTAAAAAAGGGAATACACTTAGTGGGGCGTAAAGGGTAGCAACCTAGACTTAGGTGTGTGTACCCTATCCGGATACTTGTGATGGCCTTATAGGTCAGACGAAGCTAGAGGAAAAGAGCATAAGCTAAATGGAGACATTAAGTGGTTTTCTAGACCACCACTCGGGACATGGTTCATGGACACTAAGATGTTCGAGGACTAGAGTGATATTGGCGTTGTGATGGTGGTGGATCAAATTTCACGTTTGGGTGGGAAGTTTCTAGTGATGGGAAACAATGACAAGTATTACTCTCGAACGACAACGCATATACTTGTATGTGCAACGTCGGAGTAGCGAACGCAGCAAACCGGGAGCAATGTTACATGTGAGAGTCGCGCCTCACTTAGTGCATTGGTTCGAGCAGGTCATGTTAGTAGTGAATGAGGTTTTTACCTCTTGGGTTAGTGTGGAACCAGGGTTAGTGATGGACCCAGTAGGGTAGGGTTGGGCCGGTCACTTAGTAGTGAACGAGTTTTGCCTTCAGGTTGGTGATGGACCTACGTGCAGGGTGTTTACCTTACGGGTTAGTGATGGACCCATGTGTGGGGAGTCTTCCTTATGGGTTAGTGATGGGACCATGTATGGGGAATCTTCCTTGCGGGTTAGTGATGGACCCAAGGATAGGAATAATTACTAAGTATCTAATATTAAAAGATAAATAATAACGGTATACCCTAATGATACTTAGTATAGAACATGCGATGTATGTGATGTACATGATGTGTGTGATGTATGTGATGTATGTGTGGTATGTTATGCATGAGATGTATGTGATGATATGCTATGTGTGTTTTCCTAACATTGTACTCATGGTTGACTCACTTAACATTTGCTGACACTTGTTTATTTGCTGGTTGTTGCCTTGCATAGGTACACGTAGCATAGTTTGACGAATTGGTGAGGATGAGGAATTTGGGTCGTTACATTCCAGTTTATGTCTTAGTATTGATACCGTTTGGATATGTCGTGGAGTTTTCTTAACACTTGTTTTTGAGAACTTGTTTTTGATTTGATTTATGAACTATATTTTGATGAATGATGTTTTTGAAAATAAACGTAACCTTGGTGATGTTTCCTTTAAACTTTAAATAAGTCTTCCACTAACATATTCTGTTAAATAAATGTTTTAAAAATAGAAAAAATTTGGGTGAAAAATCACGATGTTACATTATCCATTTGCATGCATACAAGAGGGTAAAAACTCAAACCCTTGGTCCAAAATTTATCTAAAGCCCCAAAATTCTTGCATGGCTCAAAGAGAATGCCAAAGCTCTCATTTTCATGAGCTCAAAACTACAGAACACTACATTACAAGGACCTATGAGTAGCTCATACTTCACTAGATCAAACTATAGGACCAAAAATGTACACAAACTCTAAACTAGCAAGATCTAAGCAACTAACTCATAAAGATTCGAACTTTAAACCTCCAAATGATGCTTGAAGGTGAGATTCTTCTTGATCTAAGTGGTCTTGATCTTCCAAGGTCGTTCTTCAATCCTCTCATTGCTTCAATGACACCAAAACACACACTTTCAAGCTCAAAAAGGCTCACACAAGGATTAGGGTTTGCTAGGGATGAAATAAGAGATGGAGGCTGACGAGGTAAGAGGTCTTGAGGAGTTAATGATGCTTAAATAGGGTCTAAAACCTAAAAAAATAGGGTTTTGGAATCAACCACGTATGCCCAACGTACATTGAGTACGCCCAACATACTAAACAACCTACACGTTTTCACTTTAAAGAGCCAAGGGACCAATTTTGCAAATAAAATTCATACTAAGGGTATAAATGGAAAATACCTAGATCAAGGTGTTACATGGATATGTTTAGCAAGAGGAGGATTGATATTGTCGGCTCAAGTGGGTGGTTTAACTTGTCTTCAGAATTAAGGTGAATTATCCCCACTATACTTATGGGTCGAAGGCACCAATGCCGGCCTACTAGGCTGTGTCATGTATCCTTATGTATAGGGTGTTGCTATGCTGTAGTGATCTGTTAGATTGGTAGATCTGTGTAATTACCTGTACTTGCTAGTTATTGTTTATATTTTGTATATGTCAACATAATGTGGTTGGGTTGAGGATTTACTACTATATGCTATAATCCAACAAACCCGGGGCAATCCAGTCTGATGAATGTGGGCCGGGGCAATCCAGTCCGATGACTATGGTTTGGGGCAATCCGATCCGATAACTGTAGGCCGAGGGTAATCCGGTCTGATGACTTGTGGAACTGAGGGTAATCCAGTCTGATGACTGTGGACCCAATATACATGCTTGTATATGTATTATTGTGTGGGGTATTTTGGGAAACTCACTAAGCTTCGTGCTTACCGAGTTGTTTATAAATGTTTTTAAGGCACCATCGGTGAATGTGGGAAGACGAAGGTGTGATCGGCCACATCCTCCTGCTGATTTACGTTTTGAGAGATTTTTGATAATCTGATTATATGGATTTGATTTTAAAACAATGGTTTACTATCTTATGGTTTTCTGGGAATGTTTTATAAAAAAGAAAAAAATTTATCATGGTTTTTGGGATGTTACAAGTTGGTATCATAGCCATGGTTTGAGAGAACTAGATGAACACTTGTGTGATTCCAGACTCAAACTATGGATCTGCAAAATATTTTTCATAATTAACTTTAAAATAACTAAAGGAGTGGATGCAATGTGTACAATCAGTTGGAGCTCAAGGAAAGTTATTCCAAAATATACCCACTCTTGTTTTATGTTTATTGTTGGTATGTTAAAAATGCATGCTAAAACGCCTATTAGGAGATATGCATTTTGATGCCTTGTTGCCTGTAGAGTTCCACTGCTCGAATGCTACTTGCTTTGTGCTTTGTAGGACTCATATTGATGTGAGTTAACTATTAAATGAATACGCTAAGTTACATGCTGCAAGGGTTAAATAATCTTAGAGTGATTGATTTGGCCCTATTGCGTAACTCTCATTTGATTCTAACCGTTGTAGGGTTGAGTCTTTTAGTCGAACGTGATATTGCCATATTTATACATATATGTAGGCATTATTTTAATACATTTTAAGCTATATTTTGGTAAAATGCAAAGATATTTGGTACTTACTATGTTAAATTTTATTTTGCAGCCAAAAGGGACATTCTGGAAGAAAAATGACTAAAACGACAAAAGCTGGATACTTGGAGGATTGGAGCTGAACTTGGAGCTTAAAAAGAAGAGAAGATTATGCAAAAACGAGTCCCACGACGTGGCTTTATGAATACCACAACGTGGCATCAAGGAAGATCTCAATTCTATTTGTGAAATAGAAGCTCATGATGTGTGCATTTGTTATTCACGTCTTGAGAACGGGTCCTAGAAAATTTTTACGCGGAGAAGCAAGTTTCCTTGTTGAATATGGATAAGTACTGAAGTCATGGCATGCCACCCTATTGGTCACGACGTGGGGAGCTGTAACATCCCAAAAATCAAGGTAAAAATTTCATTTTCAATATAGGAAAAACACTTAATAACTTTGTTCCAGACATTAAAAACATTTCAATTAAAACTAATATCAGAGTCTAATCCCAAAGATCACATATTGCGGAAAAACATGGATGTATGCGTTGCGTGTGAAATCCCCTAATTTCACGGCCAGAAAATACCGATTTGTTTATGCTTTGTTTTAAAATCAGAGTAATATTTTCAAGAAAACTGTTGCGGAATTTGTTACTAGAAAACATGATAAATACTTTATCCAAGCATCTCCGAAGAGATGTATTTTATTCGTTTTAAAACATTTGGGATGTCCTGGTCAATACAGACACATAAGCATAAACCAGACTTACATTCATCTACACTAATGATATCCATCTCTTTAATCTCTCAGTGTAATGTGTCTTTGTATCGATACCTGTGATACAAAAATATTGAGTGGTTCAGGTTTGGAAAACCTGGTGAGTACATAGGGATTTCAATCCCACAATGTTATAACATATATATAATTTAGAATTCACGCAATATAAAATTTTTCTCTCCATATATATAACCAACTCTTACCCCACCCTGTCAATCCTCTCAACGAGACTAAAAACTAACCTCTCGACCTGATCCATACTCCCGGATCTAAAACTAACCTCTCGACCTGATCCATACTCCCGGATCTAAAACTAACCTCTCGACCTGATCCATACTCCCGGATCTAATAACAAATAACTATGTCATGTCCATACTCCCGGACTAAGGGCAACTAACTATGTCTTAATCCATACTCCCGGATTAATGACAGATTATATGTCCTGTCCATATTCCTGGACTAAGGACAACTAACTATGTCTTAATCCATACTCCCGAATTAATGACAGATTATATGTCCTGTCCATACTCCCGGACTAAGGACAACTAACTATGTCTTAATCCATACTCCCGGATTAATGACAACTGACTAAGTCTTAATCCATACTCCCGGATTAATGATAATTAACTAAGTCCAATCCATACTCTCGGACTAGGGACGAATAACTATGTCTAATCCATGCTCCCGGATCAATGACATATTTTTAAATTCTATTCTCCGTATATATCTCACTCGTACTCATAAAGAGATACTACCCCATAACCATTATAACAAACCTTAGGTTTACTCTTTAACCTAAGTTATCATAAACAATCAGGTATGTTCTTTAACACTTAATTCAGACATCATCAAATAACTCACACAAAACATATATTTAATACATTCAAACAATACTTGTATTAAAATCATGTTCATGAAAGGGACTATGCACTCACATGATAAGACGACGATTGGACAACACTTTGTCCCTTAAAACAATATTCTTCGATGAACCGGGATGTTTTCTCAAAAAAACTGGGCTTCTCGCGGGCAGAGTTTCGGCTCGATAACTCTTTTTCTCGGGATCTTCGGAGCTCAGAGCTTCCTTTAGATGTTCGATATGTAACCGGGGTGTCGGGGTAGTGTAAAGGGGCTTAAAAGAGAGTTTGAAGTGTAAGAGAATAGGTTTTTGGAACCTAAACTCGGAGACCTTCGTTTCTATTTATAGGGTGAAAAATCGACTCTCACGTCGTGAACCATGTATGTTTACGTCGTGACTTTGATCCTGGTCATCCCCTAGGCTTGCCGTGTGTCTTCTAGGCTCGAAACGAGTCGTTCACTGAGTTCACGTCGTGAACACTGTTTTCACGTCGTGGTCTCTGACACAGCTTTGGGGTTCGCGCCCTGAACTTCATAAATTCATATCTTTTGCATATGAACTCCGTTTTCGACGTTCTTTATATCGACGCGAAGGTGAGATTATGCTCTACAACTCTTGTTTAGAATTCGTCGGCTAATTTTAACTTTATTTTTTTTATTTTTTTATTATATTATTTTTAGTAGGACAGGACAGGAAAACTCCGTTAGAAATTCATAACTCCTTCATCTGACGTCCGTTTTCGTCTGTCTTTTTACCGTTGGACTACTATCGACGAGATCTTCGATTCTCGTTTAGATTGTTTCGGCTAGAAACCACTCGATCTCATATTCGAACTTTGGGCTGCATACCGCTAAGTCGAAACTTCGAAAAATCATAACTTCCTCATACGAGGTTAGATTTAGACGTTCTTTTGATGCACGCTTTCGGTTTAACGTATTCTACGACTTTCGTTTAGATCGCTAAGGCCAAATATCGCTCTATCGTAATTTCACTATTTACGTCGCGCTGTGTCGTGCCGGTTCTGTCGCGAAACTTCAACAGGTCATAACTTCTTCGTTATAACTCGGATTTCGGCATTCTTTATATTTTCGGAAACCTTGTGACATATACTATGACTTGGTTAAGATTATTCATTCTAAATAATCTTTTATCAAAAGTCACTTTTGATGCTTATCGTCTCTAAATTGACTAGCCCGGATCAACGAGCATTACATTGCGATCGTCCCGAGCTCCTTGATTTGAAAACTGGAGGTACCTGAAACCAAAACTGAAAACCATAAGCACAAAGCTTAGTGAGTTCCCCAAATACCACATACCATACATATCAGTCATATTGATACATGCCATACATAACCGTGAACCATACATATGCATGAATCATAATCATATAAGATGCTATGTGCCGCACATAGTCTTGCCGTTTTGCCACGGGCCGCCTCGTGGTCTTTCTTGTCAAGTCGGGGCCACCCCTTGGGTCTTACAGACAAGTTCCAGGAGCCACCTCTGGGTCTTCCATGCAAGTATCACAAAGACAACTAACATACAATCTACTCTACTTAGCTAATAGCATACAATGTGCCAGGAGCCGCCTCCTGGTCTTTCAAACATAGTGCCAAGGGCTAACCCCCGGGTCTTCCTACAATACATAAACCAAATGGGCCGGAATCGGTGCCTTCGACCCATACAAACCGTGAGGAGACTCACCTCAAATGCAGAAGCTTATTGCATGAAATCCCTAGCTGCTGCCCTGACGATTTCCCAAACTAACAATAACCGAAACAACCTCCAGTTAGCAACTGAATTCCAAACCATTATCCATAATCCATACTTGGGGTAAAATGACCATTTTACCCCCGACCCAACATCAACCAAAAACCGAGGCCCAAGCCCAAAATCAAAAGGCCCAAAACTATACGATCCATAAGAGCCCACTAATGGCCCAATTTTACAAATTGGACCCAACCCCATATGGGCCTTACCCAAAGCCCAACAATTCATGGTCTAATAATAATTATCCGATGGGCCAAAGGTCCAAGCCCATTGGGCCCACTAAAGTCCAAAACTATTGGGCCCAACAAGGCCCAATACGAAATCTTGGCCCAACTAGACATGTCCAAACGAAAGTCCAAAATTCTAAGAACCTTCTAACCAAAAATCCCAACACGTGAAAACTCCAAACCAAGTCCGAAGCCCAATATGAACAAGCCCAAGAAGCCCACTGTTGGACCGAACACTGGGTGTTCCCTTGTAGAACGTTGGGCGTTCGTTGCCTGACCATTGATCGTGACTCGATGCCAGAACGCACGACGTTCCCAACCAGGGACCAAAAAAATTACATTTATGTCTTAATAATTTAAGTCCAATGTTCAAATCTTCAAAGTAGCTTCCTATCAGTGTCTTAAGCCATAAAGTCATCAACTTGGCACCTTTTCATGGCCCAAAAAGGACCCAAACATCCATTAAAGCTTCCAATCCATAAATCACGACCCAAAACCTTTGCATGGTTGGTCCTTAACCATCAAGTTACCATTTTTATGACTCAAACAACTCAGAAATGTGAGGATCTGCAATTCTAGGCTTTTGGAGTGGCTGAAACTCCCAAAGAGCATCCATATGTTCATAAGAAGCACAAAACAAGCCCTAATCTAGATCTTAAGCTATAAGATAGCAAGATAGAAACTTTATACCTTATGGGACTTGAAAATGAGCTGGAGAACCTGGATCCAAAAGCTCTTCCTTGATCAATGAGACTCCACGGTGATAACTCTCCTTCAAGAACACCAAAATACACTTAAAGATGGTCTTCCAAGCTCACACACTCACAATTAGGGTCAGGGATTTGAATGAGGCTCAAGGTATAGTGGAGGCTGAAAGAATGAAGAGCCTTAGGTCTTAAGTTGTTTAAATAGTGCACACTTAGGGTTTTTGAGTGCAGACGACGAACGCCCTGCGTTCCTCCCTGGAACGCCCCGCGTTCGTCTTAGCCTCCGCGTCCAACTTCATGCATTGAATGTTGAGCGTTCAAGATATGAATGCCTCGCGTTCAAGCCTTTCCTCCAACACAAAGCTAGCAATTAAAAGTTCTAGGCTTGAAAAACCTCCACACTTAATTAGATCAAGCCCATGCATGCAATATGAACCTTATAATTCTCGAGATGTTACAGGAGCATTTTAAGGAAACTATAAATAATGTTTGCTTTATCGACTTATGGACGGTTGGAGAGATATTCTGGAGAGTTTGGTCAACTTTTGGGACAGAAAGACTACAAAAAACAACCCTTGGAAGGAGAAGAAGATTCGAGATTAAGATTTTTGAAGATTGTAGCAAGAACTCATATGATACATTCGGTTTGCATTAGATTGATCATATCTAGTTTAAATTCTTATGTTTTATGGTTTTATTTTCTGCAATGATGAGATAAATCATTAGGATTTCATTTAGTGTAGATGAACCCTAATACTATGTGGTAGTTTCTCTTTTCATGGATTTTATGAAGTTAGTTTAGCTTGTGTTTGATTATCAATACCTAGCATGTTAAGTTACGTAAGGTTATAAATTTAAAACTAGTAGTTAAGTTAATATGAACCAAAATCTGATAACCCCCCCCCCCACCAATTTAGTTATTGTTTTTTATATTAGTTTTTACTAGTTATTGTATTCATGAAGTAGTTAGCTGACATTAATAGGAGTCTTTTAACAGCTGATGGCAGGGTAAAGTGGGATCCTAGGAGAGCCTAGGAAGTGCTTTAGTGCGGGTAGTACGCTGTTTAGCGGGTATTGAGAGTATTATTATGAGTAAGTGACTTAGAGGAATCAGGATGATTCTTGAGGAAAGTATGGATATGTGTTGAAGGTAGTATTGGGCCCGTACTACTAGAAGCACATGATCCATACTCGAATTGAGGAAAGTCATGGGGAATCAAAGGAGTTGGTTGAGGGTGGATAACATGGTTTGGAACCATGATTCGTTGCAGTGTTTCCATATATGTCGATCTTTCGGTTATGATTGTCCAGGATGAACATGAGCCTGGTATTTATTCGGGACTTAGAGGCCATGTCAGTTTGGATATGAAGGGTACATATCCATACGCGTTAGTTGGTCTTAAGGTGTCGAAGACCTTGTTCTAAGTAGTGCTAGTTTTAGTCGCGAGACTTTTGTAGAAAGTGGATGTGATGGTCGACTTGCGCTAGAGGATGGGTGGGCGGTCGATGGATTGGGAAGTCATTTTCTACGACAGTGTTATGTTCTTCCCACCTCCTGCGTTTTAGGGAGGGGGGAGGTAAAGGGATCGGGTGTGTGTCAGTCGATAGATATAAGAAAAGGAGGGTGTTCTCCGCATCTATTTCCGCCACAAAAGGGCATCGTTCGATTCGTGGTAAATTGCTTTCGTCTTTCAAGGGAATGTTCATGACTCGACTGTTCTTTTGGTTCGACGGCCTAAGTGAAGACCATGTCACGATTCGGATATGTGTTGCAGTTTTGAGAAGATTGGGGTATCCAGGGAGGATCGGGATGTCCCTATTCAGAATAGAGAGTGCTACGAATATGCTAAGTTTTTCGGAGCTATTGATTGAGCATCTATGAAGGATTATTGAAGCTCCAGAGGACGATAAGGTAGTGGATAGTTCTTTTAATGTAAGTTTTGGTTTCACGAAGCCTTGTTCGTAAGCTGCCTTGTCAATCCAATGGTATTTTGATTGAGTTCGTTAAGATCGAGGTAAAAATGCTGAGAAGAGTTTCTGAGGTCTCCATCAGAGGATCAAGGTTTCTTCATGATTGTTTGGTCATTATTCGAAGATCTTCATATGCCAGTTTGCATACCGAGAGCTGTGTTTAGAGGGTATCTGGATAAACTAGTTTTAGGCTTCGAAATGGGAAACGTCAGCCAATGATAGAGTAATCCCTAAGTAGAGGAAGACTGAGTGTTCTGTTTGGAAGATTAGCAACCATATTGATTTTGATGGTTTCAACACAACATGTCAGAGTAAGTTGTAGTAAGTTTATTGGATTTTTGGTATTCGAAAGTGTTGAGATCTTTTATGGTGGTGAGCATTAAGGGATTGGTTAGAACGCGGGTGCAAGGTGAATTGCTGTCAGATTTATGCTTTCAGGGTTGTGCGTGTCGTCCTTGCATTGGAAGCTTCTAGACAAATATCTCGTTGTAGCTGGCTGTCTCTTCTGGGACAACGAAATAGAGTTAAGAGGAGCATGTGTTACTTAGGTTCAATGTCAGTTGAAGGGTTGGTTAGCTTTTTGAACTAATCGCTATCATTAGTAAGGGTAGAGATATTGTTGATTTATTAACCTACATCAAGGTGTGGTGGATGCACTTTCGCATGGGTTTTGTTCTGTGGTTGATAATATTTGAGAATTGTCGAGTTGTAACAGTTGGCGATGCTGTGGGTGCATCGATCTTTCATCAAGTGTAGAGAAATGGATATTTTGGACTCTTGGTTAGGGTGTTAGAGCAACGTTGATCAATTTTCTGGAAGGGCTTCAGATCTATGTGGACTATAATTTCGGTGAGTCGTGCCAACAAGATTGGAAATGAGTAAATATGTTCACGATTCTGATAGCATTCCGGTTAATTATTAAGTTTTCCTTGAATAGGAGGTGGGTTCAATCAGTTGAGAAATCATAGGATCTGTTTGATTATTTAAGATTGAGATATTACTTTGAGAAGGATTTTATGGTTGGGATGCTTATTGATAATGGATTGTGATCACGATATGGGAATCTTAGGGTTTTGTTGTTATGGATTGTGGGCATATATTGGAATTCTTAAAGTCGTGAGGGAGTGGATGATTCCAAGTGGGGGAGAACCGCTTGGGAGTAATGAAAATATTTTCAATTGCGGATCAACTTGGAGTTTAATAACTAAGGACAAAATGATATATGGTTTCTAGTTGTGGTATGAGTCGAGGCTCACACAAGGAATAGTGTTCATTGGTCTGTTGTAATCAGGGAAACAAAGGTTAAGGATTCAGGCTATCTCGTTCCGGGACGTGAAGTAGAGGTAGGGGCACATTTTGGATATGTGACTAGGTTCAGGTTGAAGGTTGTGTTAGGACCTTTCTGCATGTTCTTGTCTAATGAGGGCTCTGTGGTATGAAGCACGACCCGAACGCTTGATAGGTTCCAACAGTCAAGGGGTTCGACTCGTATTGATGTTTGGTTATGTATTCTTATGGGTATTTGGCAAGACCATGGGTTGGGCCCATGACATTTATGGAAGTGTTGCAAGACTACGGGGTAACCTCAACATTCACTAGGTTGGTAGGCGGTTGTGGAAGTGTGGTATGTCAATGACTCAACTCGTAGCATTCTATAGGACGAGTTAGGCCATTGCATGAATGGTTGTAAGACTGTGAAAGGGTTACATTATAGTATGGTAGGGATCCTATGGTTTTGGTAAGTGTTAAGTAGGATATTGATTGCGTTTCTGTAGGTCGGTGGGATGATGGCCGTATGTCTATAGGCCCAGCGGGCGCTGGTCGAGAATCTTCATGTCTGAGATTGGGTGATGGAAAGAACGGTGAGGAACCATGAGCTTCTCATTCCAATGGTTGGATGGTTTCACGACGTGTCATGGACCACCATGGATTTTACTTGTGTTTTGGGTCGGAAGATGTGCCTTGGTGATATGTATGTGTGATTCGTTGGTCTTTGGCATAGTTGGGTATTTTGAGCATTATGGAAATAAAATAGATGGCTCGGTAGCCGACAAGTTAGGTCAAACTTTGGTAGGTCTGACTTGTTAGAAAGCCACGGTGGTTATTGGCAGTTACTTGTGGAAATTTCATAGTAGATCTTATGGGTGGTTACGAGAACAGTTCCAAGTGAGTTGGATTGTCAGTGATGGAGCTCTTTGTAGTAATCATGTATGAATTGTTAGTTGATTGTACCCCTAAGCACGTGGGAGTATGAATGCAACCTATAATTTTCTTCCAGATTGACCACTAATATGCCTGTGGGAGTGGTAGGATGTTGATGACTTGACAGGAAGCCAAGTGTGTATCTGATAACTTGTAGGCGATTTCTGAGTTTGGGTTGGGTTGAAATTTTGGATTAAATATTTTGAGTATTGTTATACTCGGCTCAGTGGTGTTCTTGGTCAGATACTTGGGATAAGTATGAAGAATGGATGATCATCAACCATTATATTTGTCCTTGGAAATTTTATGTTGATGGGTTCCCAATTCTGTGAAGTATAAATCAGTTTAGTCGTAGCTTTGAGATTTTCCTGGTTTGAGTAGTTCGCTATGAGTGGGATCGTACAGTTGAAGGAGAGGGAGGTGGTTGCTGCGATTGAATGTTTTCAAGTGTTTGGATTGTAGCTGGCATTAGTTAAGTTCTGCATGGTATCTCGAGTTTTCAATATGAATGTGTTAATTTTATTAAGCGATGGGAGGAAGCATGTGAAATAGTGTTAGTACGGTTTTCAGGAATTCTAACCAAGGAAGATTTCGAGGACAAAATCCAATTTAAGTGGGGAAGAATTGTAACACCTGGTTTTAGTGATGTTCTAATTTCGAGACATCGGGCCGGAATTTGATCAATTGATGCTGTTGGGCTTCAAAGGAATAGGGTTTAGGCCCTTTTTGAATATTGCCAATGTTGGATTAACTGGTTAAAGCCCTCGATTTGTGCCTTGAAGCCATGGGAAAATTAGAAAGGTGATATCTCGAGTTTATTGCATGAATTAAGGATTTTAGTTCGACATTTTTTAGTCAAAAGTAACTAGATAAGATCTTCAATACCTTTCCGTTCATATAAAGAACGCCGAAAACGGAGTTGAAACGAAAAAGTTATGGATATTTGAAGTTGAATTAGAAGATGGGGTTTTGCACTATGCAGGGCGTAGGCAAGCTACGCAGGGTATAGATGTTGAAGGAGGAATGCATTTTTAAGGAGCTACACATGGCGTAAATTAAGCTACGCATGGAGTACATTCTGACCAAAACCCTAACCCTAAGGTTTTGTGCCCTATTTAAGGGTTCTATCTTATTGAAATCCTTCCTATTACCGGCCTCCATCACCTCAAATCGTTCCTTTGAAACCCTTTCCACCAATTGTGAGTTTTGGGAGCCTTAGTGTGATTTTGGGTGCATTCTTAATGAAGGAGTCCATTGGAGGAGCAAGTGTGAGCTCCAAGCTTTGTAGATCTAGACTTTGCACCGCATCACCTATCTCCAGAAGGTATAAAGCTTACATCTTCATGCTCCAAGATTTGAATGCCTCCTTCTGATGTTTTTGAGGATATAGAGTCATAAAAGATAGCTTGGACACTTTCATCCCTCCATGAATGAGTTCTTGAGAAATAGATAACTTTATGGAGCTAGGTTTTGGTATCGTGCTCTTTGTGACCATAAAAATGGATAAAGTTAGAGACTTTATCCATCAAGACATTCATTTAGATAAGATCTGGGAGTTTAAGAGTTTGGCTTGCTGTATTAAGAGCTTAATAGAAGTTTTTGGGATCAGGGGCACTACGCAGGGCGAAATCTAGGTACGCATGACATAGCTCTACGCAGGGCATAAATTAGTTACACAGGGCGTAAGTTAACTTAGGGTGGACCGTTAACGTTTTGGCCGATTTGACTTTTTGACTTAGTATTGGAAGGGAAAAATGGTCTTTTGTCCAAAGGAGGTTTAATTGTGAGCCTAAACCTTTCGTGGGCCAGTCATTTCTTTGATTGTTAATTAGAGTTTTATTATGGATATGTTTAGTAATAGGAGGCTTGATATTGTCGGCTCGAGTGGGTGGTTTATCTTGTCTTCAGGATTGAGGTGAGTTATCCTCACTACACTCATGGGTCAAAGGCACCAATCTCGGCCCACTAGGTTGTGTTATATATACTTATGTATAGGATGTTACTATGATGTAGTGATATGTTAGATTGGTAGATCTGTATGATTACATGTACTTGTCGGTTATTGTTTATCTATTGCATATGTCGACGTAGTGTGGTTGGGTTGAGGCTTTACTGCTCTATGATGTAAGCCAACAAACCCGAGGCAATCCAATCCGATGACTGTAGGCCAGGGCAATCCAGTCCGACGACTGTGGGCCGGCGGAATCTAGTCTGATGACTGTGGTCCGGGATAATCCAGTCCGATAACTGTGGGCCTGGGGTAATCTAATCCGATGACTGTGGACCCATGGGTAATCCAGTCGGATGAATGTGGACCCAGTATGCATACTTGTATATGTATTGTTGTGTGGGTTATTTTAGGGAAACTCACTAAGCTTCGTGCTTACCCAGTTGTTTATAAATGTGTTTTAGGTGTCATCGATGATTGTGGGAAGACGAAGGCGTGATGGTACACATCCTCCTGCTGATTTATGTTTTGAGAGATTTTTGATACTCTGATTCTATGGATTTGATTTTAAAACAATGGTTTACTATCTTATGGTCTTGTGGGAATGTTTTATAAAAATGAAAAAAAAAATTCATGGTTTTTGGGATGTTACACATTAAATGTATGGGATGATGATTATTTATTTTATTATTTTTAACAAACAAATTAAAATATTAAATTGAGTTTTAATTAAAACTGTTTTTTTTTAAATTAATCTATAATTGTTTTAAATTAAAATGTGTTTGGTGAATATACTGTATGCATCTAATTTATTCGTCACACTAAATTTTTGTAAACAAAGGTAACACAAAATTAACACCCTAAATTTGAATTTTACCATCAAAAGAGTTGGGTCAACTTGTAGATATATCTTTAGACATAGTTATACCTAACATTATGGCATCCAAATATGAATTTATGGGTCCTGGTCAGACCTAACTAGTAGATTTACATGTTCTTATTGTGAATGATTTAACTGGGGCCCTCATCAAGATGAGACTAAAAATGAAACCACTTATTTACTTTCTAAGTCCCATAAAGACATGAGTGTTGCATATAGATACAGTTGGTGATCTTTTTCTACCGATCAAACTTATTGTTATATGTATGATCAATAAAGCAAAACAATAAGACCTTAATGTGAATATTAACCTTCAAAAAGCTCAGTTTATCACAAAACATATGGGTGATTAATTTGTAAGGAATTTAATATCGAAAAATACTAAAATATAACATTTTATTTCTTTTTATAGATGTTAATTAACTAGATGAACACACACAAACTTAGTTTACATACTCTAATCACACAAACACCAAAGTCTTTAACAATTATATAAAAAAGCTACCTAGCATCCTCCTATGACTTGATCACAAACATTAACCTATAGAAACGAGAATGAACTCATTGAAAACATCGTTAACCACTTAAACTTGATGTTTCTTTTATTAGTATGGTTTCTCTTTAAAGCTAGGAATGTAACCTAGAGTCCAGTCTTGGCCTTGTTCCGTTGGGATGATTGCATCATTGCTATCTTGATTCAGATGATTAGGAGGTCCAATTGGTGGGAAGTCTAGCCAACTCCAGTTACACTAGTTATCATTGATCATCATGTTTACACCCTCAATATCATTGTTTTGTGATATGACTTCCATATCTAGAACATATTCATCAATATTGAAAAAATATGATCACAAATCTTAATTGAACTAACCGTTACTGATTCATCAAAATAAAATATACTATTTCGAATAAAAAACATACCATTTGGTAAAAAGCCAGAGGTGAAGTCATCCATAAATGTCATATCATTACCATTTGGTAAAGAAAGATGAGAGCACTGAACCTCACTTTGTAGGTTGTCTATTGATTCAAAAATTGTGCCAGTTGAAGGATCGGGTGGTTTGGTATATGAATCATCCCAAAATTCTTCAAGTTCTTTAGGGGGTCCGTTTGGTGGGATTTCTAGCCAACTGCAGCTATCATTGTTCATCATGTTTAAATCCTTCAAAATATCTGCTTGCGATTTAAGTCCCATATCTAAAACATCAGGAAAAATATTATTTGATTGGACATTAGAGATTTATTAGGAATTATATATTTCTAAAACAACAAACTTACCAATTAATGAAAAGCCAGAGCTTGAGGCATCCATAGATGTCATGTAACCACCATCTGGTACAGATACTATATTACAATTCACATTATTCATGTGAGTCGAAGAGAAAGTTGGTGTAATTGATGGAACAAATGAATGGATTGAAGGGATATCTAGTTCAAAAATTTTAGAGAAAAAAGCATCATCCATTTGAGAGATAGGATTCATGCCTAATGAAGTGATTTTTCGGGTTTTATCAAATAGATGTATATAAGGTGAGCTCGAAAGAGATAAGTTTTGAGGGGGTGACATTGTAAAGGTGATTCCATCATTCTTATAATTATTAAGTTTGGACTCAGACATGAAATAAAGGTGATATGAAGATGCAAGTAGAAGTGGGTAGCTTATTGGGTCCATTAGAGACATAAAGTCGAAGTGAATGCAATCAGGGTTTGCCTGAACTGAGGATGATGATGATGATGAAGCGGCCATGTTTGTTTGATGCAAAAAAGATGTTGAAGCGGGGATGCAATTGACACTAGGGTGTTCTACATATGATGAAGATAATGAAGACATGCTTGGGTTGAAATCAAGCTTTTCAAGGAATGATGATGATGATGATGATGATGACGATGATGATAATGATGAAATATAAAGTTGTTTTTTTCTTTGTGGAGGTTTTTCTGGTTGCGGATGGAAAAAGTCTCGACGCTTAATCTGTTGATGAATTCCAGGAGGGTAAACAGGTAATCCATTACGAACTCGTCTTTTAAACCTGGTGTACCAGTAATTTTTGATCTCGTTATCTGTACGTCCTGGAAGCTGTGCAATAAATAAAAACACACATTGATCATAGAAAAAACTTGATCAAAATGAATTGAAAAGATTCAAATGCACAAATTACACCAATATTTCTTACTCTCTACGGCCTATGCCTAAAAAAGGTTAAAATCTTGAATCTATATATATATATATATATATATATATATATATATATATATATATATATATATATATATATATATATATATATATATATATATATATAATAACCTACATAAATATTCATATTTCCTCACTAATTTGATTTATTATTATTATGTATTGAAATTAATATGGTATAATTTGAAAGGTTTTACAATTTAATTCTTAATAACTTTTTTACTACTATAAAAGAACTCAATTTTTTTAAATAACACAAACACAAATCACATAAAACAAATCATAGAGAAAACGAATATAAAGAAGCACGAGAAAGATTTTTGCGTTCGTTCAAGTTTTGTTTGACCAAATTTCGAGACAAAGCTACAATGTTAAACCTTTTTTTATATGAATGTTATATATTAGTAGAGTAGTTTAATAGTTTTAAATATGTTTCATATGTTTGACCAAATTTCGAGGCAAAGCTACAATAATGACTCCTTTATTATTATATTTAGTTATGTTTTATGTCTATTTTATAATTCAAGACAAAAATTATTTAATTGGTTGATGATTTGAATTTTTATTTGAACATTTTTATATTATTAATGATAAATTATCATATTAACATCTCATATAATACAAGATTTGATATTTATAACTTTGAATGATTTTTGTGACTACAAAAGAAGATATTAATTATTTATTTGGGTGTTTAAAATTTTAAAATAAATGTATGCACATTTATTTACCTAAATAAAACATTTTAGTACTTATCGTTAAATTGATGGAAAAAAATTACAAAAAATATCATGTACTCTTGATATAACAATTTTAAAAATAAAATCATATGGTTCAGTGTAGATAACTATCTTTTATTCTGAATTATTATATGCTTAACTTTTAATATATATATATATATATATATATATATATATATATATATATATATAAAAGGCTAAATACAAAACTTAAATCAAACTATTAAATAAACTTAAGAATTATCCAAAGACTATTTATATTTAAATATTATTAAAGTTCTATATTGATTTGAAACCTACTTAACTCTTCAATTTTCCTCATTAATTGATATATGATTATTAAATATCCAAATTAATATGTTATAATTTATGATGGGAAATTTAATAGGTTTTAATTAATTTAATAATCAATTAAGTATTTAGTAAAATGTTTTACAATTGAATTATTTGTAATTTATTATTATTATAAAAATATCAATTGTTTAAGTAAACACACACATAAAGAGATAAATCATATAAAAAGTCATTGAGAAAATGGATATAAAAAAGTATTTAGAAAAATTAAAGCTTTTTGCAGGTTCAAAGTTTTTCGTTATATTTTGAGGCAAATTACAATATTAAACCTTTTTAATTTGTACGTTTGTTATATATTATAAGAGTAATTTATTTGTTCATGGAAAGTTTCATTTTGAGCAATAATACGATGAAAATAAATCTTAAATGACTTATTTAATAAACATATAACACTTATTAGACAATAATAATAAAAGTATAATATTAGGTAGAAATTTGAAGAACTATGAAAATTTGAAGTAAATATCATGCAACTAAAATGAAAGATATAAGAGAACGACAATGTTTAAATGAACTTTTTATATTTAAAATAATTATTATTTAGATTTAATGGAAATACTTTAGTTATTTTTCACAACCTATATTTGTTATAATTTTTAAACAATATAATTTAATTACCGCGCAATACACGGGTATTCGCCTAGTTGTTCACATAATTCAAAAAATCTGTAATTAATATGATATATATTATTCCTTATTTAATACTTAAAATTGTCTTTACAATATAACTTGCAGACTAAAAGTTACACCTAAGATGATGAAACACAATTCAAATAGATACTTGGTGTTTTTTGTACTAAATTTTTAAATCGGCATTCATCACACAAACGTATACATAAAATATTATATAAATCCAAAATCCAAAATTTATATGTAACAAGTATACAAAACAACTAATCAAAATTTCTTAAAATAAACAAGAATGTGAAATTTTTAGTGTCTATTGTTTGACTATATAAACATAAGAATCAAACTCCGAAATTTTAAACCATTATAAACAATTTAGTCACATAGGTTTTTTTATTTACGATAAACAAGAGATTCAATGATAAGAAGTTATTTTAAAATTAATAACATTCTAGATGTGTAAAAATTGTTTTTTTTTTCCAGTTATATTTGTGTTTACATTTGTTTTTAGTTTCATGAAACCTTATATAAAATAGATAAATAAAGGTATGATATATATATATATATATATATATATATATATATATATATATATATATATATATATATATATATATATATATATATAGAGAGAGAGAGAGAGAGAGAGAGAGAGAGAGAGAGAGAAACAAATGACAAGAATCTATAATTAATATGATATATATTATTTCTCATTTAATATTTAAAATAGTTTTTAAAATATAACTGGTTCACTAAAAGTTACACTTAAGATAATGAAACACAATTTAAAAAGATAGTTGGTGTTTTTGTACGAAATTTCTTAATTGGAATTCATCACACAAACGTATACATAAAATATTATATAAATCCAAAATCTAAAATCTTTATGTAACAAGTATACAAAACAAATAAACATTTTCATTTTAAGAATAGGCATGAATGTGAAATTTTTAGTGTCTATTGTTTGACTATATAAACACAAGAATCAAACTCCCCATTATAAACAATTTAGTCACTTAACCAGGTATTTTTATTTAAATTAAACAAAAGATTTAATAATAAGAAGTTATTTTAAAATTCATTCTAGATGTGTAAAAATTGTTTCTTTCATGTTATGTTTGTGTTTACATTTGTTTTTGGTTTCATGAAACCTTATATATAAAATAAATAAATGAAGCAATGAATTATATATATATATATATATATATATATATATATATATATATATATATATATATATATATATATATCCTCTATAATAAATGAAGGTTTTTTTGCCACATGTCATCTTCTCCTTCATTTTGCACTTTTCATTTTGGAGGAGTTTTAGAATTTTTATTTTCTACTTGTCATTTTTTAGGGATTTTCATTTTCTTAAAATAAAATTCCATAAAATTGTAATGGGTTCTATAAGGAAATAAAATCATCCTATTAATTTGATAATAAATTCTTATAAATACTCCAAACAATTTAATTTCTTTTGCAAATGTTCCAAAAGATTACATTATGTTATGTAAAGTATTACTTTATAAAATATTTCTTGTTTATATATTGATATTAAATTTTTATTTTTAATAAACCCGTGTAATACACGGGTCTCACACCTAGTATATATATATATATATATATATATATATATATATATATATATATATATATATATATATATATAGAGAGAGAGAGAGAGAGAGAGAGAGAGAGAGAGAGAGAGAGAGAGAGAGAGAGAGAGAGAGAGAGAGAGAGAGAGAGAGAGAGAGAGAGAGAGAGATACATGAAGAGCAATAAATGACTATCTATTGCCGTATTCTGCATGGAATCTTACGATCCTACTTTTTTCTTCCAGAGTAAAAGCCCCTTTCTTGATATTAGACCTTAAATGGTTAACCCATCGAAGCCTACAACTCTGTCCGCATCTCATCAATAGACCCTTTCGTTGAAGATAGTTCCAATTTCTTTCACCATTTTTCATCACATACTTTGCTAGTATTGCATCCTCCGCAGGCCTCCAATGTCCTTTTTTTAGTTCATTATATTCTTCTCCACCTCCACCACCCTCTGACATATTTTTCTTAACCTGTTATCAATTGTTTTGAATTTAGATGTGTATATTGAAATGCAAATGTTCTTTGATTATTAATCAAAAAAATATAATTTTAAGGATTTGTATTCTTCCTCTTGGATAAATATATGAAAATATAACCAAAACAAAAAGACCTCTATGAGAGAGAGAGAGAGAGAGAATGGTTAACGCAAAATAGACATGGAAAGTGAAAGATATAAAATGAGTTGTACGAAAGAGGATAGGGGACATGGAAGATAAAAGTAATAAAATGAAGCTTAGTGAGAGCAAGTATTGGGAGAGAGATAGAAAGAGAGAAATAGAGAGGGTGAGAGGGATATATATGAGTTGGGGGAAGAACTAAATGGAGGATAAAATATTATATATATATATATATATATATATATATATATATATATATATATATATATATATATATATATATATAAAGAGAAAAGGATGAGAGAGGGAAGTGAGAGTGGGAGAATTATGGCTTTTTGTTGGAAGGGACCACATTGTTTACTAAGATGATATATATATATATATATATATATATATATATATATATATATATATATATATATATATATATATATATATAAAAAGAAAGAATTATGGCTTTTTGTTGGCAGGGGCCACAATATTTAGTAAGATGATAAATATTGCATTAAATAAATATATAGTTTGACCTGTTATAATAAATGATCCATATTTTGAAAATTAATTTATAAAGATTTATATTTTACCAAAAAATTGATATATATATATATATATATATATATATATATATATATATATATATATATATATATATATATATATATATATATATCAATTTTTTGGTAAAATATAAATCTTTATAAATTAATTTCCAATATATATATATATATATATATATATATATATATATATATATATGAGAAATATCTTCAAAATGAGAATATACATTAAGATATTTGTGATGCAGAAATATAGACTATAAAATATTCTACTTAGATGCTGTAACGACGTAAATTTTCAACCCAAATTATTTCATTTTTAAAACACAATAAATCACATGTCACATTTTCTCAAAAATCACAAGTATCAATTTATCATCACATTTCAAAATTGTTTGTCACAACTCCAGGATCCTCCAAAGATATATCTCCAACTCAGATGTGTGTACAATCAAGTCGGTGCCTTCCCGCGATTCCTGATAAGAACCTGAAACACATAACACATAACACGGTAAGCACAAAGCTTAGTGAGTTCCCCAAAATACCACACACAGCTCGTTAGCCACTCGAGGCTATAACTGAATAAGACCCTCCGGTCAATGTGTCTCAGTGGGACCCTCCGGTCGCACAACTCGGTTGGACCCTTCGGTCCCTCAACTCAGTAATCTCAATATAATTCACAACATATATCACAAAGACATAAAGCAGAATATCACAACACTCAAATAAACACATAAGACCCTCCGGTCACACACAACTCATATTACCACTCTAGGTACGTATAGTGAGAAGACTCACCTGACAAGCAGCAAGTAAATAACCTCGCACCCGAATCTCGAACTAGCCTCCGCCTAATACAAGGGATGAATATCACTAATTAATACTCTTTTCACAATTCAAACAACCGAAGACTATTCTTTCTCTTTCTAACTCTTTGAAGTGGATAAAAGACCATTTTACCCCTCCATGGTCCTTATTACTCATGTTGACCATAACCCCCAGAGTCAACAGAAGTCAACACTCGAGTCAACAGTCCAAGTTTGACCCAACTCGTCGAGTGCACTCTTGCGACTCGTCGAGTCCCCTCGTATTCTCAGAAGTCTCAAAAGTCTAGCTCAACTCGTCGAGTTGACCCCCAACTCGCCGAGTTATCACTCAATCAACCCATCGGGACAAACCCTCAACGACTCGTCGAGTCAGGCCATGGACTCGGCGAGTCCCTTCGATCAGATTCCTCATTCAAACGATTTAAGGCAGATCTATCACCTCAAACACTAGATCTACCATCCTAAGGGTCGATTGTCACGTAAAGCTGCAAGCTGTATGTTTAAACATGGCATATAAGGCTCATAATGCCAATATAACTCTAACAAGGATGATTAACCACAATAACTCTTCTATGGTTAAATAAAGCTATAATCTTTGGACTCTCTGGACCTCACAAGCTCCAGATATGAAGTCTAGGCCTCAAGAGAGAACTTATGCATACAATGTCCCAACAATGGTGGAAGAAACCCTAATCTTCCATATTTACAAGATCTAAGCAAAATAACAAGAAAGGTGCAAGGTTTTACCTCTTACTCAAGCCCTTGCACGAAGTTACACCAGATCCACTGATTCTCTTGCTCCCTTGATGGGAGATCTCCTCTTCTCCTCAAGAGATGCACTAGTCTACTCCAAGATTTAGCTTCTAAGACTCTCATGGCTCTCTATACACGTTTAGGGTTTGCTCTCAAGGAAGGGTAGCCGCAAATGAGGCTATAAGTTCCTTTAAATAGGTCCCAAACCCGGGAAATTAGGGTTTCTCTGCCCAGCACCTACTCGGCGAGTCAGCTCTCTGACTCGTCGAGTCCAATCATTAATCCCACGTGGACACTCGACTCTACTCGACGAGTTGGACTCACAACTCGTCGAGTCACTCCATAAATCTCAATATTAACCACACAATATGTAACGACCATAAAACTCGAACCAATTTAAAATATTTTATTTCATTTCAAAACCATTAAGTTCATACATCTTGTTTTCAAAATAGTTTAAACATCAGAGTATCCCCAGTACCATATCACATAAATCATAAAAATGAGGAGCGGTACGATCACGCCTTCGCCTTGCCACGATCTCCTCAAGTACCTGAAACAATACACTGAAACTATAAGCCCGAAAGCTTAGTGAGTTACCCCCAAATACCAACCACATAACCATACACATATCAAATCATATCATAATACAGAATAACCATGCATATCGAGTCTACTGCGTGATTGGTCTGCCCGCACCGGGCCTTCAGTCCACCTGGTCCACTCTCTGAGTCTACAGTATGACTGGTCCGCCCGCACCGGGCCTTCAGTCAGTCTGGTCCACTCCCCGAGCCTCGACACGTCTGGACCGCCCTCCTGGGGCCTTCAGCCTATCCGGACCGCTTGCTGGGCCTACGGTCTATCCGGTCCGCCCTGGGTATGTTGGCCTACAGCACAAAGCAGGACCCGCCTCAACCCAACCTCAGTCAAACAACCATGAGCACATAAAACAGTCAATCACATAATAATTCCCAGAAAAATCAATCTATCAGATCAAATAGCATAACAACATCCTAACCAGGATACCGACCTAACCGGTCACTAGCATAGCATTACCCTATATACCAGGATACCGACCTCAACCAGGTCACTAACATAATACCATCCTAATTACCAGGATGCAGACATAGCAAATCAATACATATCAAACAAATACCCGGATTCCCATCCGATAAAGGGCCGGCCTTGGTGCCTTAGACCCTGTTGATATAGCGAGGATAACTCACCTTGCAACTGCCGAACAGAATCACGAAAGCACAAACCCGAAGCACTGCCTCCAACTTCAACACCTATCATCATCAAAGATCCAAGGACATAAATATCCAAAAATTACCATAATACCCCTGAAGGTCAAACTGGTCAAAGTCCACCTTCCTGATTGACCCTACTCGCCGAGTCAACCCATTGACTCGCCGAGTTCCTAAACTCAGGAAACTCTCATAACACGACTCAACTCGCCGAGTCACCCCATGACTCGTCGAGTTCCACAATCTCCGAGTCTTAACCTGACCAACTCACTGAGTCACCACTCAACTCACTGCTCTGAGTCTAACCAGAAGAGGTTGGGGGGTTCTGCGTCGCGACTCGCCGAGTCCAAGAACAGACTTGCCGAGTCCACGACAAACTTCATCAGACTCGCCGAGTTGTTCTTCCAACTCGTCGAGTCCAAGCTCATCATCATATGACTCGTCAAGTCACCCATGCAACTCGCCGAGTCACTACGCGACTCAAAGCCTGAAACCCTGGCCCAACTCGCCGAGTCATCTCCCAGACTCGCCGAGTTCATACGTGCATTCCCATATTCGAGGGATACAGAGCTACTCCTTTGCTCCAAACAATAGATCTGGATCCCTAGAGTGCATTAGCAACATAAAGTTGCTACCTTTACGTGCTTCATGTCCCATAATTCCAAAAACCATGCTAGAAAGGAACTTAACTCATGGGGAATGGCTTTTGCATAGCAACTAAAAGGGCTTTCTGCATATTTGGTCCAAATAGAACTCAGATCTGGAGTTTCAGCTCCAGATCTAACTCATGCACCAAGATGTCATCATATTATCTCCAAACAAACTAAGGAACTCCAAATCAACCACCAAGGATGAATCAAAAAGGAAATAGCTTAAGATAATGGCTTCTTAACTCTGAGATGTGCCCAAACTGATGTAGATCCCAGATCTACACAAGCCCCTTGATGCTAGCCTATAATTCCTCAAGCTCCTTACACCAAATTCCTCTTCCAAGCTCTAATCTCCTCAACAATGAAGTCTCACACGAAATTAGGGTTTCTGGATCTCAAAGGGTGCTAAGGGGGCTGAGAGGAGGACATTAAGTCCTTTAAATAGGGTACAAACCCTAAGATTAGGGTTTTCCTCTTCCAGCACTGACTCGTCGAGTCCAGCCGCCGACTCGGCGAGTCAGGCCACTTAATCACGTGCCCGGCACTCGCTTCGACTCGACGAATCAAGAGACCTACTCGTCGAGTCCCTTCCTTAATTTTCACATAACACCCTTCAACTTCTTGCTTCTGAACTTGGGATGTTACAATTCTCCCCCACTTAGATTAGGCTTCGTCCTCGAAGCCTGCTGCAGCACACCATTCTAGATGATACTCCCACAATGCATCTACTGATCTCACACCGGCCCAGATTCCTTCAAACACTACTATCGAATCCCTATAAAATCCATCTCTTCCCCTACAAGGTCCTGACAACTGCCTCAAGCCGGCCACCGGCTTCTTTTCTCTGGTGACAACACTTATCAACTAAGTGCCACCTGATGACATTATCATACTTCCTTCTTACACATTCATTCGCCGCCTGCGAAAACTAGATACCATTATAAACCACCGGGTCCTGACCCAGTGTTAACCTGCTAACCCTTGCCTAACTGGCGCTACTCCTATGGAAATGAACTGATGGAAACTCATCTCGTTTCCTCCCTGAGTCAAGTCCATTACCGCGCTAACATGATAATACATTCCACAACTTCCGAGCAACTCTCATGAACGCCCATCTATAACGCATAAACACCCATACCTGGCCCAAACAACCTCGTGCTGGAATTCGAGGTACATCTACGATGGGTCCAGCCATCCCTCAGATGGAACACCACCGCATACATAACTCATGACTACATCCATACTTGGATCCCAAGGATCTACCCTTGCATCACTTCCGAACTCCTCTGATTCGACATCAGCGCTAACCGTTCCACCACCTCAACGAACATCCAACCCGGATGTGCTTCCATATAACTGGTACAATCTCAGTGCTCACTATCAATAACCGAAATACTTCCGATCATCCATTTACACTACTGCTTTCCCATCAGATGACCAACACTCCTTCCCAGAGCCACATACCTTTCCCTTCCATTCTTCAAGGAAGTCTACTCAACGACCTTTACCACATTACAAGTGTCATGGTGCTAAAACTCCACTTTACACCACCCATGCAGAGCAACTGCTACTCCCTAACTCCCATATACTCCGAATCTGATCACACAGCTAACGAAGCCCATACACAGCCTTTAGCTAGCTCCATCATCATGATAAATACTTGGGGCCAGACCTTATCGATTGCTATTTCACGGCGACACACTCACTCATTCTCCGCATATAGGTCTACTAACACATACAAAGTCTTCAGCATGACTGGACCGCCTCAACAGGCCTTCAGCCTATCTGGACCACTCTCAGAACCTTCAGCATGTCTGGACCGCCCTCCCGGGCCTTCAGCCTATCTGGACCGTTCTCCGAGCCTTCGGCCTAACTGGTACGCCCACCGGCCTTCAGTCTATCCGGACCGCTCGAAAACTATTGTTCGTCACCCTGAACCATTCTCCCCGGGAATCTCTCCCATGCAGTCTGTTCTAGCCCTCTAGGGGTTCCGAAATCTAAATCCGTTTTATGAATTTTCACCCCGGCCTAATCCCAGGCCTCCCGTCGATCAACTACCTTACCAGAAACCATGGTCTGTTCCCTGCCCCATGTGTCTATCACCTGCTCTAACCATACCACACTCTCGACCAATGACACTGCTGAATCCAAACAGCTAACCCACCTTGGATTCTTGCTGATTCACCTGAGAATTTTCCAATTCTCCCCACTTAGTGCACCAACTACTAATTACCAATGGCAAAACCGGCATGACTCGATCGACCCCACTTGGTATCGACCCCTTCTCCATGAACGGATTCCCTCTGGAGTGAGCAACCTCCACAGAACAACTCTCCCGTCATCGCACATCCCGAACTCTAAGGAAGTTCGAATCTCAACTGAACACCTCTCACATCGCAGTTGCTATTCCTAGCGGCGAGATCATATATCTTATCTTCCGACCATGAATCCTCCTGGACGCTAACCACTACAACTCCTAACTACTAAGATCCTCAAACATACTACGAATCATGCGGAAAAAGGCAGACAGGATGCAATACCACACAAATAATAAGATAACAAGATGGAAACATACCCGCAGCTGCATCCGGCTCCGCTCTGGCCTCCTGTGCTATAAGCTGGAAAGCGCGTCCCTGAGCCCTCGGGGGCTCCGCTCCAACCTGACCCCCGCCCGAAATCCTCAAATTGGCCGGTGCTGGAGCCTACACCAGTCTTGCATCAAGCTGTGGACAGTTGGCCCTCAAGTGTCCAACCTGATGGCAATGATAACAAATCCTCATATCCTGCACCAGGACCGACTGACGGCAATCCCTCGCGTAATGCCCCTCTCTCCCGCACTTGCGACACGCACCACCAGATCTGTAAACTCCGGCATGACCCTTCCCACAGTTCTCACAAGTGTGGCTGCTCTGACCCCCAATCCTAGAGTCAACGGTTTTGAACCGTTTCGGCGCCGGCTACGACTGCACCGGGGCCTGCCTCTGCTCTCGCAAGTGCAACTCAATCTCCAACTCGCGCTGCCTGGCGGCCTCCTACAACTCCAACAAGGTATCACATCTCTGGGTGGACACAGACTGTCGGATATCCGTCTTGAGCATACTCAGATATCGGGACATCTGAGCCTGCTCCGAAGCAAACTCCGGGCAAAACATCGCCCGCTCAGTGAACATCCTGGTGATCTCCGTCACCGACTCTGAATCCTGCTTTAGCTCCAAAAACTCCTGAGCCAACCTCTCTCTCTGAACCCGCAGAACATAACGAGTACTGAACATTTCCCGGAACTGCTCCCAAGTAACCGCAGCCCACTGCGCATCAGTATAAGATCCCGTAGTCAACCTCCACCAATCCTTCGCCCCGAGCCTCAAAAGGTTCAGAGCACACCTCACCCTCTGATCCGCAGGGCATGAACACGTGAAGAAACAACCCTCCACGTCTGACAACCATCTCATAGCAATGATGGGATCTTGAACTCCATCAAAGGTAGGGGCTTTGTATTATCGAAGTCCCGATACTGAAAACTTCGACCGGTTCCTCCCCCTTCCGCTGCTACAGCCGCTGTAGCTGCCGCGGCAGCCGTCTCCGCAAGAGCTGCATAGGGCTCATCAAAGTACTCAACCATGGTGGTCTTGATTGACCCAAACATCTCTGGCAATTCAGCCCTGAACATGGCAGCAACCTCATCATGCAGGATCTCGCGAATCCTGGCATCCAACTCATCCGTACTCATCTGACCAATGACCTCGGGTGGTACTGGTCCATCCTGACCACCCTCTCCTGATCCCGATCCCGAACCGGATCCTGCCCCGAAACGTCTCGTAATTGCCATACTACAATACACCAACAAGACCCTTAGACACATCACATACCCGACCGAGGAACTATCTCATAACCGACACCCTAGAGAGTTGTGACTTCCTTGATACGCGTATGGGTCCTGTGCTTTCAGTAGTACGGGCCCATACTACCTTCCACACCTACCCATATTTGTCTCAAGTATCACCACAACACTCTAACCATATACACACACACGACGAGCGCACAATCCTCACTCCTAGAGGAAAGCTGAATATCTCATATAAGGAAAACCCTAGGCTAGTAGGCATCACATAATCAGGCAATTCTATCATGCAATTCCTGAAGATCCCTAGCCTAGTACTAGCATGCTGTTCTAACAAATCATATAATCAAAATAACTTGTATGGTATTTTGGGGTCTACTTACTGGCTCTGGCTGATCGTACCCTCTGCATCCTCCTTTACTTATTTCGAAAACCTTTTGAAAATCATTTTGAAAATCCCTCCTTGATTTGAGACTGGATTCACACGAATGTTCCTCCAATTCACTCAAACCAAGGCTCTGATACCAACTTGTAACGGCCATAAAACTCGAACCTTGATTTGGTCCGCCCGCACCGGGCCTTCAGTCCACCTGGTCCACTCTCTGAGTCTACAGTATGACTGGTCCGCCCGCACCGGGCCTTCAGTCAGTCTGGTCCACTCCCCGAGCCTCGGCACGTCTGGACCGCCCTCCTGGGGCCTTCAGCCTATCCGGACCGCTCGCTGGGCCTACGGTCTATCCGGTCCGCCCTGGGTATGTTGGCCTACAGCACAAAGCAGGACCCGCCTCAACCCAACCTCAGTCAAACAACCATGTGCACATAAAACAGTCAATCACATAATAATTCCCAAACAAATCGATATATCAGATCAAACAGCATAACAACATCCTAACCAGGATACCGACCTAACCGGTCACTAGCATAGCATTACCCTATATACCAGGATAACGACCTCAACCAGGTCACTAACATAATACCATCCTAATTACCAGGATGCAGACATAGCAAATCAATACATATCAAACAAATACCCGGATTCCCATCCGATAAAGGGCCGGCCTTGGTGCCTTAGACCCTGTTGATATAGCGAGGATAACTCACCTTGCAACTGCCAAACCGAATCACGAAAGCACAAACCCGAAGCACTGCCTCCAACTTCAACACCTATCATCATCAAAGATCCAAGGACATAAATATCCAAAAATTACCATAATACCCCTGAAGGTCAAACTGGTCAAAGTCCACCTTCCTGATTGACCCTACTCGCCGAGTCAACCCATTGACTCGCCGAGTTCCTAAACTCAAGAAACTCTCATAACACGGCTCAACTCGCCGAGTCACCCCATGACTCGTCGAGTTCCACAATCTCCGAGTCTTAACCTGACCAACTCACTGAGTCACCACTCAACTCACTGCTCTGAGTCTAACCAGAAGAGGTTGGGGGGTTCTGCGTCGTGACTCGCCGAGTCCAAGAACAGACTTGCCGAGTCCACGGCAAACTTCATCAGACTCGTCGAGTTGTTCTTCCAACTCGTCGAGTCCAAGCTCATCATCATATGACTCGTCAAGTCACCCATGCGACTCGCCGAGTCACTACACGACTCAAAGCCTGAAACCCTGGCCCAACTCGCCGAGTCATCTCCCAGACTCGCCGAGTTCATACGTGCATTCCCATATTCGAGGGATACAGAGCTACTCCTTTGCTCCAAACAATAGATCTGGATCCCTAAAGTGCATTTGCAACATTAAGTTGCTACCTTTACGTGCTTTATGTCCCATAATTCCAAAAACCATGCTAGAAAGGAACTTAACTCATGGGGAATGGCTTTTGCATAGCAACTAAAAGGGCTTTCTGCATATTTGGTCCAAATAGAACTCAGATCTGGAGTTTCAGCTCCAGATCTAACTCATGCACCAAGATCTCATCATATTATCTCCAAACAAACGAAGAAACTCCAACTCAACCACCAAGGATGAATCAAAAAGGAAATAGCTTAAGATAATGGCTTCTTAACTCTGAGATGTGCCCAAACTGATGTAGATCCCAGATCTACACAAGCCCCTTAATGCTAGCCTATAATTCCACAAGCTCCTTACACCAAATTCCTCTTCCAAGCTCCAATCTCCTCAACAATGAAGTCTCACACGAAATTAGGGTTTCTGGATCTCAAAGGGTGCTAAGGGGGCTGAGGGGAGGATATTAAGTCCTTTAAATAGAGTGCAAACCCTAAGATTAGGGTTTTCCTCTTCCAGCACTGACTCGTCGAGTCCAGCCGCCGACTCGGCGAGTCAGGCCACTTAATCACGTGCCCGACACTCGCTTCGACTCGACGAGTCAAGAGACCTACTCGTTGAGTCCCTTCCTTAATTTTCACATAACACCCTTCAACTTCTTGCTTCTGAACTTGGGATGTTACACAATAATATACCTAAAAGTCCAGATGTTACAATTCTCCCCCACTTGAATTAGATTTCGCCCTCGAAATCGTTCCTTAACAACACATAGATCGAACCCAATAACCGAAAAGCACCACCGAGAGGATCTCATACCACGCAACTATCTCCCTCCATGGACACCTAAATCCCAACAGGAACTCCCACCCAGAAAAAGGACAGACCCTTCTGCTGCTACGATAACCCTTCTGACTCTCAAGAATCTGGAAACTCTAGTGGACTGTCTCACTGCTAGACCTCCTTCTCAAGATATCACCATGCTATTCGCTCCTCGAATAACAAACCCTGACAACCCACTGCCCCTCTGATTCCCTTGTTGCGACTGATAAAACAAGTCATGCCCAAAAATTGACTACCGATCACTCATACCAGACATGTTAAACAATTCAGATCATACTACAAAGAATGAAAGGGTCACATCACACCAGGGACCCATCCACTGTACTGCAATCAAACCCATCTAAGCAATGAACTCTCAACACCCTGTCTTCAGACACAAGACAATGCCCATGTTTGTACAGAATTATCCTCTGACATCTAACAATCATAAACCCCAGCTCCCTTCTCCAATATCCCTTTCAACAGTGAGCACCAGGTCATCTCCCGACCTAGCAGTTGAACCTCCAAAGGTTACCCATTGCATACCTCAACATGTCTCACTGACTTCCTTCCCACACTAGCTATCTTGGCCCAGTATGACACACAAGTCATGAAGTCCGCTTATCCCGAGCGATTACTACAATTCCAACTGAATATCATCTCACCCTGACCTCTGTCGTCTACTACTCGTTGGTTCCATGCGTCTCGCGATACCTCCCGTATCAACGAACTGACCCACTCAGGCCTAAGTCATCAGATGACAAACGATGCCCCTCAAAATGGAACCCCTTCTCTAGATCCGGAATCTCATTTCGTCTACTCAATACATCACTAGAGTCAAACTCTAACTCGAGAGTCTGGCCCGACTCAGAATTGGAACCACTCGTCCCAATGAAACACTCAACTCACGATCCATGACCCGCAACTCACGCGTACATCACTTCTCCAATTCCATCTGTTTGCGATAACCACACCTTAACTCATAATATAACGATTCCCGATCATTAAGGAGACCCCCGTCTCTCTCCCGATCTGGCCACCGGTTCCCGAAAACACAAAGAATAAGGCTACCCAAGCCTAAAAACTCTTATGCGTCATGCTCTGACTAGCGAATAATACGGCTCCCCGTAGTATCGTAACATTCCCTCTCACCATCCCGTGAAGGCTACGGCTCCCCGCAGTATCACAACACTCTCCCTTTAACCAGTGAATACTACGCCCCCTCCCTCCGCGGTATCACAACTCTCTCTCGCCGACTAGGGAATACCACGGCTCCCCGAAGTATCACGACACCCCTTTCTCTGACTCATGTATGATACGGTTCTCCGCAGTCACACGAAACTCTTTCTCTCACTGACTCATGGATGCTACGGCTCCCCATAGTCTTACAACACTCTCTTACTCACTGAACCGCCATGGGCTCACTCCATGGTTGTTCCCCGATAATCCTAAGTGATTACTCCCACTCGGATCCACTCGCTCTCTCATTACTTCAAAATCTCATCATTAAGTCATCACTACACTGAGTTCACTAACTCATGCCCCACAACCCGACATAGATAAGTGCACACACCCACTCAGTTTATGCACCACCACTCCTGATGTAAGTTCTCGTAGGCAAGGCACTCTTCTCAGCACATATACACCCTTAGACAGTCCCACTCCGAGGACAATTAACTGTTGGGTTCCCACTGGAATAATAAATCACTCTGGTACCCCGGTACACCATCACAACATCTCAGGATGTCTTGCCTTAACCACTGACCCGCCACCCATGACATCATACTCGGATACCGCAATGTATCCATCCAGAGTCTCACAATATCTCGGCTCCACCACTGATCTTCCTCTCGCACTACTCGTAACTTCGGATTATTCCAACACTCAACTGAAACACGGAGGAATCGACGATGACTCAGAACACGTTGACGACAATCCGAAACTCCCTCCTCTAATGCTTAAAACCCATGTAGGAATACTCATATCGATTCTGAAGTTGGTTGCCCAATCAACTTCTATCCTTCCCAAGGTGCACATAACAACCCATACATTGAACCAGAAATTCTCAACCGCTGGGACTATCTTTACGAGCCAACCACCTCGAATTTAACATTACATCCTCGAAGAATTTATACCCACCACAAGGTCTCTGACCAACGACCACTTGCAGTGGGGACACTCATCCCTTCCTGAACACGTACAACATGAACTATCTCGCTCTGCACCTCGCCTCGACCACCAATAATCCTGGTCTCATGATTCCCGTACTGCAGATCTCCATAATCACTTCTCTAACCGCACCTGAACAAATCTCTGATCCTCTTAATAAAATATTCAGTTCTCCCCCACTCAGGGTTCGAACCATCACGAATAGGCATACCAACAGTCCACTCCACAGACTGTTTCACCAGGTACGTTACACTTGACTCTTGGATTCGTACAACGCAACACTCGATGATCTTCCGATGAAAACCAAACAACTTCAAATATCCCGTAACTCAGACAAAAATCTCAGAATCCCCTCGACGTGACTGCCTCTAGTCATCTCGAAGCCTCAGACCGACACACCGCCGAATACCCCTAACCGTTCCGAAACAGTCGTGACTCTCAATCTAGAATTAATGCACTATCACGCACCTCATCTCAGTCTCCACTAATAGCTCTCTCGTGGTATATGTGACACCTCGCAGCAAACATACTGCCCAAATACTCTGGTGAAAGGGTTGCAACCCTATGCTACCCCACGGGGTTTACCTCCAACTCTGAAACCGGAAGCTCAATATCTCATTTTGCCTCTCCTAGGAAACGGGAACAACACAACTCTTGTCACAGAAAGTGACATTTCAACTATCGGCTGATTGCTCAACTCAGGCCGCAATTCTCCATAAAGTCTCATCTCTACTGTAACGCCCGTAGATCCGGGCTAATCAAATTAGAGACAATGAGCATCAAAAATGAATTTTTGATGGAATATTATTTAGAAGGAGTAATCTTAACCAAGTGGTAGCATATGTTACAAGGGTTCTGTACATATAAAGAACGCTGAAATCCGAGTTATAACGAAGATGTTATGACCTTTCGAAGTTTCGCGACGGAACGGGCACGGCACCGGGAAGCGTAAATAGTAAATTTACGATAGAGTGATTTTTAGCCTTAGAGATCTAAACGAAATTTGTAGAATATGTTAAACCGAGAGCGTCCATAAAAAGAACCCCCAAATCTAACTTCATATGAGGAAGTTATGATTTTTCGAAGTTTCGGCTTAGCAGTGTACAGCCCGAAGTTCGAATATTAGATCGAGTGATTTTTAGTCGACACAACCTAAATGAGACTTAAAGATCTCATTATTAGTAGCATAACGATAAAAAGACAGACGAAAACGGGCGTCGGATGAAGAAGTTATGAAATTTTAACGAACTATTCCAGTCCCGGCCTGTTAAAAATATAAATTTAAAAATAAATTTAAAATTAGCCGACGGAGTCTAAACAAAAGTTGTAGACTACGTCTCCACCTACGCGTGGATATAAAGAACGTTGAAAACGGAGCTCATATGCGAAAGTTATGAATTTTAGAAGTCGAGAGGGTGATCTGCGAAGGAACGCCCCGCGTAGGAGGAACTCCCTGTGTTCTCGCAACACCTGGCCTCGGATCAGCCACATCGCCCCAGTAGAGTTCGGACACGTACCCACCGGAACGCGTTGCGTTCCCAGCAGCTCAACACCTATAAATAGAGGTGCGAGGGCAGCCGGTTTCCACACCCCAAAACCTCTTCTCTCTCTCTCTCTCACTACTTTCTCTCTCTAAGTCCCCTAACCCCCCCTAAAGTCTAGGTAACCCCCCTAGCACCCGAAGGAAGCCCCGAGGCTCCCGGAGTCCCAAGAAAAAGGGCCTTTCGGTTCGAAAACGCTGCTCCAAGCAAAGCCCGATCTTCTATAAATCCTGCGGTAAGTGAGCTACACATACGCTATTTTTAATATAGCTTCTAATTAATTTATAGTAACATTATTAGGACCTTAAAATAATTATTTGGGCTATTATTATGAGTTATATAGAGTGTTGTTTAACGCTTATATAATAGTAATAATAGCTATACTATTAATTAGTCGCGGTTAACATTAGACTAAACCCTAGTGGTATTGATACTAGGTTTTGTCAATGGAAAATTGTTTTGAGATATAGAAGTGCTGTCCGAGTACGGAATCACCACCTAATCAAGTGAGTGCATAGTTACTTTCATCTTACACATAGATATGAAGTACATTATATAAACTATGTGCTATGTGTGCATATTATCTGTATACTTGCTATCTATGCTGGATGAACGATTTTATACAAGTTTTATATGATTTAAATTGTATATGTATTTATATCTACATAATATGTTGGGTAAAACATGGGTAGGTGAAATATGAGTTGGATAATGAGTTGAGAGGTGATATAGACCATGAGGTAAGGGTGAGAGGTGGACGATGTGAGAAGCCTTGTTCCCAAATGTTGGCCCCGTCATCTAGCAGAGTATGGATGACAACCAGAGACTATTCTAGATAGTCCAGTGGAACACTAGCAGGCTCGCAACCTGTAGGTTTTGTGAACGATGTGTTCACCCGGTGTACTCTAAACTCTGGCGATCATGCAGACTTGGTGCCTAAACCTTGGCGATCATGCAGACTTGGTGCCATAACCCTGGCGACTATGCAGACTTAGTGCCTGTTGTATAAACCCTGGCGACTATGCAGACTTAGTGCCTAAAACCCTGGCGACTATGCAGACTTAGTGCCTAAAACCCTGGTGACTATGCGGACTTAGTGCCTGTTGTATAAATCCTGGCGACTATGCAGACTTAGTGCCTAAACCCCGATGATGATGGACTTTGTGCCGATTCCTTAGGATGATCCGTAGGAATGAATGAACAAGAGATAGCTGATTCTTAGGGTAGATCCTTAAGAGTAAATAAGATAATGGGGATGGGTAATTGGGTTAAATGTTTGATGATTAAACATAATAATTATATTATTGTGGGTTGAAAACCCTATGTACTCACCAGGTTTCCCAACCTGACCCACTCAGTTTATTTGTATCACAGGTGTCGATATGAAGTTATTTTACACTGAGAGATTTAAAAGAGATGTAGATCACTAGTGTAAATGAATGTAAGTTCTGTTTATGCTTATGTTTCTGTATTGACGATGACATCCCAAATGTTTTAAAATGAATAAAAATACATTTCTTCGGAAATGCTTTGATAACGTATTTATCATGTTTTTTCTGGGAACAAATTTCGCAAGATTTTTATTAAAAGAAGTACTCTGATTTTTATAAAGCATAAACAAAATCGGTCTTTTCTGGCCGTGAAAATGGGGATGTCACAGTTGGTATCAGAGCATTAGTTTAAGCGAACTAGGAATATGGATTCATTTTTAGACTTAAACTTAGAATGCTAAGCAATGATTGTGAGGAGTGTGTCTAATAGAATTTAGGTAATACACCTTAATAGACACAAGCACTAGCTAATTTTGGGAAAATGCCTAACATGCTTTTATGTGCTAAATGATTTATGATTCTTTATGATGCTAAATGTCTGATCGGATCTATGGTCTGTTGCCGACCGGATCTGGAAATTTTTTGTGTTCAGATTTCTAAACGTTTGATTACGATATTAGAACTGACATGTAACTTTTCGGAGTGATAGGGAGAATTACACGTCGAATCTTTCCTATCTTAATTCTCGTCATTACACACCGAACGTCTGATTTGGTGTATAGATCGAAATGGAAAGAATCCGAAGCGGAGTAGGGAATGCGAACGAAAACAGGAATCAACCCCCAGTGATTGAGCAAATACCTGTTGTAGTAGAAGCTACACCGGAACCAATCACCATGGCTGGAGTACAAGCCATGATTCGGTCTATGTTAGCTGAACAAAGGGAAGAAATGAGGAGGATGTTGCATGAAAATAGGGACGAACCTACCATGCCCATTGAGCAGCCTGAGCTCATTCCCGAGCAATCGGAGGAAGGGAACTATAGCCGCCCTGTGAGTCAAGTTGGGACTCAAGGAGAATGAAGGAATGGCCCGGAGAGGGGAAACGATAAGGATGGACGAATGTATAAGAACTTCTTGGGTGCCAAGCCACCAAGCCTTTCTGGAAGCCCGAAGCCGGTTGAGTTTATGGACTGGATCTCCGAAATAGAGATGATGTTTGAGAGCTGTGACTGTAGCGACAAGCAGAAAACCGTCTTTGCGGTCAGACAACTGAAGACCGGAGTATTAAGCTGGTGGAAGTTATTGGCAGATACGATGCCCAAAGGAGAAGCAAGCAAGATGTCTTGGGAAGATTTCATGGAGCAGCTGAAAATTCAATACTGCTCAGAGATAGATCTAATAGACCTAAACAACGAGTTTCAGAACCTGAAGAAATGGAATATGAGTGTCGATGAGTATGCCACTGCATTCACCGAGAGGATGAAGTTGTTTCCCTAGTTGGTGCCTACTGAACTCTCCAAGATAGATAGGTTTGCTAACGGACTGCCAATAGACTTTGGCCCAACGGTTAAAATGGCAACTACTTTAAAGACAGTCGTTAGAGCAGCTAAGAATGTAGAGACCCAGATAAGAGAAAAGGGTATAGAAAAGGATAAGGCGGGAGAAAAGAGGAAGTTTGAAGGATCTTCAAAATCCAACAAAGAAAGAAAATTCTCAAAATGTGAAGGAGGAGGAGGAGGTGAAGCTAAGTGGTGCGAGAAGTGTAAAAAGAAACACTTCGGGAAATGTAGCGAGAAAGTGACTTGCTACAAATGTGGAAAGACAGGACATTACGCCAGCAAGTGCGCGTCCAACAAGAAGGTGTGCTACGGATGTAACAAAGAAGGGCATATTTCTAGAGACTGCCTAAAGAAAAACGAGGCAGCAATGCCAAACACACCACTAAGGCCAAGGGCATTCCACATGATCCTCGACGAAGCAGAAAACAACGCGAGGAATCGAGGATGAGGACTTCATAATCAAAGATCGAGTTATGTAGTAGCTGTGTGGATAGTATCGTATGGTGTAACCTATTAGAGGCATAGTCTAGGGTGAACTTGAACACCTATGTAATCGTTTCAAGGAATAATATAAAACCTTCGTTTTTTTATCTGGTGTGTTAAGTTGTTATGTGATTTTCTTGTATGATGACTTGGAAAACTGCGAGACAATACTTGGGACGAGTATGCGTAGGTGTGAATGGTAGTAGAGGCCTATACTACCGGAAGCACATGACTCACACTTGGATCAGGGAAAGTCAGAAGGTTACCAAGGAGCTAGTAATTGATTCCGTTTTATTCAAGTACATCGTTACCATTGTTTCAGAAGATGATTGTTATTCCGACCCTAGTGGTCATATCAAATTGAGTCCGACTACGATGAGTGTGTTACGTGGTTCAGAGAACCAAGTTCGATGTAACATATGACTTAAGCCGTAAGAATGAAGTGAAAGATAATCAAGGCGATCAGTAGAAGTATCGCGATAGTTGTTAAAGAATCTTGTAGCTAGAAATGCTACTTTAAGATGTGATTATATCACATTAGAACATGAAGGAAGGTATAGTCTGTTCTGGAATTTGACTCTAAGAGATTTGAGTCTAAGTGTTGCAACATACGATGATAGGTCATTAGAACGTGACCCATCGGTTTATTGTGGAAATCAAAGAACTTATATTAAGTACATTAAGAAGAAGAAGGAGCCTCCAGTAAGGATCGATATTGTGACTTGAAGGTCATAATTTGGAGTCTAACATGAGACAGAGAGCATATTCAGGATCGAGCACCGCCTGCAGTTAAAGAAGTTAATTCGAAGGAACATAGGAACTAAGGTGATTACCTAGGATGAAGAGATAACATATGGAGTCATTATACGACCCTGTTTCGTTGATGATTCCGGGACGTAATCATCCTAAGAGGGAGATAATTGTAACGATCCGGGCTAATCAATTTAGAGACAATGAGCATCAAAAATGAGTTTTTGATGGAAGATTATTTAGAAGGATTAATCTTAACCAAGTGGTAGCATATGTTACAAGGGTTCTGTAGATATAAAGAACGCTGAAATCCGAGTTATAACGAAGATGTTATGACCTGTCGAAGTTTCGCGACGGAACCGACACGGCACCGGGAAACGTAAATAGTGAACATACGATAGAGCGATTTTTAGCCTTAGATATCTAAACGGAATTCGTAGAATATGTTAAACCGAGAGCATCCATAAAAAGAACGCCCAAATCTAACTTCATATGAGGAAGTTATGATTTTTCGAAGTTTCGGCTTAGCAGTGTACAGCCCGAAGTTCGAATATTAGATCGAGTGATTTTTAGTCGACACAACCTAAATGAGAATTGAAGATCTCATTATTATTAGCGTAACGATAAAAAGACAAACGAAAACGGACGTCAGATGAAGAAGTTATGAAATTTTAACGTACTATTTCAGTCCCGGCCTGTTAAAAATATAAATTTAAAAATAAATTCAAAATTAGCCGACGGAGTCTAAACGAAATTTATAGATTACGTCTCCACCTACGCGTGAATATAAAGAACGTCGAAAACGAAGCTCGTATGCGAAACTTATGAATTTTAGAAGTCGAGAGGATGATCTGCGAAGGAACGCCCCGCGTAGGAGGAACGCTTGGCCTCGTTCAGCCATGTCGCCCCAGTAGAGTTCGGACACGTACCCACCGGAACGCGCTGCGTTCGTTTGGGGAACGCGCTACGTTCCCAGCAGCTCAACACCTATAAATAGAGGTGCGAGGGCAGCCGGTTTCCACACCCCAAAACCTCTTCTCTCTCTCACTACTTTCTCTCTCTAAGTCCCCTAACCCCCCCTAAAGTCTAGGTAAACCCCCTAGCACCCGAAGGAAGCCCCAAGGCTCCCGGAGTCCCGAGAAAAAGGGTCTTTCGGTTCGGAAACGCTGCTCCAAGCAAAGCCCGATTTTGTATAAATCCCGCGGTAAGTGAGCTACGCCTACGTTATTTTTAATATAACTTCTAATTAATTATAGTAACATTATTAGGACCTTAAAATAATTATTTGGGCTATTATTATGAGTTATATAGAGTGTTGTTTAACGCTTATATAATAGTAATAATAGCTAGACTATTAATTAGTCGTAATTAACGTTAGACTAAACCCTAGTGGTATTGATACTAGGTTTTGTCAAGGGAAAATTGTTTTCAGATAACGAAGTGCAGTCCGAGTACGGAATCACCACCTAATCAAGTGAGTGCATAGTTACTTTCATCTTACACATAGATATGAAGTATTTTATATAAACTACGTGCTATGTGTGCATATTATCTGTATACTTGCTATCTATGCTGGATGAACGATTTTATACAAGTTTTATATGATTTAAACTGTATATGTATTTATATCTACATAATATGTTGGGTAAAACATGGGTAGATGAAATATGAGTTGGATGATGAGTTGAGAGGTGATATAGACCATGAGGTAAGGGTGAGAGGTGGACGATGTGAGAAGCATTGTTCCCAAATGATGGCCCCGTCATCTAACAGAGTATAGATGACAACCACAGACTATTCTAGATAGTCCAGTGGAACACTAGCAGGCTCGCAACCTGTAGGTGTTGTGAACGATGTGTTCACCCGGTGTACTCTAAACCCTGGCGATCATACAGACTTGGTGCCTAAACCTTGGCGATCATGCAGACTTGGTGCCAAAACCCTGGCGACTATGCGTACTTAGTGCCTGTTGTATAAACCCTGACGACTATGCAGACTTAGTGCCTAAAACCCTGGCGACTATGCAGACTTGGTGCATAAAACCCTGGCGACTATGCGGACTTAGTGCCTGTTGTATAAATCCAAGAGACTATTCAGACTTAGTGCCTAAACCCCGATGATGACGGACTTCGTGCCGATTCCTTAGGAATGAATGAACAAGAGATAGCCGATTCTTAGGGTAGATCCTTAAGAGTAAATAAGATAATGGGGATGGGTAATTGGGTTAATTGTTTGATGATTAAACATAATAATTATATTATTGTGGGTTGAAAACCCTATGTACTCACCAGGTTTCCGAACCTGACCCACTCAGTTTATTTGTATCACAGGTGTCGATATGAAGTTACTTTACACTGAGAGATTTAAAAGAGATGTAGATCACTAGTGTAAATGAATGTAAGTTCTGTTTATGCTTATGTTTCTGTATTGACGATGACATCCCAAATGTTTTAAAATGAATAAAAATACATTTCTTCGGAAATGCTTTGATAACGTATTTATCATGTTTTTTCTGGGAACAAGTTTCGCAAGATTTTTATTAAAAGTACTCTGATTTTTATAAAGCATAAACAAAATCGGTCTTTTCTGGCCGTGAAAATGGAGATGTCACATCTACTCATCCCTGTGTCTTGCGACTCCAACTGGCATTTCACCAATGTAAATTTCTCAGAACTAACTCAATTTCCCTCTCCAGGTATGTCCCACTGAAACTCGTTCAACATGGCCCTCTGGCCCCACACTCTATCACATCTGATCTCAATCTAATCAATCACAATGGAATAACTGGTAAAACCAGAAGCACTAACCGCCACGAGTCATGGTACTCGAACCATGTGACCACCTCTCGGTCTGCTATGAATCATAGTACCCGAACCATGTTATCTCCTCTCACTCTGCTATGAATCATGGTACTCGAACTATGTTATCTCCTCTCACTCTGCTATGAATCATGGTACTCGAACCATGTTATCTCCTCTCACTCTGCTACTTAGAACCTCTGGAATTCTCCCTGATTCGAGTATGGGTCCTCTGCTTTCAGTAGTACGGGCCCATACTACCTGCCACATCTACCCATACCTTCCACACGGATCATCCCAGTTTTCCTAAGTAGCTACTCAACCTTCTCGATCCCCAATCCCATAAAACCTGGTCGCTCCCCAGCGAATACTCTCCTTTACTAGCGTACTCATCTGACTAAGTTCACTCCCTAGGCTCTTCCTAGGTTCTCACACTTCTCTACCATCAGCTGCTGAAGAACTCCTCATGATGCCAGCCATCTACCTCCTAAATATCGTCATATTCACTTAGTAGCTGTCTCCCATCATCAAGGGTTCCACAAAGCACGAAGCAAGCAGCATTTGGGCATCGAATAACCTCCACTAACACATAAAGCCACTATGGCATAAAATTCCTCTTGCTCTATTCACAACTCAAAAGATATCGCCGACTCAGGCAACCCTACCTCTCGAGGTATCTAACTACTCTACTCAGTAGACTCCTCCAATGCTCATCTAGGTATCTCTCCTAGATTATCTTTCGACTCAGAACTCTCTCTAGGTGATTCTTGCTAGATACTCTTACTCAGCACATACTCAAAAGCACATCACAGATAGCAGCAACTCCTAGGCTAAAGCATCACAAATCAGGCAACTATAGTCCTAAAGTATGAAATACCTAGCCTATCTCTAGCATGCATAATCTCTCATAAAATATCTAATAACACAAAAGTAAGGGTATTTTGGGAAATCACCGTTCGGGCTCTGGCTGATTGTACACACTGATCCAACTCGTTTTCTCTTAAACTCTTTCTCATTTTATAAAAATTATCCCTTTTGAAAATCCTCCTCAAATCCTCAGTTTGAGTCCGAACGTACCCGAAGGTGCATCCGAATCCCTCAAACCAAGTCTCTGATACCAACTTGTAACGACGTAAATTTTCAACCCAAATTTTTCATTTTTAAAACACAATAAATCACATGTCATATTTTCTCAAAAATCACAAGTATCAATTTATCAACACATTTCAAAATTGTTTGTCACAACTCCAGGATCCTCCAAAGATATATCTCCAACTCAGATGTGTGTACAATCAAGCCGGTGCCTTCCCGCGATTCCTGATAAGAACCTGAAACACATAACACATAACACGGTAAGCACGAAGCTTAGTGAGTTCCCCAAAATACCACACACAGCTCGTTAGCCACTCGAGGCTATAATTGAATAAGACCCTCCGGTCAATGTGTCTCAGTGGGACCCTCCGGTCCCACAACTCGGTTGGACCCTCCGGTCCCTCAACTGAGTAATCTCAATATAACTCACAACATATATCACAAAGACATAAACCAGAATATCACAACACCCAAATAAACACATAAGACCCTCCGGTCACACACAACTCATATTACCACTCTAGGTACGTATAGTGAGAAGACTCACCTGACAAGCAGCAAGTAAATAACCTCGCACCCGAATCTCGAACTAGCCTCCGCCTAATACAAGGGTTGAATATCACTAATTAATACTTTTTTCACAATTCAAACAACCGAAGACTATTCTTTCTCTTTCTAACTCTTTGAAGTGGATAAAAGACCATTTTACCCCTCCATGGTCCTTATTACTCATGTTGACCAGAACCCCGAGAGTCAACAGAAGTCAACACTCGAGTCAACAGTCCAAGTTTGATCCGACTCGTCGAGTGCACTCTTGCGACTCGTCGAGTCCCCTCGTATTCTCAGAAGTCTCAAAAGTCTAGCTCAACTCGTCGAGTTGACCCCCAACTCGCCGAGTTATCACTCAATCAACCCATCGGGACAAACCCTCAACGACTCGTCGAGTCAGGCCATGGACTCGGCGAGTCCCTTCGATCAGATTCCTCATTCAAACGATTTAAGGCAGATCTATCACCTCAAACACTAGATCTACCATCCTAAGGGTCGATTGTCACGTAAAGCTGCAAGCTGTACGTTTAAACATGGCATATAAGGCTCATAATGCCAATATAACTCTAACAAGGATGATTAACCACAATAACTCTTCTATGGTTAAATAAAGCTATAATCTTTGGACTCTCTGGACCTCACAAGCTCCAGATCTGAAGTCTAGGCCTCAAGAGAGAACTTATGCATACAATGTCCCAACAATGGTGGAAGAAACCCTAATCTTCCATATTTACAAGATCTAAGCAAAATAACAAGAAAGGTGCAAGGTTTTACCTCTTACTCAAGCCCTTGCACGAAGTTACACCAGATCCACTGATTCTCTTGCTCCCTTGATGGGTGATCTCCTCTTCTCCTCAAGAGATGCACTAGTCTACTCCAAGATTTAGCTTCTAAGACTCTCATGGCTCTCTATACACGTTTAGGGTTTGCTCTCAAGGAAGGGTAGCCGCAAATGAGGCTATAAGTTCCTTTAAATAGGTCCCAAACCCGGGAAATTAGTTTTTCTCTGCCCATCACCTACTCGGCGAGTCAGCTCTCTGACTCGTCGAGTCCAATCATTAATCCCACGTGGACACTCGACTCTACTCGACGAGTTGGACTCACAACTCGTCGCGTCACTCCATAAATCTCAATATTAACCACACAATATGTAACGACCATAAAACTCGAACCAATTTAAAACATTTTATTTCATTTCAAAACCATTAAGTTCATACATCTTGTTTTCAAAATAGTTTAAACATCAGAGTATCCCCAGTACCATATCACATAAATCATAAAATTGAGGAGCGGTACGATCACGCCTTCGCCTTGCCACGATCTCCTCAAGTACCTGAAACAATACACTGAAACTGTAAGCCCGAAAGCTTAGTGAGTTACCCCCAAATACCAACCACATAACCATACACATATCAAATCATATCATAATACAGAACAACCATGCATATCGAGTCTACTGCGTGATTGGTCCGCCCGCACCGGGCCTTCAGTCCACCTGGTCCACTCTCTGAGTCTACAGTATGACTGGTCCGCCCGCACCGGGCCTTCAGTCAGTCTGGTCCACTCCCCGAGCCTTGGCACGTCTGGACCGCCCTCCTGGGGCCTTCAGCCTATCCGGACCGCTCGCTGGGCCTACGGTCTATCCGGTCCGCCCTGGGTATGTTGGCCTACAGCACAAAGCAGGACCCGCCTCAACCCAACCTCAGTCAAACAACCATGTGCACATAAAACAGTCAATCACATAATAATTCCCAGACAAATCGATCTATCAGATCAAACAACATAACAACATCCTAACCAGGATACCGACCTAACCGGTCACTAGCATAGCATTACCCTATATACCAAGATACCGATCTCAACCAGGTCACTAACATAATACCATCCTAATTACCAGGATGCAGACATAGCAAATCAATACATATCAAACAAATACCCGGATTCCCATCCGATAAAGGGCCGACCTTGGTGCCTTAGACCCTGTTGATATAGCGAGGATAACTCACCTTGCAACTGCCGAACCGAATCATGAAAGCACAAACCCGAAGCACTGCCTCCAACTTCAACACCTATCATCATCAAAGATCCAAGGACATAAATATCCAAAAATTACCATAATACCCCTGAAGGTCAAACTGGTCAAAGTCCACCTTCCTGATTGACCCTACTCGCCGAGTCAACCCATTGACTCGCCGAGTTCCTAAACTCAGGAAACTCTCATAACACGACTCAACTCGCCGAGTCACCCCATGACTCGTCGAGTTCCACAATCTCCGAGTCTTAACCTGACCAACTCACTGAGTCACCACTCAACTCACTGCTCTGAGTCTAACCAGAAGAGGTTGGGGGGTTCTGCGTCGCGACCCGCCGAGTCCAAGAACAGACTCGCCGAGTCCACGGCAAACTTCATCAGACTCGCCGAGTTGTTCTTCCAACTCGTCGAGTCCAAGCTCATCATCATATAACTCGTCAAGTCACCCATGCGACTCGCCGAGTCACTACGCGACTCAAAGCCTGAAACCCTGGCCCAACTCGCCGAGTCATCTCCCAGACTCGCTGAGTTCATACGTGCATTCCCATATTCGAGGGATACAGAGCTACTCAGATCTGGATCCCTAGAGTGCATTAGCAACATAAAGTTGCTACCTTTACGTGCTTCATGTCCCATAATTCCAAAAACCATGCTAGAAAGGAACTTAACTCATGGGGAATGGCTTTTGCATAGCAACTAAAAGGGCTTTCTGCATATTTGGTCCAAATAGAACTCAGATCTGGAGTTTCAGCTCCAGATCTAACTCATGCACCAAGATGTCATCATATTATCTCCAAACAAACTAAGGAACTCCAAATCAACCACCAAGGATGAATCAAAAAGGAAATAGCTTAAGATAATGGCTTCTTAACTCTGAGATGTGCCCAAACTGATGTAGATCCCAGATCTACACAAGCCCCTTGATGCTAGCCTATAATTCCTCAAGCTCCTTACACCAAATTCCTCTTCCAAGCTCCAATCTCCTCAACAATGAAGTATCACACGAAATTAGGGTTTCTGGATCTCACAGGGTGCTAAGGGGGCTAAGGGGAGGACATTAAGTCCTTTAAATAGGGTGCAAACCCTAAGATTAGGGTTTTCCTCTTCCAGCACTGACTCGTCGAGTCCAGCCGCCGACTCGGCGAGTCAGGCCACTTAATCACGTGCCCGACACTCGCTTCGACTCGACGAATCAAGAGACCTACTCGTCGAGTCCCTTCCTTAATTTTCACATAACACCCTTCAACTTCTTGCTTCTGAACTTGGGATGTTACAATTCTCCCCCACTTAGATTAGGCTTCGTCCTCGAAGCCTGCTGCAACACACCATTCTAGATGATACTCCCACAATGCATCTACTGATCTCACACCGGCCCAGATTCCTTCAAACACTACTATCGAATCCCTATAAAATCCATCTCTTCCCCTACAAGGTCCTGACAACTGCCTCAAGCCGGCCACCGGCTTCTTTTCTCTGGTGACAACACTTATCAACTAAGTGCCACCTGATGACATTATCATACTTCCTTCTTACGCATTCATTCGCCGCCTGCGAAAACTAGATACCATTATAAACCACCGGGTCCTGACCCAGTGTTAACCTGCTAACCCTTGCCTAACTGGCGCTACTCCTATGGAAATGAACTGATGGAAACTCATCCCGTTTCCTCCCTGAGTCAAGTCCATTACCGCGCTAACATGATAATACATTCCACAGCTTCCAAGCAACTCTCATGAACGCCCATCTATAACGCATAAACACCCATACCTGGCCCAAACAACCTCGTGCTGGAATTTGAGGTACATCTACGATGGGTCCAACCATCCCTCAAATGGAACACCACCGCATACATAACTCATGACTACATCCATACTTGGATCCCAAGGATCTACCCTTGCATCACTTCCGAACTTCTCTGATTCGACATCAGCGCTAACCGTTCCACCACCTCAACGAACATCCAACCCGGATGTGCTTCCGTACAACTGGTACAATCTCAGTGCTCACTATCAATAACTGAAATACTTCCGATCATCCATTTACACTACTGCTTTCCCTTCAGATGACCAACACTCCTTCCCAGAGCCACATACCTTTCCCTTCCATTCTTCAAGGAAGTCTACTCAACGACCTTTACCACATCACAAGTGTCATGGTGCTAAAACTCCACTTTACACCACCCATGCAGAGCAACTGCTACTCCCTAACTCCCATATACTCCGAATCTGATCACACAGCTAACGAAGCCCATACACAGCCTTTAGCTAACTCCATCATCATGATAAATACTTGGGGCCAGACCTTATCGATTGCTATTTCACGGCGACACACTCACTAGCATAGCGAGTCATGGGACACGTGCCAATTGCTGAAGGACCCATGGAGGAGGGATGGGACACTTGTTGAAATCTCGGACATGACATGTTATGCTACGAGTCACTCATTTAATCGTAGAGCGGTTTTCGTGCAATATGAATATTTCATGTTTGTGTCATTTGGAGAGTTTTGGCGTATGCCATTGGGAAAAAGGCTCTAGTGGCATCTACGAAGGCTTATTACCGCGAAGTTGTACTAGTGTACAGGGATACGAGGGTTAAGCTACGAGATGAGTCGAGGTATTTTTATCTCGTCATTACATAATTATGTTTACATAGTATTTTATAGTGGGTTGTTAGATCCATGGTGTGTTATAGGTTTCCATAATATGGTGTGTTATTATGAACCCGGTGATTAGTTAAATGTTAATCTGGACGGTGAGGGTTGTACACTCTAGTTTGTATGTATGGTTTATATGGTAGTTGGGCTAAGACCATGTGGGGGTTCCCATGGCACCCGGAGTAAGACCTTGGAGGATTTCCACGGCTTCCTTATATGTTTATATGCATGGCTTATGTGATTGATATGGTTTATGTGATTATGTGGGGTATGCTCTGGGGAACTCACTAAGCTTCGTGCTTACAGTTTTGTTTATGGTTTCAGGTATCAATGGTTTTGAAAGGAATGGCCCAGCTTGATCGCAGCGCACACACCCGTGTTTTCCGCAATATGTGATTTTGGGATGAACTCTGATAAATGTTTTTAAGTAGCAATGTTTTTGGAATGTTTGGATTTAAATGATATCTGTGTTTTAACTATAATAAAAATGAAATTTTTACCCTTGATTTTTGGGTCGTTACAGAATCCTAGTTGTATGTTAGTTTCATATTAGTTTTTTTTCCTAATTGTTATATGTATATATGTTAATATGCTAAAATGGCCATTAAGGAAATTGTTTCTTTAGCAATCAAGTAAGGGTCTATTGTGGTTGTGTTTGATGAAGCTAATGATCATTTATGCCTTCACCCTAAGGATAATCGTCCATCGTCCATTTTGAACTTACTATAACTAAAGCATGTAGGGTTTAGAGTGCCTCTATGTTCCACGACCTAAACTCTTGTAATAAGTTAGGATCTATACATGGAAAGTTTGTAAATCCTAAATATGATGAAATCAAAGTTAATCAATAAGAAAGGGTTGATATTGTTTTAAATTAGATCTTAGATGTTTTGTCAAAGGAACTTTATGTGTGTCAAGCATATTTTGTGAGCTCCTTTTATGCCTAGAAAGAACTCAACAAGACATATGAAGATATTGATTTGTCAGTTATCTTTGATTTGTATCAGAAATTTTATTAGTTAACCGAAAATGGTAAAAGTCCTTTTGAGTACTCTGTTGGTGATTTTGTATCATCAATGTGTATTTAAGTGTAATGGATTAACTTGTTGACCAAAATTTAATCTAAATTAATATTAAACAAGTAAGGAAGATGCGGAGTGCACATTTGTTTAAGTTTATTCAAGATTCCAAGTAGACTGTCATTTAGGGGCGAAGCCCCTAAACGAACGGGGGTCCGGGGGCAACACCCCTGAGACCAAGGGGCGGCAGCCCCTGGCGAGGTCCAAGGGGGCAGAGCCCCTGGCTGGGGTCGAGCTGAATTTTCTGTGAATGAAACCCGACTTTTGACTTAATTTTGACCTTTTTTAATGATCCAGTTTTAGTGATTGTTATTGGTTTTGATAGTTGGAGTAGTTATTTGGACAAAGAAAACTGCTTTGACAGTTTTCAGACAAATGAACTACTTAATCATTTTGGTCATCATTTTTCCTGGTACAAGAACATTCAGGAAATTCATAACAGCCATATTTTCTGTTCTTGCTCTCAATTCTGAGTCTTATCCGATTAAAGATTGGGAGTACCACCCAAATACTTTAATCTGAAAGTAAAACCACAATTCTCAGAATTTCCAAGCCTTTCTATACCCCAATTTCTTACAAAGATTAAAGTATTTCTGTGATCATGGCAAGTGGTGATTCTGTGAAGGAAATGACAAGTAAGTTTGACAACTGAACAAGTTTGAAAGGCATGATTTTTGTAGATGGTAGAAGAAGATGAAGTTTCTCCTTACCACTCTGAAAGTGGTGTATGTTATGAGTACACCCATGCCAGTCTTACCAGAATCTGTTGAAGATGAACCTTTGGAGGCAACAATAAGAAGATCAAAGTGGGAAAATGATGATTACATATGTCGTGGTCATATTCTCAATGGTATGTCTGACTCTCTTTTTGATATCTATCAAAATTTCGAATCTGCAAAAGAATTTTGGGATTCTCTTTAATCCAAGTACATGGCTGAAGATGCTTCTAGCAAGAAGTTTCTTGTTAGTAACTTTATGGGTTACAAGATGGTTGACTCCAGGCCTGTTATGGAACGATTTCATGACGTGTTAAGGATTCTGGGAAAGTTTGCTCAACACAATCTGAAAATGGATGAAGCCATTTCTGTGGTTGTGATCATTGACAAACTGCCCCTTCTTGGAAGGATTTTAAACACAATCTGAAACATAACAAATAGGAATTGACTTTGACTTAACTTGGAAGCCATTTGCGGATTGAAGAGTCCGTAAGGACTCAAGAACTTGATAATAATTCCAAAGGCAAGAACCAAGTTGGTTCCTCTTCTATGAACATGGTGGATGGAGAAGGATCAAAGAATCAAAAGAAGTCTAATGGAAAAAGGAAGCTTAAAGGAAAGAATGTTGCAACTGAACCAATCAAGGGACTACGATCTGTTTTACTTACCTTTACTTCTGGGAAATATTTGTGTTTGGACAATGTTTTATATGTTCCAGGGATTCGTAAGAATCTTGTGTCTGAAATTGTATTAAATAATTGTGGTTACAAACAAGTATTAGAAAGTGACAAGTATATCTTGTCAAGACATGGTTCTTTTATGGGATTTGGATATGTATGCAATGGAATGATTAGACTTAATATTAATTATCCTTATATTGATAATTCTGTTTGCATGGCTTCTACTAGTACTAGGAATAATTTTAATAAATATGAATTATGGCATGCTAAACTAGGACACATTCATTACAAGAGATTAAAAGACATGTCTAAAATGAGTTTGATTCCTGCTTTTGATATGCAAAATAATGAAAATTTTAAAACATGCATGCTAACTAAGATCACTAGACAACCTTTCAAAGATGTTGTTAGGGAAAACAAGGTGTTGGATTTATACATAGTGATTTATGTGATTTCCATGCAACACCTTCCCTTGGAAACAAAAAGTATGTTGTTACTTTTATTGATGATGCGTCTAGATATTGTTATGTCTATTTGCTACATTCTAAGGATGAAGCACTTAATAAATTTAGAATTTATAAACAACAAGTTGAGCTTCATATAAATGAATTAATAAAAATATTGCGTACTGATAGAGGTGGTAAGTATTATGATCCAGATTATTTTGAATCAACTGGAATAATACATCAAACCAGAACTCCATATACACCACAACAAAATGGTGTAGCTGAAAGAAAGAATAAGACTTTGAAAGAAATGGTTAATGTTGGATTAGTGTCTACGCCCGTAACTATATTTGGTAAGTATTTGACCCGGTTGTGCATGGTCCTTTTGGGTTGCCTTCACCAAAGCAACTTGATAGGATGATTTATGGAGAAAGAGGTTTAATTATGATTTATTAATATATTATATGAATAATATATTAAAGGAGAAATCATATTGTTTAATTAATATTAGTCAAGAATTAATTAAGAATTAGTTTTGTGACTAAAAGACATTAATTAAACTTAGGGGACTGGAATTGTAATTATAAGATAATTGCAATTGGGCTATGGATCACCTTGGAACATAGGGTGGATGAATTCTATGGGAATCCCATAAGGAATTCGTCCAAGGAGTGTTGTAAAGGGAGTCCATGGGCTGCTTGGAGCCTAAGCAGTCAAATTAGGGTTTCCTTGTTTGATAACTCTAATAGCCTCACTATATAAAGACCCCTATGGCCCCAAAAACGTGGCTAACTCTTTTGGAAGAACCCTAGGACGTTTTTGATGCTTCTCCTAGTTCTCATAAGTCATTCTCTTGCTCTTGGTGTTTGTGAGCCATTAGAGGTGTGACACTTGTGACACTAAGCTTCTTGAAGATCAAAGAATTCTTGTAACCATTGTGAGGTAAGATCTTAACCCTAATTCATATGTTGATTTGATTATTGTATGATAGATTAGGGTTCTTGAGTCTTGGATGAATTGCATGTACAATAGAGAAACCTAGATCCAAGCATTAGGGTTTGCATGAGCACATAGGATGTTCTTTTAGCTAAAAACCCAACAGTGGTATAAGAGCCTTGATTGGTTTCTATTGTATTGATGCTTTGTGTTTCATTCTTGATTGCAAAGTCGAGTTTTTGGCCATCTGCCTGACAATCTCGTCGAGTCCCAATGTGGACTCATCGAGTAGGATGAACTCGGCGAGTCCATATGTTGACTCGGCGAGTCTGGCTGTCAGACAGACAGATTTTTGGATTTTTTTTTGCCTATTTTGGCTTAGGATAATTGCCATAATTGTTTTAAATTAAGAAAATACGAATTTTATTGATTCCTTATGATTATCTTTGTCAAAATAAAAGGTTTTGGTCATCTAATTAGATAATTGTTACCTTATTTGATAAATGTTAAATTATTTGAATTATTTGGTCAATTATCTTGCATAAAATTGGATTAGGTCAAAACTAGATAATCACCAATTAATAGTTTTAATTGCCTTATTTGATCTAATTGTTTTGAATAGTTTCAAAACTTACCCTCAAGTTTTGGAATTTAAATTTTGATTAAAAGTTTAATTTTAAAATGTTAAATTCTAAAACCCTAATTTTTGAAAAAAGTTCAAATTGCACCCTTATGGTTTTATTAAATTAATTAAGTGTATAATTAAAAGAGAGTTAATAAATCCATAGTGATATGGTTTACATTTAATTAAATTAAAAGTGTAATTTGTTAAATTAGACCACATAGTATTTTAAAAGTGTAAAATACACCCTTATACTATATATAAAATTAAAAGTCTAATATTATATATGTATAACTTAAATGCTAGTCTTACCGTTAGTAGGCCTCATTCACGAAACCGATCTATAAAGGGGATATATGGTTATGGCCTATAAAATGACCGTTTAATGGGTGTCCACTCTCACCCACCGCTTCCTTGATTGGTGGAGGGTCGTTAGCCGAACGGGTAGGATAGGGCAAACCCTTTCTATTAAAAGTATAATGAATTATAAAGTAACTAAATGTTTTTATAAAATTCCAATCTTAGTTACTTTAGGCAAAAGTGAATTTGATGCACTTCCATGAAATTACACTTTGTACCCTTGCTAAGACGTTAGTGGAGCGTGTGTGGTTAACCGGCACACTAAATGGGCTCTAAGCAAAGGTGGCAAAGGGTGACTCGATGTTTGTCATATATCGATGGAGCGTGTGTGGTTAACCGGCACGTCGATTAGGTGACTGTAACATTGGGGGCACCATGTATATTTGCATGGTTATTCACACCCTGTTTTGTGATCCTCGGCATCCCAGTCACAAAACGAGGGACATATCGAGATTTAAACATGCATTTGAAAAATTCAATGAATCTGAAAGGATCTAGGAGTTTTCAATACATTTAAAACTTAATCTCTTTTTCGTTTTTCATGGTGGAAAATTAGTGAATCGTCATTCGCTTACCTTCAAATGTTCTGCAATTTGGGTTACGGCATCCCTCTCCCAAGTTGTAGAGTATTGTGTTGGGTCCTAGCCTTAATATCTCATTTGGGTGTTTTATTAAGGACTCAATCAATCAACTAACTTGAATTTTCTCCCGTTTTGTAGATGTCAAAGTATGACAACTATGGTCTTCCCAAATCCCTTGGAACAAGCTTTCCACATGAAGATGATATTCCACGATTCGATCGAGGAACAAGAGATCATGCTTCATTTCCTCCACCTCCTCCTTTTGTTCTCCCTAACCCACAAGTTTAAAGGCTTGAAAATTTCAAGCTCACTCAAGCCCTTTTGGCAAGTAAACATGAAGAAGGAAAGTCAGTGTGTGCATACGTCTTAGAGATGAAGTCGCACATTGATAGGTTAAGAATGTTGGGAGTCGTTGTCTGTGAGAAGCTAGCTGTTAACTGGGTTCTTCAATCGCTTCCTGACTCATATAGTGAGTTCGTAAGAGAGTACTATATGATAGACCACGACGTGACCCTCATCGATCTCACCTATTTGCTTGTTGCTGCTGAATCAGCAATGATTTGGCGCACTGGAGAAGCAAAGTTGATTGGTGGATCTGCCTTCCAAACCTCCATGGACATAGGCAATGGCAACGAAAGGCATGCCATGGTCGAAAAGTTTGATAATAAGAGAAAGGCAAAGTCTGAGGTAGTTCCGTGTGCTGTTCCAAAAGAGTCAATTTGCTTTTATTGCCAAGAGAAGGGGCATTGGAGACGAAGCTGCCCTGTTTACCTGAGAGATCTAAGAGATGGGAGAGTCAAGACGTATGGCTCTACTTCAGGTAAAATCCATTAACTAATTCTATAAGTTCCTATTTTTGATTCTTGATACATTATGTGATAATATTACATTTTTGATGTTTTGTAGAATCGAAGAAAAGAGAGGAAGCTTAAAGGAAGAAGCGTACTGAATCTGATCGTGAAGAAATGGATTTTGATCGCATGGATTCGAAGATCGGATTTTTTGAGCTGCTACTTTAGAGTTAGGATAGATTGCTAAGAAATGTAATAACATAGTTTTTCAATTGAGTTGCGTTGTAAGGACAAATTTTCCGCAATAAAATAAATTTTGATTTTGTCTTATTTATTTATCCTTGCAATGACATGTATGAAAAATTGATGTTTGTGCATTTCTATTATTAGCAATGTTGAAATGGATGTGATTCTTAGTTATGTTATTCATGGTAATGTCATAATTTTCTAAGTAAGGAAAGATTCCCATCGCCCAAGTTTCAATTGGACAGAAACTTGGAATCATACGACTTGTATTGTGTGATGTATGGAAATCTTGGTACTTAGGTAATTAAGACTAATTCTTTGTTCACATAAGTATGTGAGTCAAGTGAAGGACTAAAGGAACTAGTACACAAATGTTTTGCACTAGTCAAGTCCACCATAAATAACAATAACATTATTCGTCATGATTTACTAAAAGTCTAGTAAATGTGGTTCTACTTACAAGATTAAGTGTAATTCTAAATCATTGAAAAGTTTCAATGAATGGCAGAACGAATAAGTACAATCAATGAAGGCAGAAAGATAAAATTTTCTCCAATCTAAGAAGAAGGGAGAGTACTTTTGTATCGTGTTTTATGATCGTCTTAATGATTAAGAGCCATATCACAATTGATCCTCTAGGGACATCTTAGTGCACTAGTATGGCTAAGAAGAGGAATCGGAAATTGTTGAAATGGTTAAATCAAAAGGATGCGTCATACTTCGTTCCAAAATCAAGTCTTAGAGTCATACTCCAAGATTGTGAATTGAGTGACACATCTTAAGAAGATCTAACACACTCATCAAATCTGAAGTAGAAAATTATTTTCTTACTCTTGCGCGTTTGAAATTGGTAAATTGTGATGTCTTGGATAAGACAAAGACCAACTAAGACCAATTGTGTGTAGTGGTTTGTCTTGATAAAGACACACACTAATTCTTGGATATTTGTTTTATCAAGAAATGTTTCTTGATAAGAGAATCTAATATGTCAAGAGGTCAGTGGGAGTCTAAAGATCTTGAAAAGTTTCAAGAACTAATCAAGAGTAAATCTATTAAACACTAACACACGACTTGAGGTTTGTAACCTATCGTGTTGACAAAATTTTATTTCTATGCGATTCCAGTAAAGTTATTTATGTATATGAGTTCTACGAGGGCAAACACCTTGTTCAATGAAAGTACATTGACTGGCATAAGTGAGCTGCTAAATAACTTGGAAGCAATGGTGGGACCCTTGATGGAAAGAAATAATGTATGAACAAGTTCTGTCCATAAGAGTTTGGATTTGTCACGAACATTATCTTATGATTATGGTTATGACAAATTCGCATGGATAGGAACACATGCACCATAAGATCTAAGTGTCGTAAGGTTTATCTCCTTCATGAAAATGATTGTGAGGAAACGCTTTCACTAAGAGAGATTTTAAGAAGATAGCGATTATGTAAATTGCATTCTCAAATTCGATTATGATTACGGCATCCCTCTTCATAGTTCGAATTATGAGATTTGGCAATTAGTCTGAACATTTGGGACTTAGTAATATAAGTTCTGAGTTAGTTAGACACACATGTGAGCTGTCTAAGGAAAGGTGTGTGAGTTTAAGAAGCTTAGATAAAGGCTTATCGAAGCACATCATATTGGAAATATGAACTTTGGAAGTCAATAAGTATTGTCTTCTAGAAGTCCAACTTTTTTCTGAATACGTGTCAAAGCTAGTGGGAGTATAAATGTTATGTTGGAATGTATATAATCATCATGTTAGTGGGAGCATGATTATTATTATTTAAGTGTTGCAAGTTGGCAATATTAATTATAGAAAAACAAAAGTTTCACTCTGCAAAGTTGCAGGGGTTGAAAAGTTGTTTTTGCTATAATTAAGGGAAAGAATGTTATACTTCGTTTCCAATCTAAAAGCTTAGATCGAGAAATTTTAATTGAATTTAGTCAAGGATATATTTATTAATTGCATTCTCAAAGTTCGATTATGATTACGACATCCCTCTTCATAATTCGAATTTTGAGAACACGGCAAATAGAAATATTATGGCAATATTATAGCAAGAAACTAGTAAAGTATCACGTTTTTCATTATGAATCGTATCCCATACGCTTCGGGTATAGGATTGATTGCATATGCTATAATATTTGACCGTTATAAGATTTTCCAAATGCCTAGGGCATTAAGAGGGAAAAGGGACTAGAACCGGTTTGACTAAAATAAATTGAACAACTGTCAACGACAATCTAAGGTTCGCTAAGGATTTGTCGCTTGTGAGCAGTTGGAAGCATAGTAATGAATGGACCATATCGACATTATTATGAATAGATAAGAGTCTATTCACAATGAGTTTTTATATGGCAAATATGGAAATAGACGTTAAGAATTTATGTCTAGATTAGAAACTTCTATGCAAGAAGGATGTTCAAAGGAATGTACTTTGAATGTGAGATTTCATGTCTATGAAATTGCCTTGTAGCAATCTCCAATAGAGAACTTTGTAATTTCATTGGCAAAGTCTTGGTGACTTTTGTGCAATAAGATTACAAAAGGATAATTGCATAAAATGTTAGAATCTAACATATTCTAATAGTGGCAAGAATTTGGTATTCTTACACTAATGATAAGGATTGGGAATTGTGAGATGAGTATCATTGGAAATGTTTTCAATTGATCTATTTCACAAAGTAAGGACCATAGGTAAACATAGTGTACATGCTTGGAGCATGGGACAACTGTTGTTATAATTCAAGTAATAAGTTGATTACCCGAAACAACAAATAATGAGTAATCAATATGGTGATTAAATAAAAGTGTTTTATTTATTCTCAAAGGTTTGAGGCCATATAGTATTAGTATTATTCTTGTGTTTCATTTTGCATGTTTTGACTTCCCGAATAATAAGATTATTCAAACCATCCACAGTCGCTCATACTTTGGAAGTAGGTATGAAAGAAGACTGTCATGAATCTGATTGTAGATTGTTTAAAGTGTTTTAGACATAGCAAAAGTTTGTTGCAGGGTTCATGAGTGCTCCTATAAGAATAGAGTATTGGATTAAACCCACGCTCACTTGGATCGCTTCATGGATTTTATCACGAGTGATTGGTGAGACGATAATATCTTATATTCTTGAAACCGAGATGTGTTAGTTGTATCTTGCGAGTCGGTTACACATTGATAATATGTAAACGCACCAGTAACTTGGTGTTATAAAACGTATTGTTGTGTGTGATTTGATGAGTAGGTACAAGCAAGCATTCGAGTCGAAGTTTATCCGTTCCTTTTACCCAAAGTGGGATAAAAGCGATATCTGTGGGCCCCTCGATGATTTAGTGATGACACCCTAAGCGCTTGGCCAAGCTGGGACTAAGTTGATGTGTTCAATTGAAGTCTGTTGTCAGTCGTCATAAATCGGAAATCAGGAAACAACACGTGAACAGAGAGTATGATTAAAATCCATGTCTCAGTTCATACGATATCTAGAATGGAGGAATATATGATCCATTATCTAAAGGACAGGTTACTGATAAGATCAGAGTTCGCCAGCGTCTTTGAGAGCTACGATTGCTAATCGGATAATACTTGTATTTGTAGTTACTAGACTTATCCAAGTGGGAGACTGTTGGATTAGTGTCTAAGCCCGTAACTATATTTGGTAAGCATTTGACCCAGTTGTGCATGGTCCTTTTGGGTTGCCTTCACCAAAGCAACTTGATAGGATGATTTATGGAGAAAGAGGATTGATTATGATTTATTAATATATTATATGAATAATATATTAAAGAAGAAATCATATTGTTTAATTAATATTAGACAAGAATTAATTAAGAATTAGTTTTGTGACTAAAAGACATTAATTAAACTTAGGGGATTGGAATTGTAATTATAAGATAATTGCAATTGGGCTATGGATCACCTTGGAACATAGGGTGGACGAATTCTATGGGAAGCCTATAAGGAATTCGTCCAAGGAGTGTTCTAAAGGGAATCCATGGGCTACTTGGAGCCTAAGCAGTCAAATTAGAGTTTCCTTGTTTGATAACCCTAATAGCCCCACTATATAAAGACCCCTATGGCCCCAAAAACGTGGCTAACTCTTTTGGAAGAACCCTAGGACGTTTTTGATGCTTCTCCTCCTTCTCATAAGTCATTCTCTTGCTCTTGGTGTTTGTGAGCCATTAGAGGTGTGACACTTGTGACACTAAGCTTCTTGAAGATCAAAGAATTCTTGTAACCAATGTGAGGTATGATCTAAACCCTAATTCATATGCTGATTTGATTATTGTATGCTAGATTAGGGTTCTTGAGTCTTGGATGAATTGTATGTACAATAGAGAAACCTAGATCCAAGCATTAGGGTTTGCATGAGCACATAGGATGTTCTTTTAGCTAAAAACCCAACAAATTCCATGTTGTCATATTCTGGTTTAAGTGAAGGGTTTTGGGGTGAGGCAATGTTAACTGCATTTTACATCTTGAATAGAACTCCAAATAAAAGGAGTAAGAATACTCCTTATGAACTTTGGTGTAAAAAGGTACCAAATTTGAGTTATCTCAAAGTTTGGGTCTGTAGAGCTCTTGTAAGGCTCACTGAACCCAAAAGGAAAACATTGGGTGAGAGAGGTGTAGATTGTATCTTTATTGGATATGCTGAGAATTCCAAAGCATATAGATTCTATGTTTTAGAATCTAATGACTCTGTGTTTGTAAACACAGTGATAGAGTCAAGAGATGCTATCTTTGATGAAGAAAGATTTACATCTATACCTAGACCAAGGGACATGATTCATCAATCTTCCAACAAGAGTACTGCTCAAGCTGAAGATGCTTCTAGTGGTGCAAGTTCTGTACCTGAACCTCGGAAAAGCAAAAGAGCTAGAAAAGCTAAGTCTTTTGGATCTGATTTTCAACTTTATCTAGTTGAAGGAACAAGGAATGAGACTATATGTCAACATCAATATTGTTTTAATATTAAGGAGGATCTAAAGACTTTTAGTGAAGCTATGGCTTCTAGGGATGCTCATTTCTGGAAAGAAGCAATTCAGGATGAAATTGATTCTATCATGCATAACAATACTTGGGTATTGTCTGATTTACCTCCTGGTTGTAAGGCATTGGGAAGTAAGTGGATCCTCAAAAGGAAAATGAAGGTGGATGGCACAATTGATAAGTATAAAGCCAGATTGGTTATCCAAGGCTTTAGGCAAAAGGAAGGCATTGACTTCTTTGATACTTATGCTCCTGTTGCTAGAATTTCCACAATTAGATTATTGTTAGCTCTTGCAGCTATACATAATCTTGTGATTCACCAAATGGATGTGAAAATTGCATTCTTGAATGGTGACTTAGATGAAGAAATTTACACGAAACAACCTGAAGGGTTTGTGATGCCTGGTAATGAACATAAGTTGTGTAAGTTGAAGAAATAATTATATGGTTTGAAACAAGCACCAAAACAATGACATCAAAATTTTGATGATGTGATTTTGTCTAATGGTTTTGCATTAAACCAGGCTGACAAATGTGTATATAGCAAATTTAATTCTTCTGGTAAAGGAGTTATAATTTGTCTATATGTTAATGATATGTTAATCTTTGTACTGATCAAGGTGAAGTTGATAAAACCAAGAAATTCTTATCATCTAGTTTTGACATGAAAGACATGGGGGAGGCTGAGGTAATTCTTGGTATAAGAATTAGAAAAGGAAACAATGGGATTTCAATTTCTCAATCTCATTACATTGAGAAGATATTGAAGAAGTTTAACTTTGAGAATTGTTCTCCTGTTAGCACTCCTATAGATCCTAGTCTTAAGCTTCTACCTAATAAAGGATCTCCAGTGTCTCAACTTAAATACTCAAGGGCTATTGGTTGTCTAATGTATGCCATGATTAGTATTAGGCCTGATATAGCATATGTTGTGGGAAGGCTTAGTAGATATACTACTAATCCTAGTTCACATCATTGGCAAGCTGTGAGTAGAGTATTCAAGTATTTGAAAGGGACCATGAATTATGGTTTAACTTATAGTGGATATCCTTCTGTTTTAGAAGGTTATTCAGATGCCAGCTGGATTAACAACGTAGAGGATCACTCCTCTACAAGTGGTTGGGTGTTTCTTCTTGGAGGAGGTGCCAGTTCTTGGGCATCTAAGAAACAGACTTGTATTACTAACTCAACCATGGAGTCTGAGTTTGTTGCATTGTCTGCTGCTGGTAAAGAAGCTGAGTAGCTAAGGAATTTGATTTATGAAATTCCATTATGCCCAAACCGATATCTACCATTTCTATCAGATGTGATAGTGCTGCAACCTTGGCTAAGGCTTATAGTTAAGTGTACAATGGAAAGTCTAGACATTTAGGTGTTAGACATAACATGATTCGTGAGCTCATCATGACTAGTGTGATATCTGTGGAGTTTGTAAGAACTCAGTTGAATTTAGTCGATCATCTAACCAAAGGGTTAGCAAGAGATCTTGTGCACAAGGCGGGTGTAGGGATGGGTTTAAAGTCCACTTAAAATCTTTTATATTGAGATACCCAATTTCCATCTAATGTAATATTAGATGTTATATTAAATGTGGAAAGCTTGATATTTGAAGATTTGAACACATTATTATCATCATCCCAATGTATGTGTTCAGTACTGCAAGTTAAGGAGGTTGAATTTATATTCTTAATAGTTCTTTTGAAAAATTGCATTTGCAGGTGCAAGAATAAAAGGACTACCTATATAAGCATGCAGTTTAGCTGCTTCAAGAAGTTAGGACTTGGCTTTGATATGCTTGTTGAAGGATGGGACACAAACTAGTAAAATATAGTGTCAAGTTAGAACTTATGAAAATATAAACTGTTGTGTGTATTATCTTAATGTATTCACTATGAATAGAAAGGGTTCAATCATTAGTGACACCCTGATATTCGAATATTTGGAATGAATAATATACTAATGTGAAATTCAATCGTCACGACATTTCATTTAATCATCAGTTTGTTGTTGTTATGTTTTGTTTTAAGTTAATCAATATTACACTTAAATGGGGGAGGTTTGTTGGTGATTTTGTATCATAAATGTGTATTTAAGTGTAATGGATTAACTTGTTGACCAAAATTCAATATTGATGAATATTAAACAAGTAAGGAAGGTGCGGAGTGCACACATGTTCAAGTTTATTCAAGATTCAAAGTAGACTGTCATTTAGGGGCGAAGCCCCTAAACGAACGGGGGTCCGGGGGCAGCGCCCCTGGTAGCGGGGTCCAAGGGACGGGAGCCCGTGGCTTCATTTTGACCTTTATTAATGATCCGGTTTTAGTGATTGTTATTGGTTTTGACAGTTAGAGTAGTTATTTGGACAAAGAAAATTGCCTTGACGACAAATGAACTACTTAATCATTTTGGTCATCATTTTTCCTGGTACAAGAACATTCACGAAATTCATAACACCCATATTTCTGTTATTGCTCTCAATTCTGAGTCTTATCCGATTAAAGATTGGGAGTACCACCCAAATACTTTAATCTGAAAGTGAAACCACAATTCTCAGAATTTCCAAGCCTTTTTATACCCCAATTTCTTACATACTCTAACAAAATTAATGTACTATTGAAAGACTTTGATCCAATAACTAATCTAGAAACTTGTGTATGTGTGTGATGCTTCTAAAAGCTTTGTAATCATAATCAGGAAATTAATTAATGTAACTTTTTATGAAATTAGATAACTTATAATGTCTTATTAGAAGCAATACTCTCATGAGGGATTTCTCGAGTGCCAAGGTTGTTTTCTCACATGAATCCCATAAGAATCCCTATAAATCTAGTTGTATTGTTTCATATTGTCAAAAATGCCAAATTACACATCTGTTGGTAAGAACAATAATACATATAAGCCTATTGAGAGAAATTCGAACCTCGTATGTAAAAAACTATCGTTTAAAGAGACATATTACAGAAAGGTGTTATAAATTGATAGGATATCCAAATAACTCTAAGTTTACAAATTTTAGTCAAAATGAAAACATAACATTTTTGGTAACCTTGGTGCCTTAATCCATATACTAGGTTTTGTTTATTAGTGATCAAATCTATAAACTTCTTAATTTGATCAATAATAAGACTCAAGGGGAATGAGATTTCTGCTAATATGGTAAGTATTATAATTGTTCCATTTAGTAAGTGTTGAAAATGGGTTTTTGATATAGTGTTAATCAACACATGACAGTTAGTGATAACTCACTTTTAGACGTGGTGGGTATTTCTAACCTAAATCTTAGAATTGATCATCCAAATGGATATTTCAAAAATAAAGAATGTAGGAAATTTGAAATTTTCTGATGCTATCACTCTATCTAGTTGTTCCTGATTTTGATGTAAATTAATTGTCCGTTCATGAGGTGGCCAAAGATAGTAGGTTTTATATGTGATAATTGATTAAACTAAGTGTGTTTTTAGAATTAATAGTAAAAAAGGATAGTATGACTATGTGGTCAGGTCGACAGTCTTTACTATGTTGATCATACCTATAATAATTCATGTAAGAATAATTCTTGTTTTATAGTGTGTTTTGTTTCTACTTCTCTTTGCCTATTCTATCACAATTGCAATGAAAGTGAGTTTCATCTTTTTTTTTTGGATTGTACTTCTGTAAAATAGATTAAAGCTCATTTTCTCTTTGGTGGAGGGATATCCCAGTCATGGTGGGATCTATTGGTCTGATGGTTGTTGCAGGTTCGAGAGCTAATCATAAAGTTCAAAGGGGGTGTCGAGGTTGTGCTCTTTGCTCTAGCTTGGATCGTGTGGCATTATCACAATTAGAGTGCATTCACTAATTAACAAGAGTATAAGTTCTAAAGACTTGGCTAGTGACATCAAAAGGGTGGCATTCCATTGGTTAAAAACGAGAACTAAGAGTGGTTCTAGTATCGATTGGATAAAAAGGTGCGTTGATCCTAATAGTGTTTGCATGGATGTTTTGTAACTCATAGCGTCTTGCTAGCAGTTTTATATATTTATCTTTTGCTGTTAAAAAAGATATATTCGATTAATAGGTATGTTAAGTGAAGTTGTTTGAGTAATTTTGTAAGAAGTTTTGAGTTTTATTTGTATTTTTCGATTAATTGGTTCTTCATAAATAAGATAACGATTCCAGTTATTGTTTTTGTTTGAAATGTGTTTATAACCACATGACACAAACTCACCATATCACAAATCATAATCCTACTAATGTAAATGTCTTAGGAAATCAGATAGGAGAGCAATCTAGAATCCTCATATGACATAATTACAATTAAGCGATATAAACAAAACATAGACCATTTAAACCCTAATATATATGCCATATTTATCAAGCCTGATGTTTATCTACTATATTTTTAGCAAAAGCTAGGCATATAGCCTAGAGCCCAGTCACGTTCTTGCTCAATTAGGGTGATTGCCATCTGAGAACCCATAAGTTCTTGAGCATACTCTTGGTCTGTATCGGCTGGGTTGTTTTCAATAAGAGAGAACATATCTGTCGCCCAACCATCTCCGATCTCAGTTGGGGTGGTAGGAACCGGACAACACACAAGTTCCCCTCGTATTTTCGTCGCTGGAGGCATGGTGCCATCGGAAACATTGGCTGGTTCAGTAGATGCGCCATTACTTCTCAAATTCAGTGCTTGAGGAGGTCCACTTAGTGGGAAGTCTACCAAATCGTTCATCTCGTTTAAGATTTCAAACACATCAACTTCTGATAGGACTCCAATATCTTAAACAAAATTACCAACATAAGAAATCATGTGATCACAAATACATGACAGGCCATTAATGATTCAACAAAAGTAGTACATACTGGAACTCGGAAACTTACCATTTGACGAAAAGAAAGAGCTTAAGTCATCCACAAGGTTCATGTCATCAGCACTTGATCCAAACCCGGATTCTAAATTCGCATCGGTGCTGTTTGGGTGGTTCATTTCCGCAACGGAATCATCATGCATGATTAATCTTCCCTCAGCTGGTTGATCATTTTCAGATTGTTTACAGGGTAACTGGGAGCTCAATAAAGCTGCAGGTTGTCTCAAAACATCTTGTAGCAATCCACTGTTTCTCCCTGAGCATAAGTCTGGATCCATGTTGTAATTGTCTTCACCATTTGACATCACAATGAAGTGATCACTCCCGTTGGTCGAAGAAAAAGTTGACGTGATTGCTTCAAAGCATGATTGGATTGAAGGGATCTCTATTATTTCAAAGTTTTCAGACAAGAGAGGATCATCCATTTGTACTGTATCTATGTCAGATGGTGCAAGCTGGCTTCCAGAAAAGACAGGTGTATAAGGTGAGTTCGAACGTTTTAAATGTTGAGAAGGTGGTGGTGACAACACGACTCGGCCATTGTTATGACTATAAAGGTTGAACTGGTACATGTTTATAGCGGGGTATAAAGTAGCAATTAGAAGGGGGTAACTCATTGCTAATTCGATCAAAGACATGGAGTTGATGGAACTGGAATCAGGGTTTTCCTGAATTGTTGAAATAGAGGCTGTATTTGTTTGATGTGAAGAGGGTATGCAATTGAAATTAGGGTTTTCTTCAAATGAGGAAGATGATGAAGAAGGGAATGAACTGAAATCAGGGTTTTGTGGCAATGACACTGAAGAAATCTGTATTTGGTTTTGTGGAGATCGTTCTAGTTTTTGAGTGTTAAAGCGTCGATGCTGGATCTCTCGTAGAATTTCAGGAGGGTAAACAGGTAATCCAGCACGAACAAGTCTTTTTAATCTAATGTTCCAGTAGTTTTTTATCTCGTTGTCAGTACGCCCCGGAAGCTGAACCATAAATTAACAAAACTTAGTATAGTGAAAGGTAGAAACCTGAAATTAAAGGCGATGAAAAAAAAAAAATTCACAAATCGAAACATGAAATCAAGGTTGTGTACTCCATAAAGGTTAAAAAGACCGATTATACACGCACATATTTTTTTTAATCAAATATGTAAAATATCATTTGTAAAAAGCTAGAAGATTAAAGTGTTTGTTTTTTGTGTGAAGATCTTCTTAGCATCTTCAGTCTGCGCCGACCACGCACAAACATTCGCCCTCGCATATGGTGTGTTTTTTTGAAAAATTGCAAACCTAAAAATGTATGTGCGCTCTTTCCTTGACGCAGATGTGGACCAGAGTCTTCTAATATCTTGAGACATCTTCTAGCCTAAAAAATCACATATATTTTTATTTTGTTAAGTTTTTTTTTATTTATATTTATTCCAACATTACTAATGATAAAGAATTTGAAAAAAAAGTTTGAATACTTTAAAAAAAATGTTCGACGACACAAACATAATATTTGACAAATTCATAAATAAAGATTTATTACAATAATGATCGTTGAATTTATTTATATAAATATGACAAAAATCATAATATATTCTTATATTTTCTATACCAAATTTTATAAAACATTTATATATATATATATATATATATATATATATATATATATATATATATATATATATATATATATATGTGTGCGCTCAAGTTTTTGTGACAACCAAAATATTTATGAGAACTTGAAAATTTCTAATCCTCTAATCATTTTTCAAAACACCAATCTTCTCCACATAATGCGTCTAAAGAATATCTTTGCTCTAAAAAACGACAATTTTGTTTATTTTATTTGGAAAGGTGCATGCATACATAGTCAATAGTGCTATTGACTGCGTATGTGCACAATCAGCTGTTATAACTGCTGATTGTGCACATACGTAGTTTATATAACTATTGATTGTGCTCGTCAGCAGTCAATATAACTGTTGATCGAGATCATTCGCAGTATATATAACTGTTGATTGTGCATGCATCCACATTTTCAAAAAGACGAAAAAAAAATCGCCAAATCTTTTTTTGAACCGTGGATCTGTCTTAATCGCTGGTCTAGAAGTCCGTGGGTGGTTATATATATATATATATATATATATATATATATATATATATATATATATATATATATATAGACACACACACATATAATCCGAATCAAATAAGAATTAAACTTTTGGTAAGAAGATAAAAAAATTATATGCATATTTTTTTTGTCGAAACAACAAAATGAATGATTAAATGAATCAAAAGTAAGATAATTCACAAGAAAAAAAATTCTTTAAAAAATTCATTTTTCGATAAATAAAGCAGAAAAATCATTTTTATGACAATTTTCTGCATAACAACAAAATCATCGGAAAAATAAATTATTGACATATTTTTTTGGGATTTTTTTTTATGAATCATTTTGTTTTTAATTTATCTAATAATTTATATTTTTGTTTGACAAAAAATATGCAGAAAAAAAAACTTTTTATCTCCCAACCAAAAGTTTCTTTGTTATTGGATCTGAATACGTTATTAAAATAATCTGATATAATAGAAAATCTACAATTTTCTAAAAATGAGCCAAGTCACATAAAAAACATGAAACTTTTCTCTTTTATTCTTTGACTAATTTTGACAAATTTTGGCTATATATAGAATACGAAACAAGACCTTGAAGTTGGCAAAATTACTTAAATATGCAATATATATTTAACTTTAAATAATAACATTCTTAATAAAGAAAAAATGTATTATTTTATACTATTGTTTTAAATAATAAAAAAAATTCATGGGCTATTGATATGAGAAAACAGTTGATTAATGGTGTTGCCTTCATTCCTTGAGGTTGAGGGTTCAAGTCCCGTCGTGCACATAAGTGGATTTAAGGTGTAGTTTAGGAGTAGTATAGATTTGCCGTTTAAAAAAAAAAAAAATCGGTCACATGGCTGTTAATTATTAATTTGTGCATAACAAGAAAAAAATTAACAACGCTTGTAAGCATGCGGTGACATTGCGATGGAGACATTCAATTTTCGCAGCTAATGGAATTATTTCAAATATTAGCCTAAAATCATAAGGAAGCTTTCTATTGTGGCTATTGTTCTTGTCAAAGAGAGAAAAAGGGAGAGAAATGTACATGACGAGCAAGATGTGACCATCTGTTGCCATATTTTGCATGAAGCTTTAAGATCGTGTTTTCTTCTTCAGGAGTAAAATCTTCTTTCTTGAGATTAGACCTTAAATGGTTAAACCATCGAAGCCTACAACTGTTCCCACATCTCATTAATCCAAACTTTCTCGAAACATCATTCCATCTCCTTTCACCATTTTCCGTTACATATTTTACCAGTAGTGCATCCTCCTTGGGAGTCCATAGTCCTTTCGTCAAATCATTTCCTCCGTCATCACCAGCTTGTGACATGTTCTTGAACCCCTCGAAGATGTCACCTTCTTCTAGAGCCATCTTTTACCTATATTTTTAAAAACCCTTTTGATTTAGATCTATATATAGAAACATAGTTGTTTAATGAGAGAGAGAGAGAGAGAGAGAGAGAGAGAGAGAGATGAAACCTCAATAGTTTTTCAAGAATGGAGGGAGAGAGATGAATATATAAATTCTGCAAGGGAGATGTGAGTTAGAGGAAGAAGAGAAGAGATAGGGAAAAAATGTTGCGTGGTGATAGAAACAACTGAAGGAAGCGATGGAGAGTGATGAGTTAGAGAAACAATTGAATAAATGAAAGAACTATGGCTATTTTAGGAAAAAAAACGCACCAAACTCATAAGATAACAAAAAATGTATAGCAGAGATATATATTTTGACATAATTTTTAGTTTTTGATTTATATTAGAGATTCTAGGATTCATCGAATTTATCATATCATTGCAATGATAATTCAAATAATCAAATTCCACCCCTTCTTACTCTCCTATGTAAAATCATCCAATTGAATCCATGAGTTGAACAACAATAAGGTGTTAAGCCATACCAAGTAGACAAGTCCTTAAAAATCAAAGGATAATGGTTTGAATGTAATCTAAAGAGAGAAACCACTTGTTGGTGCACCCGAACACTTTTAAAGTCAAAAAAAAAAAAAAAAAACAAACAAACAAACAAACCTATCAAGATTATAATATGTAGTTGATTTGTAAGGAATAGTAATTCAATCAAAATTCATTTCAATTTTTAGTAGATAAGTTTATATTGAAATATGTGTTTAAGTTGTGCAAGTTCTCGTTCATATCTTAAGCTTAAATCAAGTTATTATAAAATCGATTGAACTCATGTTGAAGTTGTGATCATCCTTAATGTTTTATGTTCATTTATTTGCCTTTTATAGTTCCTTTTATTAACGAAGAGTGTGTTCGGCACGCATCGTTTGGGAGCTTCTGACTTCTAGATTTTAAGAAAACGCTAGTAAAAATGAGAAAGTCTCGTTCGGCGACAGGAACGTTTAGCTTTTAGCTTAAACAAAATGCTCCAAAATCAAAAGCTACATGAAGTAGCTTTCAACAAAACGCTCCAAAATCAAATGTTACCCACTACCAGTTAGTTTTACCGAACACACCCGAAATCTACTCGTATAGTTCTTGAAAAATATGAAAAGAATATTTTGTTTCTCTTGTTTACTTAATCATTTTATCATAGATCTAGAGTCACGTTCTTATTTGTATGAGATTTTATTAATCAGAGTATGTTTATTGATTAGAGTTTCTTAAATTGTTTTTTCACTAGTCGAAATTCTTTTCTTCACTTTATATTATTGTAGATCGTCGTATATCATTGTAGGTTTTTGTGGATATATTGTTTGAGTTCCATTTGTTTGAATCAGATATGTATTTTTATTAGGGTATTTTAACTATTTTCATTGTCGAGGAGATCTTTTTTACTTATTTTGGACCGTTACAGATTTTGTGTTTCATTCTATGTTGTTCTCAAATTCTTTCTATCTATAGTTAGGGTTTGCTCATTCATTGGGTTCTTAAAATATTTTTCAATCTGGATCTCTTTTGTCTCTCAATATTATAACATTATGATAGTAGATCGTTGAGATCTTTTTTTATACAAATCTTGTTTATTTTCTTTAGGAGATTTAGGGTTTTGACATCTAATTTTTTTTCTATGTTATGGTGTAATGCTTTCTATATGGTCTAGTTTTGTAAGAAGGTTGACGAAATATAGAGAATTTCTTTGTGTATTTATGTTTCATGTTGTACATGCATCTAGAGGAAGTGATAACAAAAATCTCTCTCAAATCTTGGTAAAGTCTTATTTTCCTATCTTTCCATTGACTTCATCATGGTATTTTGTTTGGTTTGATTATGGTAAAATGCAAAATTTATCTACAAATTGCTATGTAAGTCTTTTATGCTTCCTTAATAGTTTATTGTTGCTAACTTGTATGTATCATGTGTCATAATGTGGGAATTTTGTAAGTATATTCGCATACTCATATCTTTAGTAAAGGACTGTATATCTTACTAGAGAATTATTGACTCGTTGGTCTATGATAGAGATCATTTTTGGATAAGCATTTAAGTGTTATTATAATTCTTGTTTTTTTTAATGTGCATCATTAACCACTTTTTTCAGCTTGGTTTGGAATCCTAGTTGTACGTTTGTTTCATATTAGTTTTTTTTCCTAATTATTATATGTATGTATGTTAATTTGATAAAATGACCATTAATGAAATTGTTTCTTTAGATATCAAGTAAGGGTCTATTGTGGTTGTGTTTGATGAAGCTAATGATCATTTATGCCTTCACCCTAGTGATAATGGTCCATCGTCCATTTCGAACTTACTATTACTAAAGCATGTAGGGTTTAGAATGCCTCTATGTTCCATGACCTAAACTCTAGTAATAAGTTAGGATCTATACATGGAAAGTTTGTAAATCCTAAATATGATGAAATCAAAGTTAATCAATAAGAAAGGGTTGATGTTGTTTTAAATTAGATCTTAGATGTTTTGTCAAAGGAACTTTATGTGTGTCAAGCATATTTTGTGAGCTCCATTTATGCCTAGAAAGAACTCAACAAGACATAAGAAGATATTGATTTGTCAGTTATCTTTAATTTGTATTTAGAAAATTTATTAATTAACCGAAAATGGTTAAAGTCCTTTTGAGTACTCTAACAAAATTAACGTACTATTGAAAGAGTTTGATACATTAACTAATCTAGGAACTTGTGTGTGTGATGCTTCTAAAAGCTTTGTAATCATAATCAGGAAATTAAATTGATGTAACTTTTTATGAAATTAGATAACTGATAATGTCCTATTAGAAGAAATATTCTCATGAGGGATTTCTCGAGTGCCAAGGTTGCTTTCTCAATTGAATCCCATAAGAATCCCTATAAATCTAGTTGTATTGTTTCATATTGTCAAAAATGCCAAATTACACATCTGTTGGTAAGAACAATAATACATATAAGCCTATTGAGAGAAATTCGAACCTCGTATGTAAAAAACTATCGTTTAAAGAGACATATTACAGAAAGGTGTTATAAATTGATAGGATATCCAAATAACTCTAAGTTTACAAATTTTAGTCAAAATGAAACATAACATTTTTGGTAACCTTGGTGCCTTAATCCATATACTAGGTTTTGTTTATTAGTGATCAAATCTATAAACTTCTTAATTTGATCAATAATAAGACTCAAGGGGAATGAGATTTCTGCTAATATGGTAAGTATTATAATTGTTCCATTTAGTAAGTGTTGAAAATGGGTTTTTGATATAGTGTTAATCAACACATGACAGTTAGTGATAACTCACTTTTAGACGTGGTGGGTATTTCTAACCTAAATCTTAGAATTGATCATCCAAATGGATATTTCAAAAATAAAGAATGTAGGAAACTTGAAATTTTCTGATGCTATCACTCTATCTAGTTGTTCCTGATTTTGATGTAAATTAATTGTCCGTTCATGAGGTGGCCAAAGATAGTAGGTTTTATATGTGATAATTGATTAAACTAAGTGTGTTTTTAGAATTAATAGTAAAAAAGGATAGTATGACTGGTAGTGAGGTCGATAGTCTTTACTATCTTGATCATACCTATAATAATTCATGTAAGAATAATTCTTTTTTTATAGTGTGGTTTGTTTCTAAACAAAAATGACATAATAGGTTGGGTCATTTGTTGGCTGTTGAATCCAGCAAAATAAATAATCAAAATACGATAAAAGATGAACCAACTTAGACACACTAAAGATTAGTATGAATGGAAGTAAGGTTCGTGTCCTCGGGGAAACGGATTAACAAATTACACTAAAGATGTTTAATTACAAGTATGATTGTTACTTAAATAAAAAAACAAGGGGGTTTGGTTTTAAAAACTACTACAACTAGCATGAAGCATATTTAAAATAAATTCAAATAATAAAATTCATTCCAACACAAGGTTTATCTATTGTTATAATTCAAGTTATGATCATCAATAATTATGGTGCAATGATCTTATAAAGAATGAGTTGTATTGACATGTATTGTTTAGCCGTTCTAACAATCTTCCATGTTTATATTTAACCAAATGCAGTTCATTGATTAAACCTAATATGTAGCACTAAGTTCTAGCAGTTCTGATCTTAGGGCGCACATTGCAATGCTAATTATGGAAGTGCCAATTGTAATAAACCATTGACGCCATTCAGAATGTTTTAATTATAGTGTATGAATCTATGACTGAATTGAATTCATAGATAAAAACAACACCATTAATTGTTCCTAAGAACGTTAGTAGAAAATTAACTAAGTGATCAATTCCATTAATAATCTAAAATGTTTCCAAAATAATCTGGAGCTGAATACAAGAAAACATACAAACAAAACATTCAATAAGATCTAATATAATTACTTCACATAAAATTTTGAATCATACTTCAAATGATAAACCCTAATGCTGGCATTGGTAAGATTTAGCCACACATAATGACTAAATCTTCAAGTAATCTAAGAGATAAATGTAAAACCAAACTTACAATCAAAAGAAATTAATGTTCTTCACTTGAAATAGATGAATTCTCCTTCAAAAAGCGCCAAAAAATCGCCCCCAAGATGAAGTGTGTGGTCAAAATGACCCAAAAATCGTGTTTAATGGTGGTGGTTACAAGCAGTTTTGCGTCGACACGGTCGTGTTACTAGATAGGTTAAAAACAGCATGGTCGTGTGGTCCATAAAAAAGCCTCCAGAATCTGCCTCAACACGACCGCTTGGTATTCCTTTGTAAACTCAGCATAGCCGTTTGGAGCTATTGTCTAGCATTTTCCAACTTCAATTTCAGTTTTCAAAATCATCACCCGGTCTTCCTTTAGCATCCAAAATCCACCCGCAATCGCTCTAAACCTACAAAAACAACCAAAAATACCCCCAAAATAGATCGTGTGCCACCAAAGTATGTTTTCCATAAAATGATATGCAATGTATGAAATAAATGCATGAAATGCAATTGAAATTAATGTAGAAAATATGGAAAAGTATTCATAAAAATGATCTTAAAAAATCTCCTCAAGATTAACCTTTCTTGTCCTCAAGAAAGAACAAGATCAAGAGATACCTAGAGAGGACGACAAGTGGCTAAGAGGAAACTAAGAAAAAAAAAGAACCGAAAGAGCCTAAAATATACTAAGAGTGCATGCATGCAATAAAAATTTACACTAAAAAATATGCGCGTGAAATGCTTAGTGTAACGCCCCGATTCTCAGGTATTGTTAAATAAGAATTTAATTGGTTTCAAGGCCTACTCGACGAGTTGGTTGCCCTACTCGTCGAGTAGCAGCGGGTTGGTTCGCGTATTTAGTGGCCTACTCGCCGAGTTCAAGAAGAGACTCGACGAGCAGGAGCTGGCAGATGAAACCCTAAATCCCGGGGTTTTGCACCCTATTTAAAGAAGCATAAGCCTCCTTTGGCCTCTTTGCAGTCGATTGAGAGTCCAGAAGAACCCTAACTCGAGTGTGTGTGTATTCTTTGGAAATTTTAGCTTGGAGGAAGATTTTTGGTGAGGGAATCTCTTGGGAAGCAAGCTAGTTGAAGCAAGAGCTTGTGGGTTTCAAGTTCTGCATTATAAAGGGCTCGCTTGAAGGTATTAAATCGTTTTTCCCTTGGCTCATTTTCTCGTAAACCCTTTTGTGCATAAGTTTAGGAAAGGATTCTTGTGTCTAAGCCAAGATCTAAAGTTGTAACTTCAGATCTGGACTCCCCTTGGCTTTTAGATTCATAAAGCCATCAGCCTTGTCTAGTATGAGCCTTCTCTCAAGGATGTGACTTCATTGCAAGCTTAGTTGTGCCATTTTAGGGTCTTAAAGCCTTGCATGCACGTAAAGTTTGCAACTTTACGTGATAAGCATGCCTAAGGAAGTTGGATCTGCAATTTGGGGCCTGGGCATGGCTTAGAAAGTGTCTGCATGGTTACAGGGCTGAAGAGACTCGACGAGTCGCATAGTCGACTCAGCCAGTCATATGAAGATAGGCATTGAACTCGACGAGTTGGATGAACAACTCGGCGAGTCCGATGAAGATTGTCGTAGACGCGACGAGTGGATGAACAACTCGACGAGTCGGTTGAGGTTTCCCCAATTTATGTATGCGTGTGCAACCGTCGAGTCGCAAGAAGGAAAACTCGACGAGTGGCCTTAGAGTTCCAATCACGAGCCTTAGAACTCGACGAGTCACTCCGGTGACTCGGCGAGTGGTCAGGTATTTCATGGAACTCGACGAGTAGCTGAGGGTACTCGGCGAGTTAGGGTCAACATGGACTGTTGACCTTGACTGATGACTTTGACTTTGACCAAAGGTTGACTAGTTGACTGACGGGGTACCTTGAGAGGTTGAGAACTTACAGTATGGTTATACTATGGTAATAGGTGGTGGAGTTTGTGGCAGTGATCCGAGGGTTGAAGTTTATCCACCGAGTCGACATCTGCATGGTGAGTTATCCTCACTATATCGATAGGGTCTAAGGCACCAAGGCCGGACCTTTAGTTGTTATTGTTATGGTATGCTACATGTGGTTATGACCTGTTAGAATCGGAATCAGGATAGACAGTATGTTATGCTCTTATGATCCGTAGGGATTGATATGTTAGTGACCTGCTAGGTCGGTGCTCTAGTTACGAGAGATTGCTATGATTGGTGATCAGTGAGATATATATGTTTGATGCTTGTATATGCCAGTATATGTTAGTTATGCGCACATGGTTATTTGCTTGTTGCTTGGGTTGAGGCGGTCCTGCTTTGTGCTGAAGGCCAACATACCCTATGAGCGGTCCTGAGATACTGTAGGCCCACATGGCGGTCCAGTTATGCCGAAGGCTCGGGACAGATTTAGATAGACTGTAGGCCCTACAGGGCGGTCCAGTCAGGCCGATGGCCCAGTATGCATGTTGTTGATTGTCTGTTACTGATATGGTATTATCGGTGTGGTATTGGTATTTTGGGGGTAGCTCACTAAGCCCTCGGGCTTACAGTTTTCAGTTTATTGTTCCAGGTACTTCAGGAGATCATGGCAAGGCGAAGGCGTGACCGTACTGCTCCCCATCCTTATGATTTTGTTATTGGGACACTCTGATGAATAATGATTGAAAACATTTTTGTAAACAAATACTATCCGGTTTTATTTGTGATTGAAAAAGTTTAAATTTGGCGTGAAATTTTTGGATTTTACAAGTTGGTATCAGAGCCTTGGTTTGAGTGAATTGGGGGAAACACTCGTGTGAACTCAGTCTCAAATCAAGGGAATTTTTGGAATAAATTCTAAAATGGTTTTCAAAATAAAGGATGGAGGATGCAGAGGGCACGATCAGCCGGAGCCTGTAAGTAAACCCCAAAATACCATACAGTTATTTGATATTATGATATGATAGAACATCATGCTAGTGTTAGGCTAGGAATCTTCAGGAATCGCATGATAGACTTGCCTGATTATATGATGCATACTAGCCTAGGGTTTCTTGTATATGGAATTGACATCATAACTGTAGGTGTTTAGTGTATACATCACGGTTGTGTATAACCAAGATCTTATAGCCTGAGAATGTCTGATTCGACCTCAATGTAGGATTGGATATTCGAAAGTCTATCGGGTCCCGCGTTATGTGTGGCTAGCATACCCTAGTGCTGCAGGGTTGGTGAAAGTTTCATGGATGTGTGAGTTGTGGAAGCTGTGAGACCAGTGGCGAGATAGTCGATATTCCCCTAGGAGTGAGGGTTGAGCGCATATTATTTTGATGATAGTATTAGGGCGTTGTGGTGATACTTGAGACAAATATGGGTAGGTGCGGAAGGTAGTATGGGCCCGTATTACTGAAAGCACAAGACCTATATGCGTAGCAAGGAAGTCACAACCCCTAGGGTGGTGGGAATTGGTCTCCCGATATATGTTGCTTATCTGACATCTTGGTTATATTTTCAGTATGGTGGTGACAAGACGTTTTACTACTGGATCCGGATCAGGATCAGGATCAGGATCGGGAGACGGAGGGTCAGAGGTGCCGGTAGCACCTGAGCCTGTGGTACAGATAGGGACAGAGGAGTTGGATGCCAGGATCCGGGAGATTCTGCACGACGAGATTGTTGCAGCATTCCGAGCGCAGCTGCCAGAGATGTTTGGGTCGATTAAGACCGCGATGGTTGAGTACTTTGATGAGCGATATGCAGCTCTAGCAGAGACAGCTGCCGCTGCAGCCACATCGGCAGTAACCGCTACAGGGGTTGGAGGAGGAGCCAGCAGGGCTTTCCAATACCGGGACTTCGATAACACGAAGCCCCCGACGTTTGATGGTACACAGGATGCGATCAGGGCTATGAGGTGGTTATCTGACGTGGAGGGCTGTTTCTCCACGTGTTCATGTCCTTCTGACCATAAGGTCAGGTGTGCCCTGAACCTGCTAAGGCTTGGGGCAAAGGACTGGTGGAGATTGACGACAGGGTCGAACACTGATGATCAGCGGGCTGCTGTCACTTGGGAGCAGTTCTGGGATATGTTCCGCACCCGCTACGTTTCACGCGTTGAGCGGGAGCGGCTTGCTCAGGAGTTTTTGACATTGAGGCAGGATGAGGAGTCAGTGATGGAGATCACTCGTATGTTCACAGAGAGGGCTATGTTTTTCCTGGAGTTTGCTTCAGAGCAGTCTCAGATGACTCGTTATCTGAGCATGCTCAAGACTGATATTCGACATTTTGTTGCTATGCAACGTTGTGAGACTCTTTTGGATCTTCAGGAAGCCGTGAGGCGGTGCGAGTTGGAGTTAGAGCTGCAGTTGAAGGAGCAGCGTCAGGTTCCGTCACAGTCTCAGCTGGCACCTAAGCGATCCAAGACCGCTGATACTCGGACCGGGGGTTAGCAGATCCGCACTTGTGGAAAGTGTGGCAGGGGTCATTCTGGGGTTTGTTGACCAGGAGGTGGTTGCCACAAATGTGGCAAGGAGGGGCACTATGCCAGGGACTGTCGCCAGTCCGCCCCTCCAGCAGATATGAGGATTTGTTACCATTGTCATCAGGTTGGTCACGTGAAGACCAACTGCCCGCAGCTCGCCGCCAAGCCGGCGTAGGGATCCGCACCAGCTACTTTGAGGATGGGAGATGGGAGGTCAGTCAAGGTGGAGCCTCCGAAGGCTCAGGGGCGCGCCTTCCAGCTCACGGCCGAGGAGGCCAAGGCAGCATCGGATGTGGTTGCTGGTATGTTTCTATTTTCTGTTTCAGTTATTATATATGTGTTAAGCTTATCGGTGGTACCTGTGTTTAGGTACGTTTCTAGTAAACTCTTTGCCTGCTTTGGTTTTATTTGACTCGGGGGCGAGTCGGTCGTTTGTATCTCAGACTTTTAGTAGAGAGTTCAGTGTGTCGGTAGATGAGCTTGAGTGTCCGTTGCGAGTTTCTATCGCCAACGAGCATGGGGTTTCTGCTTCTTCGGTCTACCGAGGATGCGAGCTGGAGATTTTCGGGGTATCATTCCCGATAGATTTGATTCCTATTCCCATGGGGGAAGTATGTGTGATCGTAGGGATGGATTGGCTCAGTCGGTTTGGCTCCATGATCGACTATGAGGGACAACGAGTGGTAGTTCGAACCCCAAGTGGGGGAGAACTGGTAGTGTATGGTGAGGGCACCAGAGTGGGAGCAGGGTTTTGTTCAGCCGCCAGGACTCGGCAGTTCATTCAGCACGGGTGTACTGGTTATTTAGCATATGTGATAGATACGCGGATTGAGGATCATACTTCCGTTTCAGAGGTTCCAGTGGGTAGGGAGTTTGCTGATGTGTTTACAGAGGAGTTACCTGGAGTGCCTCCAGAGAGGCAGGTAGAGTTCAGGATTGATCTAGTGTCGGGTGCGGCCCCTACCACTAAGGCGTCGTACCGTCTCGCACCACCAGAGATGCAGGAGTTGGCATCTCAGTTGCAGGAGCTGCTGGGCAAGCAGTTTATTCGCCCAAGTAGTTCACCCTGGGGAGCACCGATCCACTTCGTCAGAAAGAAGGACGGTTCGCATAGGATGTGCATTGACTATAGGGAGTTGAACAAGTTAACGGTGAAGAACCGTTATCTACTCCCAAGGATAGATGATCTTTTCGATCAGCTGCAGGGTGCATCTTGGTTTTCCAAGATCGATTTGAGATCCGGGTATCACCAGGTCAGGGTGAGGGAGGAAGACGTGGAGAAGACCGCGTTTCGGACTCGTTATGGTCATTACAAGTTCGTGGTGATGCCGTTTGGGCTCACCAACGCGCCGGCAGTGTTCATGGATTTGATGAATCGGGTCTGCAGACCGATGCTCGATCGCTCGGTCATTGTGTTCATAGATGATATCTTGGTGTATTCCAAGACCCGAGAGCAGCATGAGGAGCACCTCAGGGAGCTGCTAGAGGTTCTGTGACGAGAACGGCTGTATGCCAAGTTCTCGAAGTGTGAGTTTTGGTTACGAGAGGTCCAGTTCCTCGGACATCTCGTTAACCAGGAGGGGATTTTGGTCGATCCGGCCAAAGTTGAGGTGGTTATGCAGTGGGAGATTCCGAAATCTCCCTCAGACATCAGGAGTTTCTTGGGATTAGCAGGGTACTACCAGAGATTCATTCGAGATTTCTCCAAGATTGCAGTACCCCTCACTCGTCTAACGAGGAAGGGGGTGGAAAACTGGTGGGGCCCTGAGCAGCAGAGGGCGTTTGAGACCCTTCGGCGGTGTTTATGTGAGGCGCCAGTGTTGACGCTCCCCGAGGGAGTCGAGGATTTTGTAGTATTTTGTGATGCATCCATCACAGGACTGGGGACGAGTGATAGCCTATGCATCACGACAACTGAAGCTGCATGAGACGAGATACCCTACGCACGATCTTGAGTTGGGAGCGGTGGTATTCGCTCTCAAGATTTGGAGGCATTATCTGTACGGGGTCTGTTGTACTATATACACGGATCACAAGAGTTTGAGGCACATCATGGATCAGCCGAACCTGAATATGAGGCAGCGCAGGTGGCTGGATGTAGTCAAGGACTATGATTGTGAGATCCTTTACCATCCTGGTAAAGCGAATGTGGTTGCGGATGCCTTGAGCAGCAAGTCAGCTGGGTCTCCTACCCCAGCAAGGTGTATGAGGATAGCGGTGGAGTCCCCACTTGTGAGCTTGATTAGGGATGCTCAGGTTGAGGGCATGAGACCAGAGAACTGGAAGATGGAGCGGATTAAGGGCGAGAGCGCCCGTTTTGTTCAGGATAGCCGCAGATTATTGACCCGACACGGTCGGGTTTGGGTTCCGATGTCCGGAGGGGTCCGGCAGACAGTGATGGAGGAGGCTCATAAGTCTCACTTTTCTATACACCCGGGAGCCACCAAGATGTACCGCGATCTGAGTTTGAGTTACTGGTGGCCCGGTATGAAGCAAGAAATCGCTTGGTATGTTGAGAGGTGCCTGACTTGTAGGATGGTCAAGGCCGAGCATCAGAGGCCACATGGTAAGCTGCAGCCTCTGGAGATTCCCATGTGGAAATGGGAACAGATCACAATGGACTTCATTACGAAGTTGCCGAGGACGGCGAAGGGGTTTGATGCTATATGCGTCATCGTGGATCGATTGACCAAGAGTGCCCATTTCTTGGCCATACGGGAGAGTTCGTCGGCCGAGAAATTGGCTGACATGTACGTCAGCGAGATTGTCTCTCGCCATGGGGTTCCAGTCTCCATCGTTTCCGATCGGGATGTCAGGTTTACTTCCCGTTTTTGGCAGAAGTTCTATGAGGAACTGGGTATGCGGTTGCACTTTAGTACAACGTTCCATCCGCAGACCGATGGACAGAGTGAGCGAACCATTCAGACCCTCGAAGATATGTTGAGGGCGTGCGTCATTGACTTCGGTGGGAGTTGGGATTCCCACCTACCGCTTGCAGAGTTCGCCTATAACAATAGCTATCATTCCAGTATTGGCGCCCCGCCTTTTGAGCTGTTGTATGGTCGGAGATGTAGAACCCCGGTCTGTTGGGGTGAGGTTGGACACAGAGTGATGGGTCGGATGGAGGTAGTCTTGCAGACTACCGAAAAGATCCAGCAGATCTGACAGCGGCTGCAGACCGCTCAGAGCCGGCAAAAGAGTTACGCTGATAGACGTCGATCGAATTTAGAGTTTCAGGTTGGTGACATGGTACTTCTGAAGGTCTCGCCCTGGAAGGGTGTGATCCGCTTCAGGAAGAGGGGAAAATTGGGTCCCCGTTATATTAGGCCATTCAGGATCATTGCCATGGTGGGCAAAGTGGCTTATAGGCTAGAGCTACCGGAGGAGCTCAGCCGAATTCATAGCACGTTCCATGTTTCGCAATTGCGAAAGTGTATTATGGATCAAGAGACAATAGTATCGCTAGATGATATTCAGGTCGATGAGCGCCTGAATTACGTAGAGAGACCTGTGGCCATCTTGGAAAGGAAGAAGAAAATTTTGCGGAACAAAGAAATACCTTTGGTAAAAGTGCAGTGGGAGCATCGGAGGGGATCCGAGTGGACATGGGAGCCGGAGGCGGAAATGCGAGAGCATTACCCGACGTTGTTTATACCAGCAGACTTCGAGGGCGAAGTCTAGTTCAAGTGGGGGAGAATTGTAACGCCCCGATTCTCAGGTATTGTTAAATAAGAATTTAATTGGTTTCAAGGCCTACTCGACGAGTTGGTTGCCCTACTCGTCGAGTAGCAGCGGGTTGGTTCGCGTATTTAGTGGCCTACTCGCCGAGTCCAAGAAGGGACTCGACGAGCAGGAGCTGGCAGATGAAACCCTAAATCCCGGGGTTTTGCACCCTATTTAATGAAGCATAAGCCTCCTTTGGCCTCTTTGCAGTCCATTGAGAGTCCAAAAGAACCCTAACTTGAGTGTGTGTATTCTTTGGTAATTTTAGCTTGGAGGAAGATTTTTGGTGAGGGAATCTCTTGGGAAGCAAGCTAGTTAAAGCAAGAGCTTGTGAGTTTCAAGTTCTGCATTAGAAAGGGCTCTCTTGAAGGTATTAAATCGTTTTGCCCTTGGCTCATTTTCTCCTAAACCCTTTTGTGCATAAGTTTAGGAAAGGATTCTTGTGTCTAAGCCAAGATCTGAAGTTGTAACTTCAGATCTGGACTCCCCTTGGCTTCTAGATTCATAAAGCCATCAGCCTTGTCTAGTATGAGCTTTCTCTCAAGGATGTGACTTCATTGCAAGCTTAGTTGTGCCATTTTAGGGTCTTAAAGCCTTGCATGCACGTAAAGTTTGCAACTTTACGTGATAAGCATGCCTAAGGAAGTTGGATCTGCAATTTGGGGCCTGGGCATGGCTTAGAAAGTATCTGCATGGTTAAAGGGCTGAAGAGACTCGGCGAGTCGCATAGTCGACTCGGCGAGTCATATGAAGATAGGCATTGAACTCGACGAGTTGGATGAACAACTCGGCGAGTCCGATGAAGATTGCCGTAGACGCGATGAGTGGATGAACAACTCGGCGAGTCGGTTGACGTTTCCCCAATTTATGTATGCGTGTGCAACCGTCGAGTCGTAAGAAGGAAAACTCGACGAGTGGCCTTAGAGTTCCAATCACGAGCCTTAGAACTCGACGAGTCACTCCGGTGACTCGGCGAGTGGTCAGGTATTTCATGGAACTCGGCGAGTAGCTGAGGGTACTCGGCGAGTTAGGGTCAACATGGATTGTTGACCTTGACTGATGACTTTGACTTTGACCAAAGGTTGACTAGTTGAATGATGGGGTACCTTGAGAGGCTGCGAACTTACAGTATGGTTATACTATGGTAATAGGTGGTAGAGTTTGTGGCGGTGATCCGAGGGTTGAAGTTTATCCACCGAGTCGACATCTGCAAGGTGAGTTATCCTCACTATATCGATAGGGTCTAAGGCACCAAGGCCGACCCTTTATTTGTTATTGTTATGGTATGCTACATGTGGTTATGACCTGTTAGAATCGGAATCAGGATAGACAATATGTTATGCTCTTATGATCCGTAGGGATTGATATGTTAGTGACCTGCTAGGTCGGTGCTCTAGTTACGAGAGATTGCTATGATTGGTGATCAATGAGATAGATATGTTTGATGCTTGTATATGCCAATATATGTTAGTTATGCGCACATGGTTATTTGCTTGTTGCTTGGGTTGAGGCGGTCCTGCTTTGTGATGAAGGCCAACATACCCTATGAGCGGTCCGGAGAGACGGTAGGCCCACGTGGCGGTCCATTTATGCCGAAGGCTCGAGACAGATTTAGATAGACTGTAGGCCCTACAGGGCGGTCCAGTCAGGCCGATGGCCCAGTATGCATGTTGTTGATTGTCTGTTACTGATATGGTATTATCGGTGTGGTATTGGTATTTTGGGGGTTTAAAGTTTTCAGTTTATTGTTTCAGGTACTTCAGGAGATCATGGCAAGGCGAAGGCGTGACCGTACCGCTCCCCATCCTTATGATCTGGTTATTGGGACACTCTGATGAATAATGATTGAAAACATTTTTGTAAACAAATACTATCTGGTTTTATTTGTGATTGAAAAAGTTTAAATTTGGCGTGAAATTTTTGGATGTTACACTTAGACTTTTAAGAAACAATGAAATAATCAACACAAAATAAAAGTGATCCAATCCAATCCACTAACCCCATTTGTGTCAAATAGTTAGGAATATGTAAACATGCTACATGCCTTGAATTAACTTAGCCTTATCACAAGATTATGCATTTCAAGGTTGATATTTAGTTATTCCTTAACACAACCCAACAAAATCAAGAGTTAAAAACACTTCTTCAAGGTTACCAGTATTTAGTTAATAAATGGAACGAGAGGTGGTCCTATTTCTATGTAGAAGATATGTCATAAAAACATACTCAACAAATTTTTATTTTCACAAATTGTAACAGTGACTGAACCCAACTTTTTTGTCGAATTACGAAAATCTTTTTCTAAAAGTAATTTTCTAAGGATTTCCTAGAATATTGGTTAATTATCTCACACCACCCATACTCCTCCAATTTATCAACAGTTACTCCTAGTGTCTTTTGCTCATGTCCAAGTCTAAGGGATTCTTTTGACAGGCAAGCAGTTTTCCTAATTGTATTTATTTGTACAACACATGTTGTTGTGGAATTGTCCACTTATTGATTTTTATTCACTTTTCTTGACTCTTTTTCTTTTCCCTCTTTTTATACTTTCCTTTTTTAACTTTTATTTCGACTTTCTTTTCCTAACTCTTTTATATTTTGTCCCTGTACAGCTCCTTTGAAGTTTTGTTCGCAAGGGCGCACCTTCAAACTATCTAAAGATATACTCATGATTAAACGTCAGCTTGACGCGGCATACCAAGATGATGTTCACAAGGAGGGTGCTACTATGGCATAAATAGAGGAGTACAGTTGTGAGGGAAGAGTACATATCTACATGTTTAAGTTATTTGCTTGACCTATATCTTTATATTTTTTTCCTTGACTTTTTCTACCATTGGGACATCTCACAGCTCATAACCGTGAGAGACTTCTAAGGTATTTTTCGGGGGACTGATGTCAACACCCAAGGACTCGTAGGTATGTACGAAAAGCTATTTCACCAAGAAGGGTACTTAAAAGGAAATAGACAGAAAAGACCTTTTAGAGCGCTGGAAAGCTCGAGTCGCTGAAATTTTCCTATCTTTTTTATGTTTTCCAATTTAGAATTTGATAGTAGTTGGTGTAATTATAATTATTAATAATGAGATATGCCAAGCTTCATTTATTAATTGATCTTGGAGGTGCGGGGTGCACACTCGGTGTGATAAATGTGAACTCGGGAGTATGGGGGTCCGGGGATAGTGCCCCTGGGTGCAAGGTTCCAAGGGTCAGCAGCCCCTTGGTGGGGTCTAGGGGAAGCGCCCCTAGCGGGGTCCAAGGGGTAGAGCCCTTGAAGGTGGTTCCTGATGACATCTTGATGATGCAAGCGTTAGTTATGTCTCATAACTACCAGTTTTGGTGCCAAATCTGGAGGCAACCGGAATAACCTCTTTTTCCTTCTAGTATAAGATCCTTTCTCTGGTTCCATAAAAAGGGTTGGAACTTCTATACATGAAAAATCATATTTTGATATGTTCCATCTCTCAATTAACACAAAACATCAAGGTATATTTTTCTGTGTCGAATTTGGAAGTGGCCTGATTTCCAAATTGCATTTCTTGGATTATCCCAAATCAGATTTTGTGATACCGCATGAATAATGGTCAAAATCATAGATTTTGGGAAGTGATTGCAATCACGATCCCATAAATTATCCAAGTTAATTAATATTCTAAGACCCCAAAATCTTACATTCAAAATCTATGATTTTATGAAGAATATCAATGACAGAATCTGTTAATGACATGACTTCCAAATTCGGGAAGTTGGACAAGTTTTAAGGCACTGATTTTTATCGCTGGCAGAAGATGATACATTTCCTTCTCACTACCCTGAAAGTGGTTCATGTTTTGAGCACTACTGTGCCAGAACCAATGGAGGATGAAACCCTTGAACATACCATAAGAAGATGCAAACCCCGAAAATGATGATTACATCTGGAGTGGTCACGTCTTAAATGGTGACTCTCTCTTTGACACCTATCAAAATCATGACTCTAAAAAAGATATGAGGGATGCCCTTGAATCAAAATACATGGTATAGGATTCCTCAAGTAAGAAATTCTTTGTTAGTAATTTTAATAATTACAAGATGGTGGATTCAAGGCTTGTCATGGAACTCAAGAGGATTTTGGAATAATTTAAACAATTCAAAATGCAAATGGATGAATCCATTTATGTTCAAGTGTTATTGACAAATTGCTCCCATCCTAGAAAGACTTTAAACACACAGTGAAACACCAAAAAGAAGAGTTGTCTCTAGTACAACTTGGCAGTTACTTGAGAATTGAAGAGGGTCTTCGGGCTCAAGAAAGTGGCAAGGGAAAAGAAAAGGAAGTTCCTGGATCTTCAGTGAAAATGGTGGGAGAAGACAACACATCAGAAAAATAACAAAGGAAAAAGGAAAAATAAAGATGACCATCACAATGGTTCAAACAAAAAAGAAAAATGTGTGTGTTGGAATTGCAACAAACCTGGTCACATGAAACGAGATTGTCGTTTGAAGAAGAACAAAAATCGTGCACGCACTTCTGGACAAGGATCTAATGATCAAGGTCCAAAACCACAAGTTCATAATTTTATTTCTGAAATTACAACTACTATTGTTATATATCATGTAACACTTATTCCTGAATCATTTTATGTTCAGGATGATGATCATGCATGGTGGATAGAATCGGGAGCGACGAGTCATGTGTGTAAAGATCGCTCTTGGTTCAAGGATTATAAACTAGTTAATGATGGATCGGTGTTGTACATGGGATACCATAACAAAGCACTTGCTGTGGGTCGTGGTTGTGTTTGTTTATGTTTTAGTTCTAGAAAAATGTCACACCCCCAAACCAGGATGGCGAAAACGTCCGGCGATGGATGAATTTCATGTATTGTATCATAACATAATGAATAATAGTGATCAAAGAAACAACCATCATAATATAATTACGGAGATTACATTGTATCCAAAACATTTTTTTTTAAAATATCGAATACATATGACAAAAGTAATTAACGTGATGTTGTGACGCCCCATCCTCAAAACCTTTTGATTACATGTTTACTGATTTCCTGAGAATACAAGTAGTTTTGAAAAAGTGTCAACAATTAAGTTGGTGAGTTCATAAGAGTTTTGTATGAGAAAAATCTGTAACTTTTCCTTGTAAAATGATAGAGTGAGCTTCCAGAAAATCCAATATTTTCTTTAAAAATGAGTTGTAAGTCTTAAACCCTAAGACCCAAAATTGTAAGTAGGTTGTACTAGAAAATAGTATCATGTAGTTTTATTATTATATAAAATTATTTGAATGTATGTTAGCCCCGTAACCAAATGTATTGTTAATACCCCATGTGAGTTATTACAACCATGCTAAGACTAGTTGGCCTGCTGCGACGTTCTTCAGGCGTCGGAATGTTAGACAATTGTCACCCCAAACCTGCCGATCTAACTGTAGCTAACAATTTAGGTGCGGGATTGTCAGTCCCGTATAGATCTATACACAAGTGTCACGCTCTCTTACCGAGACTCTGGTTATAATTCAGGACTTTAGTATGTACTCAGGTAGGTATGGTGAAGACTATGTCTCACAAAATTGTATTAACAGGTTTACGTATAGTGTATTGAAAACCCTTTTGCATGTGGAAGTATTACCTTTCCATAGTAGTTACATAGTGTAAAATAATTATACTTTTAAATAATTATATATTTCCTCCAAAATGATAAAGTAGTGTTAATGACCCATAAACTATACCAATTATAGTTTATTATAAATGTTTTGTTAAGTTTGTTTATATATTCATATATACAAATACATATAAGTTAACATGTCTAGATGTTTTAACAGATTATATCATATAAATTTACATCTAACACAAGTATAATAACATTTAGTACGATAGAGCCAATTTCTAGTTTTTGGCCATTTTTAACGACATTTACCGGTAACTAGTAAAATATAACTTTGTAAAACTTGTTTTTACCTTTTTGCGATATTTAACTCAAGTTAACTTTATATGTTTAAAACAATATATTTTTAGTCAAAACTCACAAAAATGATAAACTAGTTATGACCATTTTTGCTAAAAAAACTCATTTTTACATAAAATGATAGATTTTTGAGTTTTCTTTTTGTAAAACCAAATCGTTGATATTTTTTACTAGTTTCAAGACATATGTCCCAAATAACATATTTTGGTTTGTTTCACACAAAAATGGTGAAATAACTAGGTTATAACCATTTTTGCTAGAAAAGCCATATTTTGTTCATAAAACCCTAGTCTTCATAGTTTTTGTGGTTATAACTTATTCTTAAGAAACGTATAGCTTGTTTAAGTTTGTTTTTCTTAGTTTTGTATTTCCAACTAACATACCACATACAAATGTTCAAGTAACTAGTAATAAACTCATTTCAAGCAAATAATACTTTATATACAACATGGAGATGGATCATGCATAATAACTTGTGTTAATATACCATTTTACTTGTATTCCCCCCCTAAAAATTGAAAATATCGAAAATATGGGGTATGAACTCACATTGAGTGGATTTCTTAGTGGATAAAGAGATGAAGATGAAGATCCTCAAGCTTAGAACACTTGAAGATGGTTGAAGAACACTTGAAGATGGTATTATCCTATGGATTTTATCACATGTTAATGTGTGTAAAAGTAACAAAACTAACATGTATGTGTGTAATTTCACTAGATTAACAAGGAAATGCTTACCAAAAATCTAAGGACCAACTTCGAGGAATTAATCTATGGAGGATTTGAGCTTATTCTGCAGAGAAAAATGAAGAATGATGAAGATGGTGGGGGTTTGGGAGCCCCTCGGCCGCAAGTTAAGAGAGAGAGTGGAGAGGGTGGGGTGGGGTGGGGTGGCATGCATGGTTACATGTTGAATAAAGACTTGGTTATATGTTGTGTAATAGTTTTGTTGGGAAAGATGTAACCATCTTGTCCCTTAAGTCAACTCTTCTTTATTTTTATAAATCTAGGTAGTTTATAAAAGTGTGGTAATTTTTATAAAAATAGTGATATTTTTTAAAAAGAGTTTGGTAAAATAATGTATAATTAATAAATATGAATCATGAAAATTCGAATTATTATAAAGGTCTCAACATCGTTAAAAGGATTAGCACATTGTATTGTGAATATTATTTATACCAAAATAATATATGCTTGTATTATCGAATTTCACGTTGTTAATCCTAAATAGGATTTTTATTCAATAATTAGTGAAAAGAGCGGTACTTTGTATTAATACTCGTAAGTTGTACATTATGAACATTAGGAAACATAGTGTTTATTCTAAATTCCTAATACTAGTCGAGTTGACTTGGTTGACTTGTTGACTTTGTTTGATCCAGAATTGACAGTTGTCACATCATCCCCCCGTTAGAAGGAATTTCGTCCCGAAATTTGCACATTGAGTAGGTTCTCACGAACTAGGGAAAAGATGTGGGTATTTCTGTTTCATTTGGTCCTCCCATTCCCAAGTGAATTCAGGCCCTCGCTTGGCGTTCCAACGGACCTTCACTATGGGTATGGGACTTTATTTCGTTCTTTTGACCTCCTTGTCCATGATTTCCACAGGTTCCTCGAAGAAATGGAGACTCTCATTTACTTTAATTTCGTCAAGCGGAATGACGAGAGACTCATCGGACAGGCACTTCTTCAAGTTGGACACATGGAAGGTAGGGTGTACGTTATTGAGTTCCTGTGGTAGTCGAAGGTGGGGTGTCCAAATTTGGTTCATGAGATAATAAACCCCTGTCACCCTTGACCTCAAGGTTTTTATCCATTCCTCGCAAGGCTTCACTTGCGACGTTCTCAGGTTTCAAGGCTTGTAGTTGCGCCTCTTTGATCTGCGTGGATAGGTGTGAATAGATGGTCATGGTCAATGATTTTACTCGGCGGCCCGAGTATTCTTTTCAACTTAGGGCATCTGCTACTACATTGGCCTTGCCTGGATGATAACGAATTTCGAATTCATAGTCATTTAGTAGCTCTACCCATTGTCGTTGTCTCATGTTAAGCTCCTTTTGATTGAGAATGTGTTGGAGACTCTTGTGATCAATGAAGATAGTGCACTTTGTGCCATAAAGGTAGTGTCTCCATATCTGTAAGGCAAATACCACTGCTCCTAATTCGAGGTCATGCGTGGTGTAGTTGACTTCGTGAGTCTTGAGTTGACTCGAGGCATAGGCAATGACTTTTCCTCGTTGCATGAGCACGCATCCTAGACCCTGCTTGGACGCATCGCAGTAGACCACAAAGTCTTCCGTCCCTTCTGGGAGAGACAAGATTGGAGCACTGGATAGAGCTTGTTTTAGTGTTTGGAAAGCAGTTTCTTGTTTAACCTCCCAACCGAAAGTCACTCCTTTCTGAGTCAAGGTAGTGAGTGGCTTTGCGATTTTGGAAAAATTATGTATGAACCTTTGGTAGTAGCCACAAGGCCCAAAAACTAGTGGATATCTTTCGGTGTTCTAGGTGCTGCCTAGTTTTCAATTGCCTTGATTTTGGAGGGATCCACATGTATCATTTCCTTGCTGACCACGTGTCCCAAAAAGTCCACCCTTCGAATCCAAAATTTGTATTTTGAAAATTTCACGTACAACTTCTCTGCCCTTAACGTCTTCAAGACTTGTTGTAGATGCTGACTATGTTCTTCCTTAATTTGTGAATAGATTAGTATGTCATCGATGAATACTATCATGAATTTATATAAGTAAGGTCGACATACACAGTTCATTAGGTCCATGAACACCGCGGGCGCATTAGTCAATCCGAAGGGCATCATCACAAACTCGTAGTGTCCGTAGCGAGTACTAAATGTCGTTTTAGGAATATCTCCCTCCCGGACCGGCAACTGATCTTTGCAATTGATCGAAAAGGTCGTCGATTCGAGGTAGGTGATAACGGTTCTTGATGGTGAGTTTGTTCAACTCCCGATAGTCAATGCACATGCGGATTGATCCGTCCTTCTTCTTTACGGACAAGACCGGTGCTCCCCAAGGTGAGAATATTGGTCTGATGAATCCTTTGCTCAACAGTTCGTTCAGTTGACTTGAAAATTCCTGCATTTCTACCGATGCTAAAAAGTATGGGGATTTGGCTATGGGGGTGGCTCCAGGAATCAAGTCAATTTTGCACTCGATGTGGCGCACGGGTGGTATTCCCGGAAGGTCCTCTGGGAATACATCAGGAAATTTACAGACTTCTGGAATATTCTTGATGTCTTTCACTTCCTGTTTCTCATCAACAACGTGGGCTAGAAAGGTGTGGTACTCCTTGCGTAGATACTTTTGAGCCTTGATGCAAGAGATGATTCATATATTTGTGACGGGTTTGTCGCCATAGATGACGAGAGTTTCGCTACTTGGTAGGCTAAGGCGAATGGCCTTTTCATAACATAGGATATCAACATGGTGAGGACTTAACCAATCCATGCCAATGATAACGTCAAAGCTCCTTACTGTAACCAACATTAGGTCGATTTGGAATGAGTGGTTGTTTATAGTTAGAGTGCATCCTATGTATATGTCGTTTGTGGTTTTTGTCTTCCCGTTAGCCATTTCTTCGGTAAACATTTCATTAAGTGTTTGAGGTTTTTGTTTGAGGAAATGTTCAAATTTATGACTCAAGAAACTCCTCTCCGCACCGCTATCGAATAGTATGCATGCATATGTATTATACAGGAGAAACGTATCGGTAACCACCACGGGGTCTTTACTCGCCTATCCGTGTCCCATTGCTAGGACTCTTCCCATGCCTCCGACATTTCTGTTATTAGCTTTTGGGAACTCCCTCTTGAAATGCCTCGTTTCCCCGCACCCATAGCATGCTTGGCTCACCCCAACATTTGTGGCTTGGGTGTCCTGTTGAGTTGACGCCCTACAGAAACGGGCGGTGTGCCCCTTTTTGTTACAGATGTTGCAATGCATTTCCTGGCAAGCTCCATTGTGGTGGAAGTTCCACTTGTTGCATTTAGGTAGGCTCCCAGCATATTGTAATGCCCGGTTCCTGGTATGTATTTAAAGTTATAATTTATTCATTTTTGTTTAGAAACTCGACGAGTTGGAGGCCCCAAACTCGTCGAGTAGAGATGGATTTGGGACGCGGGTTGTGAAGTCTACTCGACGAGTTGAGAGCCTCAACTCGACGAGTAGGACTGGCAGGATGAAACCCTAATTTTCAGGGTTTTGCACCTTATTTAATCACCTTAACCTCCAAAGGCTGGCCTCATTTATAGCCTCCAAGTCCCCAAACCCTAAATCATGAAACCCTAAGGCATTGTATGAGCTTGTGAGTCATTTTTAGTGAGTTTTGTGTGTGTTGAAGCTTGTGAAGGAATGAGAAGCTTGTGGATTCAAGAAGAAGCTAGTAGATACAGATACACCACTTCATTCTCATCATTTTCTGGTAAGCAAGTCTCAAACTTGCTTAGTGAATTCTTAGATCTCCTTATTATCACTTTATTGAGTTTTTGGTCTAAGAAGCATGATCCTTGGGAAATGGACGTCCCAAGTGAATATACTTAGATCTAGAATCATGGAGGGCTTTCATGGCATAAAGGTGCACACTTTATGGCTATTAAAGCCCCATGCAAGCTTTAGGATGTCATTTTGGTCTTTTAAGCTCCAAAAGGCCATGCATGGAAGGAAATTAAGAAGCTTTACGTATTTCCAAAGTATCTAGGGTCCAGATCTCAGTGTATATACCTTAGCTTGGAGTATTGATGGCTTGTGGACCAAGATCTAGGTCTTAAAGAGTTAGGGTTTGAGCTAAATCCATAAAGGAATGGTATTAACGGGTAAGGTTGGAAACATTACCCTTAAAAGGACAATTTCAATGAATATGTGGAATATGGAGCTTAGATATGAAGAATAGGAGCTTAATCCATAAAGGAATGGTATTAACGGGTAAGGTTTCCTCCAATTCACTCAAACCAAGGCTCTGATACAAACTTGTAACATCCATAAAAATCATGCCAAATTTAAACTTTTAAAAATATTCTGAAACCATTGATTATTACAAAAGTTGTTTCCAAAATATTTTAGTGTCAAAATATCCCAGAATCAAATCATAAACAACAGGAGGTGTACGATCATGCCTTCGCCTTCCCGCGATCATCAGAAGTACTTGAAACAAAATCAACAACTGTAAGCCCGACGCTTAGTGAGTTCCCCCAAAATACTCATACACACATCACATACATATAACATAAACAACATACTATAGGTCCAATCAACCATCGGGTTGGAATACCCCAGGCCCTCAACCATTGGGTTGGAATTCCAATCATACTATAGGTCCAGTGATCCTCAGATTGGAACACCCCAGGCCCACAACCATCGGGTTGGAATGCCCTGATACTACGAGTCCAATCATCCTCGGGATGGAATACTCACGACCCACAACCGTCGGGTTGGAATGCCCAGGTCTGTTGGCTCTCGCACAAAGTAGAGGAGCCTTAACCACCAATCAACATGTGCATATATATGAGATAATCACATAACAGTTTATAGACATACAAACCGATCTAACCGATCATACTAGCATAAGATCATCCTACCTACCAGGATACTGATCTACATATCATAGCAACATAATACCATCATCCTAGCATAACATCATCCTACCTACCAGGATACTGATCATACTAGCATAACATCATCCTACCCACCAGGATACTGGTCAACCCTTGGTCCAAGTCAAAGTCAACGGTCCATGTTGACCCAACTCGTCGAGTTCCTTAAGAGCTTAGAAGGTCATAAAACCCTCACTGACTCGCCGAGTTTCCGACCAACTCGTCGAGTCTATGCGTGTCCAGAAGTCGGGGAAACCCTAACTGACTCGTCGAGTCATCCTACTGACTCGCCGAGTTCATGCAGAAACCTTCAAGGCTAATCTTCATCGGACTCGCCAAGTTGGCCATGCAACTTGTCGATTCTCTTCAGCCCTTTCTCCATTTAGATGCTTATAAGCCACCCCAAAGCTCCATATTGCGGATCTGAGTTCCTAGAGCATACTTCCTACGTAAAGTTGCAAACTTTACGTACATGCAAGGTGTTAATGGCCAAAATCAAGCTAGATAAGAGGTTCTAAGTGAGGGAAAGGCATTATCTTGCTAAAGGCTGAAACTTTATGACCATAAGAACCAAGATGAGCCTAGATCTGAAGTTGCAACTTCAGATCATGTTCAATACCCGAAATGAAACACCAAACAAGCTAAAATGGCCCTAATCTCAAACATTAAGGGATCTAGATAGAAGGAAGCTCAAGGTAATGACTTGTTACCTTCAAGTGATGCTAAAATGGAGTAGAGTTCAGATCCTCAACTGTTCCTTGCTCAAAGGTTCTTGATCTTCAAGCTCCTTTCACCTTCCAAGCTTAAAACACACAAATATGGAGAGAAAATGTGATTTAGGGTTTCTGGGCTCAAAGGGGGTTGTAAGGGAGGCTAATGACCCCTTTAAATAGGGTGCAAAACCCCGGAAATTAGGGTTTCACCCTCCAGCTCCAACTCGTCGAGTCGGTCCTCCAACTCGTCGAGTTGGTCACTTAAAATCCGCGACTAAAACCGTGCCTACTCGATGAGTCAGGGCATCCAACTCGTCGAGTCGACCTTTCAAATGGAAATATAAGACTGAAAAGTTTATACCTGAGAGTCGGGGTATTACATGAAATGTCTAAAAATGGATTAATACCATCTTTTGATGTTAACATAGAAAAATATAAAACTTGTATGTTAACTAAAATAACTAGACAACCTTTTCCTAATGCTAAAAGGAATTATGTTATGCTTGAATTAATTCATAGTGATCTATGTGACTTGAATTCAACTCCATCCTTAGGAAATAAGAAATACATAGTTATTTTTATAGATGATTATTCTCATTTTTTCTTTGTATATTTTTTACATTCCAAAAATGAAGCCCTTGATAAATTCAGAATTTATAAAAATGAAGTTGAATTGCAACAAAATGATTTAATCAAAAGACTTCACACCAATAAAGTTGCAGATTCTACATACATGGATTGTTCTAGTATTGATGATTCTTCTTTATGACATGCTCGTTTAGGATAAGTACATTATAAAAGAATGCTTGAAATGTCTAAAAATATATTAATACCATCTTTTGATGTTAACATAGAAAAATGTAAAACTTGTATGTTAACTAAGATAAATAGAAAACCTTTTCCTAATGTTAAAAGGAATCATGTTATGCTTGAATTAATTCATAGTGATCTATGTGAATTGAATTCAACTCCATCCTTAGGAAATAAGAAAAACATAGTTACTTTTATAGATGATTATTCTCATTTTTTCATTGTATATTTGTTACATTCGAAGAATGAAGCCCTTGATAAGTTCAGAATTTATAAAAATGAAGTTGAATTGCAACAAAATGATTTAATCAAAAGACTTCACACCAATAAAGTTGCAGATTCTACATACATGACTTGTTCTAGTATTGATGGTTCTTCTTTATGGAATGCTCTTTTAGGACATGTACATTATAAAAGAATGCTTGAAATATCTAAAAATGGATTAATACCATCTTTTGATGTTAACATAGAAAAATGTAAAATTTGTATGCTAACTAAAATAACTAGAAAACCTTTTCCTAATGTTAAAAGAAATTATGTTATGCTTGAATTAATTCATAGTGATCTATGTGACTTGAATTCAACTCCGTCCTTAGGAAATAAAAAATACATAGTTACTTTAATAGATGATTATTCTCGTTTTTTCTTTGTATATTTATTACATTTCAAGAATGAAGCCCTTGATAAATTTAGAATTTATAAAATTGAAGTTGAATTGCAACAAAATGATTTAATCAAAAGACTTCACACTGATCGTGGTGGAGAGTGTTAGTATCCTAGTTGTTTCCAATCTGTTGGTATTATACAAAAAATAACTGCTTTATATACTCCTCAAGAAAATGGGATTTCTGAAAGGAAAAATAAAGTTCTAAAGGAAATGGTGAACTCTATGTTGTGTTACTTAAGTTTGAGTGATGGTTTCCGGGGAGAAGCTATGCTAACCGCATGTTATCTTCTAAATAGAATTCCAAACAAAAGAAACAAGGTGAACCTTGGTACAAAAAGAAACCAAACTTAGGATATCTTAAAGTTTGGGGTTGTTGGGCCGTTGTGAGGCTGACTGAACCAAAATTGAAGACTTTGGGTAAAAGATGTATTGATTGTATCTTTATTGGATATGTTGAGCATTCCAAGGCTTATAGGTTTTATGTTATAGAAGCTATAGAATCTAGAGATGCAATATTTTATGAAAATTGTTTTTCATCTAGACCTAGACCAAAAGACTTGTTTCCTGGTTCCAATAAAACTACCAAGGAAGTTGTAACTGGTTCAAATGAATCATCTGAGCTTAGAAGAAGCAAAAGGAAAAGGAAAGGCAAATCATTTGGTAATAATTTTCAGCTTTACCTAGTTGAGGATTCTAGAGATGAAATTGCAAATCAAGATTCATATTGTTTTAGTGTTGAAGAGGATCCTAAAACATTTGATGAAGTAATGAAATCTCAAGATGTTGATTTCTGTAAAGAAGAAATAAATGATGATATGGATTACATCATGGGGAATAATACTTGGGTGTTGTCCGATCTTCATCCTAGATGCAAACCTTTTGGGTTGCAAATGGATATTCAAAAGGAAGATGAAAGTTAATGGATCACTTGACAAGTTTAAGGCTAGATTGGTTATTAAAGGTTTTAGAAAAAAAATATTGAGATTGATTATTTTGACACATATGCTCCAGTTGCTCGTATATCTACCATTAGACTGTTGATTGCCATAACAGCAATCCATAATTTTGGTGATTCACCAAATGAATGTGAAAACAACATTCTTAAATGGTGATATAGAGGAAAATGTGTATATGTAATAACTTGAGGGTTTTATTATGCCTGAAAATGATCCCAAGGTGTGCAAGTTAGTTAAATCATTGTATAGGATAAAGCAAGCACCAAAAAAGTAGCATCAAAAATTTGATGATGCTCTCTTGTCTCATGGTTTCAAGTTGAATCAATCAGACAAGTGTGTATATATATCAAGTTTGATGAGTCTGGAAAAAGGATTGATCATATGCTTGTATGTAGATGATATGTTAATCTTTGGTACTGATCAAGTGCAAGTTGACATGGCCAAAGAGTTTTTATCATCTCAATTCTCCATGAATGATATGGGGGGGGGGGGGGAAGTGATTCTTGGAATAAGAATCAATTGTGAACATCAAGGAATCTCAATTTCACAATCTCATTACATTGAGAAAGTGCTTAATAAGTTCAATTGTTTAGATTGTTCTCCTGTAAGTACTCCTTTCGATCCAAGTACGAAACTTATGCTAAACACTAGTGAAGCAGTTTCACAACTTGAATATTCAAAGGTCATTGGGTGCTTGATGTATGTTATGACCAACACAATGCCTTATATTACATTTGCTATAGGAAAGCTAAGTAGGTTTACTAGTAATCCTAGTAATCATCACTGGCAAGCAGTAAGGAGAGTGTTGAAATATCTTAAGAAAACCATGAATTTTGGTTTGACTTATGTAGGGGTTCCTTCAATTATTGAAGGATATTCAGATGCTGGTTGGATCACTAATGTTGAGGACCGCTCTTCTACAAGTGGTTGGGTGTTTCTTCTTGGTGGAGGTGTCATTTGATGGGCTTCTAAGAAACAAACATGCATCACAAATTCAAATATGGAATCTGAATTTGTAGCCCTTACACCTGCTAGAAAAGAAGTAGAATGATTAAGGAATTTGATGAAATTCCTTTGTGGCTAAAGCCTATATTTCTTATCTCTATACACTGTGATAATGATGCCACCTTGGCAAAAGCGTATAGTCAAGTGTATAATGGAAAGTCGTGACATTTGGGTGTTAGGCACAACATGGTACATGAGCTCATTACTCATGGTATCATTTTTGCTGAGTTTTTTAGATCTCAACAAAACTTAGTTGATCACTTGACGAAGGGGTTTGCTAAAGACTTGGTAAAGAAGTCGGTTATATCGATGGGTTTAAGGCCCACTTGATAACTCTATAGGTAAGATACCCAATTCCCTTCTAATACAATGTTAGAAGTTGAATTCAATGTGGAAGGCTTACTTATGGAGATTGAAGCACATTTGTTTACTACATCCCAAGGTATGTGCTTATAACATGTATTGTTAAAGTAGGTTGATTAGTTTCTTAAAAGTTCTTTTGAAAAAGTGCATTAATAGGTGCATGATATAGAAGGACTACCTATGTGAGTGTGAAGTGTTGCCGCTTCAGAAAGCTTGGGATAGGCTTTTATGCACTCATGAATGGATTGGACACATGGCAATAACAGTGTCAAGTATGAAACATTAGATATCGTGTTTAACTTATGTGTATAGTATCTTTAATTACTTAAATGTGTTGAAGGGTTCAATCCTTAGGACACCTTGATTCTCGAGTATTTGACATGTATATTATACTAATGTGAAAATTCAATCTTCAAGATATTTTCATTTATGCATAAGTTTGATTTTGTGTTTGCTTTTAGTTAATTATGGATTACACTAAAATAGGGGAGGAATGTTGGTGATTTTAATATTATCAACATATTTTGGTGTAATTCTTATTAATAATGAGATAGGTTGAGCTTCATTAACTAACCGAGCTTTGAGGTACGGGGTGTACACTTAGTGTTATAAATATAAACTCAGGAATACGGGGTGTCTGGGGGCAATGCCCCTGGGTGTAGGGTTCCAAGGGGTTGTAGCCCCTTGGCGGGGTCTAGGGGAAGCGTCGCTAGCGGGGTCCAAGGGGCAGAGCCCCTAGTGGTGGTTCCTAATGACATCTTGATGATGCAAGAGTTAATTATGTCTCATAACTACCAGTTTTGGCGCCAAATCTGGAGGCAACCGACATAACCTCTTTTTCCCACTAGTATAAGATCCTTTCTCTGGTTCCAGAAAAAAGGTTGGAACTCATATACACGAAAATCATATTTTGATTTGTTATATCTCTCAAGAATACAAAACAACAATGTATATTTTTCTGTGTTTCGAATTTGGAAGTGACCTAATTTCCAAATTGCATATCTTGGATTATCCCAAATCAGATTTCGTGATACCCAGGCATAAGGGTCGAAATCATAGATTTTGGGAAGTGATTGCAATCACGATCCCATAAATTATTCAAGTTAATTGATATTCTAAGACCTCAAAATCTTATATATATATATATATATATATATATATATATATATATATATATATATATATATATATATATATATATATATATGGAATTTTTGATATGTTTTTTTATGAAATGCATGAGGAACCTAAGCTATATGAAATACATACCCCTTCCCAAAGCTTAAGAATAAACATCGTCATTTATTATTGGAAAAGAACGGAATTTGAAATTACTCGTACGGGGTGGCAGCATAAGTCGACAGGAGAAAAGGTATCCTAATTCCTATATTGACATACTAGTGTGTGTGCACAAAAGGTATCCTAATTCCTATATTAACACACTAGTGTGTGTGCGTAAAATAGAACATGATTTACGAGCACAATGCACACACACGAATGACACCGTACCAATATTGGTGGTTATAACATATTTATGACAATTAAACTTGAGCAAGGAAGCTAAATTTACATATAAACATAGATAGAAGTCAACAAAATTAAAACTTGGTCAAACATAGTGAACTCATATCAAATCGAACACATCCTAGTGACAAATGACAAAACTATACGACATATGTGTTCCAAAATTCTCTCTCTCTCTCCCTCCCCCCCCCCCCCCCGTACTTACGTCTTGGGTACCGTTTCTTGGGTGGGTGGTGGTTGTGTGGTATTTTGTTGCATTGTAGCGAATGGGTTGAAAAAGTTTTGTGGAAGGATTGTAGGGAATTGTGGTGGGGTGAGGCGAGATTGAAAAAGTTGCCTTGAGTGTTGAGGATGTTCGCGTACAATTCGTATTGTACAAAACCGAGAGGCGGAGGTGTATTTGTGTTTGGAGGAGGAGTGTTGGGGTTTTGATCCATATGATTTTTTTTGTGTAAAAAGAATGAAATGAGGGTATGTAAAAATTTAAAGTGAGAAAAGGTGAGTGATAATTGAAGTGAATATATATATATATATATATATATATATATATATAGGGGATAGGGAATATACATTACAGCCCCACCTAAGCTTAGGTACTAAACCTCTAAAATATGTCGTTTTAACATGCTAAATATGTCCGGTTTGGTTTCACTTGGTAAATATATCATCCTCCATAACATTTCTTTATTTCATTATCGTTTACCATCTCTGTTTTCTTTCCTCAATTATCGTTTATTACTTCACCCAAGTGAACATTACTAAACCCTAAACCCTAAATTTAAACCCTAAACCCTAAACCTAAACCCTAAACCCTAAATCTAAACCATAAACCCTAAACCTTAAACCCTAAACCCTAAACCCTAACCCTAAACCCTAAATCTAAACCCTAAACCCTAAACCTAAACCCTAAACCCTAAACCTAAACCCTAAACCCTATTGTGTCGATCTTGAATTTACATCTTGAAGTATTAACCGTGAATCCATTAACCGTAATCTTTATATAGTAAAACAATGTATTTTCAAGAGGTTTAGTACCTAAGCTTAGGTGGGGCTGTAATGTATATTCTCTTTTCCCATATATATATATATATATATATATATATATATATATATATATATATATATATATATATATATATATATATATATGTTGAGTGAAAATTGAAAAACAAAGTAGTTTTTTTTATTTTACCATTTTGACCGTTATTGAACGGTCCATTTTATGACTGTTGCAAAAAAGCGATGCCAACTCCACCCGTTTCTTCCCGTTACCATGAAAACGCCACGCATCGTAACGCCCAATAACGGCTAGGGGGCGGTGTTACGCGTGTTATACCGACGTTATGGGAGGTCCACGTCGGATTAACGCACGCTCCCGTTGCCCGTTTCGTGCAAACTAAGGTTTTGGTTGTGTTTCTTTATAGTAGCAACCAGAAAGAAAAACGGTTAGTGAATGATGTTGGATCGAAAGAGTGGTTGACGATACAGGGGGCAAAGGGGTTGCTGGTGCATGTGTACTCCAGTGTTATCGATAGCGATAGGTAGGTTATAGCGATAACCTACCTATATGCTATGTAGCGATAGCGATGGAATAGCGACGACTATTTCATTTTAGCGATTGCCTAATAAAAAATTAATAGTATTTATACCTTCACATATTTAACAATTATAACTAATAAATAAGCTAAAAACCAATACTAGTGGCTCAAATAAGTTCTAAAACATGAATATTAAATAACTGATTCACAATAAGCATTCAAATTATAACGGAGAAGAACAGAAATTGTAAGTACATAGGTGTACAACAAAGAAAGAAACGAAGTGTAAAAGAATCTAGAACAAAAACCTTTGAAGCTGATATGGAGAGGAGCAGTGCAGGAAAACTTTCCATTATCACACTACTTGGCATCAAACTAACATAAATCTCAGAAAACTTTGCTCCTATTTGTTTTAATAACATTTAACATAAAAAAAAATTCAAGTTTCCTTAAAAATAGAACTTCTAACACTTCAAACCAAATTTCCAGCAACTAATACTTCAAACAACTTCAAACAGGGAAGCAGAACTGGAACAAAATGGTAACACTAGAATTGTGGTATAGACAGTTAAAGGAATTGTAGAATAGGAGTACAGAACTATGAAATATATAATCAATTGAATGTATTAGAAGCATTAATCATAGCATCAGAATTCAAAAACTTAATCGAAGAGGTGAAGCATAACTTTTTTTTTGATCGATCGTTTTCCTGCCAATCTCCAAATCGGTGATCCAAACACCAAATTAGCGATCCTAAATGCAAAATTGGCAGTCCCAATCAATAATTAGACCAATTCCGATCTAGTAAAAACATGTTCTAACAATCAATTTTGCCATTTTATAAAAAAAATCGATTTAATTAAAAAAAACAATATATCGCTACGTCGCTATCACCTCGCTATAAGCCCCATAGCGAAACACCAACGCCTCGTCTCGCTAAACGCAATAGCGATCGCTATGATCGCTATTGACAACACTGGTGTACTCCGTGGTGGTTGACGATGGCAGAACCGCCGTTTAAGGGTAGTTGGCGGCATCAGTAGATAGGTTTAGGGAGGGACAAAGGAGGTGTCCGGCAGGTGGGTTGTCGTCGGTGTGAAGGTCGTAGGTGGGAGGCGAAGGTCATTCTCATTGGAGATAGAGAAGGAGGACGTCCTATGCACTCTGAAACACTCGTCAGAGCTGTCCTATGTGGTAGCGATGTTTCTCTACAAATTAATGTTTCAATTAACTCTCATAAACATTAGTGTTTAAGGGCAAGTAAGATCATTCTTGTTCTACAGACACCTTATGATGGTTTCGCTTAAGGGCAATGCATGGTCTCTATTTTAGCAGAAAAAATGGAACATTGTAAATTAAGCAAGGTCCACCATCTAGAACTTGTCTCATTCCCAGCTCCATACTGAAATTTTAAAAATAAAAAAAATAATAAAAATAAATAAAAAAATAATAAAAATAAATAAAAAAATAAAAAAAGAAATTGTTGGTATACATCTTAAGAACTTTGTCCTCCACTTAGGTTTACTTGTTACGGATCCTCCAATTAAGTTTAGCAATACAAGAAATGAGGGGGGACTATTTTAGCAGTTGGTGGTGCCTAGTACGATTAACTATAACATGAGAAACATTGATGATGACACCGATTGTTCAATGACCAAATTAAAATTCTTCATTCTTGCATAATCTGAAAGTCTTGTGACAACAAGTTCTGAAGCAAATCAAGAAGCCTATTATCTATTTAATGGAATTTAGTGGAAACTCAATAAAAGAGAAGATTGGGTTAGTGGTGGCAACCAAGACTCGTGGTCGGAGAAGCAAACACCGACAAAACACAACCAAATAAAGGGAAAGATGATGATTGATGAAAAAACATGCCGTGGAAGAGGATTGGAGTTTTATAAACGTTAGATTCTAAAAATCTAAAAAGATTTACAAAGAACATAAAAGTCGTTTTATATGGATGAATATGAATGTGGGATCAATTAAGAAAATGCACCTATAGAAACCATTTGTATCATAAAAAAATAAAAACTACTGTGATTTTGATAAACCATAAAAACCAACTTTTATAATTTTGTCTAGAATCAATCACCAACTCAAGTGTTCCTAGCACATCAAGAAAGTATTTTGGCCCAATAATAGACACATTAGCTACAGGTGCCCATTAGGCCCAGTCCAAAAACTTACCTAGCGAATAAACCCGTCACGGACCACAATGTACAACAACAGGTCTACACCTCAATGTCCAAGAAAAGTCTTTGATTTTTCAAAACCACCGGTCCAAAACAAGTCCCATGTATCAGTCCAACATCAGACAGACTCCACCTTCCCAACTTCCATTTCTTTCCGTTAACTTCATTTTCATGCTTCTCTTTTGTAAATCATTTTTTTTAACTATACCTATAAAATGAATTTAATATTTTCAAATAAAGAGTATACTATTCTAGATATATAAGTATTTGTTTTGTACAGAATTGGTTATGCCAAAATGAATAAATAATACCCTTTTTACATATAAAAAGTTACTTAAAGCTATATAAAAGTTACTCGCTTATAAAAATCTCATTTGAATATGGGTACATAGTTTTATTTGTAAGGATTTCTTTATCACTTTTATTATTTCATGTTTGGTGCACGAAAAGATCGAAAAGAAACTTGAAAAAACGGGAAAAAAAAACCCGAATCCAACCGCAAAGGCGCACGCAAAGTCCGCAAGACTGGACCGAAGAAGGCCAAGACTTGTCCGAAAAAACAGGGCCAAAAAAAGGTCGCTTGAGACCAGTCCCAGAAAGACAGGATCATTTCGAGACCGATCTGAGACCGCCGTGCAATTGTTCATTAGCTGCCACCGGCCCTTTAACAAACTCTACATTATTTCATTTTTATTTTTTATTTTTATAGAATCACTAAACCATTTTCGCCATGCTAAAATCCCAAAAATATTCGTAATTGGCTATTACAGGATAATTACTGGTTCTTTATTTCCGAATGGGCCATGTATAGACCCATCAGGCCCAACTTGTTATTATTGATCCATATTTGTTTTTATGTTGAGCTTTCTTCTTAAACAAGTAACCTTTCGGAGCAACGACAAAAGATCTACCTCCAAATTCCAATAGCCTTCTATGGAAGCCTAAACTTTTAAAACCATGCCTGAGACGCTTGCCCTGATGGGATGAAGAAGGTGAAATCAAATGTGGGTCTCTTATGGATGTGGTGTGAATTCTATACGGATTGTACATCTCATGTGCTCATAGATTAAAGATAATTAGTGTAGTGGGTTTAATCAAATAATTTACATTAACTTCATTTTAATCAATAAATGAGCTTTAACTAATCAGACAGTTATTACTTGTCATTTAATAAGTTAGCTACGTACTAAGATTTAATGGTAACTTTTCACCATTTACTATTTTACTATATGTGAATTTTTTTTTGTTAAAAGTGTATATTCGACGGACTTGAATTCTTCTAGTGTACAACGGATTTCAAATTTATGAATTTTATTTTTCATAATTCAATATTGGAACCATTATGAGTCCTTAGAAATTGATGTCGTAAGTAAAATCTATATAATAATCCTTGATCACCAAAGTACATGTGAGGAAGAACGCAGAAAAGAAACATAGCAAGAATACGAAGAATAAAAATGATATAAAGGACAAAGCGTTTTTTCTAGAAAAAATATTTGTTCACCAAGCTTTACATGGAAACAAGAATGAAAACTAAATACAATTGCTTCTAATTAATCTTTATTTATACTCAACGAAATTAGACTCTTCAACTAACTCAAAAACCTTTAAAAATAGAATTTTCAAAATACCTCTAGGATAATTTTGTCCCATATTCTTAATTAGTCCAATATTTTCCCCCTAATTCAGCATTCACCACCTTCTTCACTCCCAACATACTTCTCATCTTTTCAAACTTGTTTCTCGGAAGTGACTTTGTGAGTACGTCGGCTCGTTGCTCCTTAGTGCATGTGTGCTTGGCCACAACATCCTTTTTTTTTTCTACACGCTCTTGTATGAAATGATATCTACTATCAATGTGCTTACTCATACCATGAAACACAAGATTTTTCATCAAGTCTAGGGCTGACTTGTTATCTACTCGCAACATTACATGTGTGACATTTCTTTATGTTAGTTCAATTACCAAAACGCCTTAACCAAATCCCTTGACAAGTTGCACTTGTAACAGCCATAAACTATGCTTCACATTATGAAAAAGCTACAAATTTTTGCATTTTTTTAAAGTACAGGTAACCATATTGTCATTTAGGTATAATGACATACCCACTCTCTAGCAATGTCTGGCGAAGCCCACGAGATACTGGAACTCAAACTCGACCACACAGAGTCAATAACCCTTGACTATCCGTGAAAATGGTAGAAATGTGACCCTCATCTTTTCCTACTTCCAATTGTCCTCTTCGATCCCCTTAAAATCGTGTGTATGATACTTAGCCTCGTGTGGCTTCAACTGTCTATAAGAATAAGCAATCACCCTACCTCGTTGCATGAGCACCGCTCCCAATCATGTGATCGAACCGTCACAATACACCATAAAATATTCAACTCCCTCAGGAAGGGTCAATATTGGGGCCTCACATAGTTTATGCCTCAGAGTCTTAAATGTCGCATGTTGCTTAGGCCATCAATGGAAGCCAACACTCTTCTTCGGCAATCAAGTGAGAGGAACAACAATCTTGGAGAAATCCTGAATGGACCTCCTGTAGTAACCTGTCAACCCAAGGAAACTCTGAATCTCAGATGGAGACTTCAGGACCTCCCACTGCATTACCGCCTCGATCTTGACCGGATCGACTAAACACATCGATATTTGATATCACTTTTTAAAAGACAACATCTTGAAAGGAAACATTGAAATAATTTTTGTTCCAACAATAAAAGAGATCACATATGTTTTCACAAAGGCTCTTGATCAAACCACCTTTAATAACTTTCTCAACATGTTAGATGCTTAATCTTGATCCTAATATGTTGACTTAATATTACTCTCTATCTGAAGTTTTTGATATTCATGGTCATTTCCTCTGATCGCTCAGAAGATTATTATTAGGAATCTCAGAAGCTCATTTCAGAAGCAACCTAATTGCCTTTTGACTTAATCTTCAGATAAAAGTCATATTGTGGGTTTTTATCTAACCTTTCGTTTCTTAAAAGTGTTTGTGATTTAGTGCTAATTAGACCATTCCATCATAAGACGTCATCTCAAAACCTAAAAGGTATAATAAATAGAGTTCTTATGATTTTTTTTAAATTCTTAATCAATTTATTCTTGTGGACTCATGTTTGTGCAAGAATGTTTGCTTTCAAAATCACCAATGATTACATTTAGTTGAACAAATCATTCTCTTTTCAAAAGTACACTTTTTCAAAAATAAAAGACATGTGTTTGAATTTAAAAGCTTTCTTTTCTTCCAAGGGTGGACCCTCATTTTCTGAAATAATAAAAAATAATCTCTCAACCGTTTAATTGTCACATCAATGTGGGTTTTTTGAACGTAGAATACCGGATCACTCGAGTTTTTACAATAAATGACTTTGCAATTATCATTTAATGCGTTGTACTTATCACTCTTTTTAACTCTCTTTTAAAAGAAACTAACAGTTTATGATCATATCCGGTCACTCCAAACACATATATAGACTCTCTCTCACACGATTCGACCCACACTCTCAAATCAAGTGTTTGTGTTCTAAACTACAAATTTCTCTCTCTTGTTCATCCTTCTTCTTCCTGCTCTAACGGCAAAATTTGGAACTTCCTCTAAGAATCCTGGTGCTTCATCTCAATCCAAGATTGCCTATAAATCTGCTTCTTGCAACCTTCAAGCCATTCTTGATGCCTAGCTTTACAACTCATTTCTTGCACCTCTAATAAAAGCCCTAAAGCATCATGCTTTGTTCATTCATCTCACTATCTCCACCTCCACGGTTCATTTTGCATACCTAATCAAAGCCAATGATATTGCGAAGGTTGATCATAAGCTTAATCGTGTCCAACTTCAACTTTTCAACAAAGATAATGTGTTTTTCACCAAACACATCTTTCTTGAATCCATTGGACTCCCTAAGGTTGCAATTCGTTCTCGGTACAAGACACCCTCTTCTGTTTAAGTTTTTTGAAAACTGCTAGAGATTGGTTACAAAGCTCCCCTTGAAAACACTAGTAACTTCAAGAAATCAAATCTCCCAAACATTTGGAACTTCCTTGTGCACATCATTATTCAATTCCTTACTGGATATAATGGAGGAACTGATCAACTCAGCACAACTTGGCTTCAAATTCTCTGGGGCTACATCATTGGAAGACTAGTAGATTATGTTACATGTATGTGGGACGATTTCATGGAATACATTGGCATAAAAAATACGGAGATCCCTCATGCTCGCTTCTGGATCGTCTGCCTTGAGTCCCTTTACAATGCTTCAAAGATTTTGGTCGATGAATCTCTCGAAATTGTTGAAACTCATCAGATGAAGAGATTTGTTGTTTCTTATCAAACCGAATTCGGGGCAACCAAACAATTACCAACTGCTCTTCTGGATATCATTTCAATAGATTTAGAAGTTCTTGCCAAACACATTAAGGATACGGATGAACCAGAACCGGAGCATCCTACCCCATCCTCAACAAGAACTTTGTAGAAAGCCTCAAGGTCTAAAGTCACCACCACATCACCAAAAGGGAAGCAAGTGTCGAGGAAGAACAAAGTAGACAAGAAACTCAAAGATTCAACTGTTCCCTTTCCTCCTCCCCCCCCCCCCAAAAAAAAGGTGTATCTTATCGCACACCACATACTCATAACAGTATGGGGGTGATAAAAGACCTCCCGTCGGGTCAGAGGAATCTAAAGCCATCCATTCATCTCCTCAAGAAAGAGATGTCTCAAAAGTTAAATGGGTAAAGTTTGGTTCCACAACCACTCCCTCTCAAAAGGGTGTTATTAAATATTCATCCACTCATCCCCAAACGGACATTCCTTAAGGTGAAATTTTCTTGTTATCATAAGAGAATATCTTATTTATTTTTGCATACACTACAACTCTGAAGCCTCTGCTTCGAGTACAACTTATTCTGCCAGAACCATGGATATATCGTAAGGAAATCCTTTTATGAATAACATAAACACCATCATGTAAGTGTAGCTAGAAAAATACCTCGTTATTTATATATACTTGAACAGAGTTCCACAGAACGGTTGGTTTGTGTGTGCGTGTGTGTGATTTACTCTAATCAAGATAACTTGACAAAAAAATTTCCCCGGATCCATCCAAACATGTCAAATATCCTGATCTGTCAGGAATTTCAGACAAATATAAAGCAATTGCTACAAAGATAATATGGGAAAAAGAGTTGAAAGAGAAATAGGAGAAAGAAAGACAAGATATGGAACAAACTACTACTCTACAGAGGAAAGCTCTATGTGAGTTAATGGAGAAGAAAGAAAAAGAAAGAAAAGAGCTGAAAGTTGTCGAAAGAAAAGTTTATGAAGAAAAGCAAAGTGCAGAAGAAGAAAGTTCCAGAATCAAAGCTCAAACATAAGAGCTTCTGAAGAAACACGCTACAAAAGGTAATCACTCACCACCATGTACTTCTACAACTTTGAAAACATCTTCCAAAACAGTCACTAGAACGAAGCTTAGCTCAAGAGACTACACATCTGGTAATGATTCAGATGAATATGTCTTAGAATCCATCGGAGTCATGACCCAAATTTTTCTCAAGCCTCAACCTCCATCGAATACAACTACATCTCAGAATCCTCCTACAGAACCAACTACATCTTCATCAAACTCCACGAATCAACCTTTCAAGGAACATAAGTCCACAACTAGATCATTATATTCCTCTGCTAACCTAAAGATTCTTGAAGCCAAAGTAGATCTCATCTTGGATCATCTAGCCAAGCCTCACTCGGCTCCAATTCCTCCAGTAGCTCCATCAATCACCTTTGAAGATCATGGACAAGTTATTTAGAAGGTTCTTTCTGAATCTACTCTTCAAGAGGAATATTGCTTCAAACATATTTAGGATTTTCAAGCTTCCATCACCACCATCCTCAATAATCTTACTAAGGAGTTTCGGATCACAAAAATTTGGTTAAGACATCCCTTGAAACTTTCTTTGAAACTCTGGGAAAATAGCATGGTCATGAAATTGAAAGGCTACGGCAGGATCTTCTTCACTATCGTAACAACACTCTAGTCATGAAGAGTGTGTGTTACAAACTTTCTAATGATGTCTAACTCCTGAAAAAGTGGCATCGAGAGGAATCACATAAGCTCAATGAATATGTGCAGAAGAATGGTGCTTTTCTTAACACTGTCGATATCAACACAGGCGTCGATGCCCTCTCTAAGAATTTCATTGAATCCTTTCTCAATGTTTTCTCCAAGATTGATGAAATGAAGTCAAGGTTTGTGAATGAGGTCGTGTCGTCTTTCACGAAAGGGGGAGAAGAAACCAACAACTCCCCGAAGGATGATGATGAGAAGAAGATACCAGAAGGAGCTATAATTCAAAACCTATATGATGATGAAAACTCATCAAAGAAACATCACACTCCTCTTATGTCTCCTCCTAAAAATCCTAGTCCTCCGAAGTCACATCCAAAATCGTCACCTCCAAAATCCCCACCTAAAGCTCCAACTCTTCCCATAGATCTCGGAAATCAAAAGTTACTGAAGAATTTGTTCTGATGACAGAGCCATTTTTTAATGATGATGAAGTTGATGAAGAGACAAGAAGGCAACTAAAGATAGAACAAGAACATCATGACCATATGACTGCAACTCTCCTACAAGAACAATTTAATAAAGAGAAAATTGTTCCTTCCTCTCCCTCTGAGCAAATCGATGTAGGTCCTTTGTTTCATCCTTGGAAATCCTTGATTCGAATGATTGAAGACAATGAAATTTCTCCTTTTGAAACTTCTAATGCTCCTTCAAGTTCTGAATATGATTTGGATCTTCCTATCTCTCCAAACGGGCATTACTTTCAGATATCTAATGAACAAGAATATTATCTCACTGAAGCATACTTCCCCATCGCAAATCCTGCTGATCTCGTGTGCATTGCCAAGGAATTGAATCGAGGGATCCCCTCAAAGGAAAAAACTAAAGATACTCTCATTCCCATCAGAACATATCTCCAAAGAACAACTCTTGAGATAGCAGCAACTGATTTTGAGATAAAATATCTAGTCCCTTTGCCTCACTTTGAAGAAATGGACTCAAGCCTTGAAGGAATTAAAGATTGAGAGTTTAGAATCATAAACACTCCAGAACTAGGAATCATTTACTAGATTGACGGCTCAGAAGAAACGCAATTCTTCTGATTGAGTCAGAAACATTGGTGCTCAAACTCGTTTCTGAAGAGTCGTGGGAATGTTTCCATTGAAGCCCCAAGCCTCTACTGACATGAAGATAGAAGTCATGAAGCAGATTCAATGGATGTTCGTTGTTAGAAGATTTTGCAGAAGGGTATTAGATTTCCTTAATGACACTTCGGACACTTGAATAAATAGTAGCTACGGTCACTTGGGGGTAGGTTGTTGAACCCATAAGTGACCCTCCGCAGAAGATCAACAGTAAGCTGCTGACTAGGGGTAGATTGTTGAACCCAGAAGTGACCTTCCACAGAAGATGAACAATAAGCTGCTGACTGAAGGTTGTCATATCCGAAGGTAATTGAGATCTGGAAGAACCATGTTCAGAAGGATGAGTAAAGATAAGAAGAAGTTAACTTCTATTTTGTCTTTCAGTAATAGAAGTTAATGTTTGCTTAGTTGTAATGATTGTTGGTTAAGGACTAGATTACTTAGTCATTTCATTATCTTTTTTCAGTTCTTATTGACCCTTTATGTCATCAATTGTGTTTGTAAAAAGGAAACTGTGTTGTGCTTCTCCTTACATATTTTCAACAATCTTGCTAGACAATCTATTTGAATAAAAGATTGTGCTTTGTTCATTACAATGTTTATTTACTTACTCTTCTGGTCTTTTATTATTGTTATATATATATATATATATATATATATATATATATATATATATATATATATATATATATATATATATATGGTTAGGTTTATGTGAGACCACTATATTTTGTGAGACGGGGAGACTCAATCCTAGCCACTCATTTTGTAGATAAAAAAAATTTTAAAATGCAAAATAATTGAAAATTTTCGAAAAAAAAATTTAAAATATTATTTTCGTCACTTTTTTTATCCAAAAAAAATTACCGTTTTTTTTGAAATATCTGTGAAATATTCTAGTAGAATATTAGAATATTTTACATATCTGAAAAATCTACTAGAATACTAGAATATTCTAACATTCTAAAAATCACTTGGAATATTTACAGTGTAACATTCTATTATAATATTTCACGTATTTTTCAAAAAAAAATGGTAATTTTTTTATTAATTTTTTTTAAGTAAAGAAAATGACGAAAATAATTATTAAAAAAATGAATTTTCGGATTTTTCCTTTTATTTTGCATTTTAAATTTTTTTTTTAGATTGCATCTCACGGTCTCTCAAAATTAACATGGTCTCAAATGACCCTAAACCTATATATATATATATATATATATATATATATATATATATATATATATATCGGTTGTTAGGTTATTACTTCCGCACTTACTTGATAGTCATTTAACTTAGAGGGAATCAACCTGATTTCGTTTCTCCTTCCTGATAGTCATATATATATATATCGCCAGCAGAGCTTTTCCTTCTGATGTAATCTTCAGATCCTTCGAAGCTTCCATTCAACCTGATTTCGTTTCTCCTTCCTGGGTATGTTTCCCTGAGTATCCATTTTATATGGGTCTCAAATAACCTTTTTCAGACATTGTTTCTAATTTCTTCCAAGCCACAAAACTTTCATACATTCAATCCATGCCCATTATCTGGAGGAATTTATTCTAGATTCACCGAGTGAATCATTTTCACAATCTGGACATAGGATCATGCTCTGAAGGAGCATGAGGGAATCAACAAGGAGCATGCTCTAAAGGAGCAAGAGGGAATCAACAAGGAGCTCATGCAGAAGGTGGAGAAGCTGACCAAGGAAAAAGCTGAGAAGGAAGAGGAGCATGTGGCTGAGATGGGCGAGGTCATTGCGGAAGTGAAGGCGAGTGTTGATATTGTTGTTTGGGAGGCGAAAATCAAGCTTGCGGAGGATCTTGAGAATGTAGGATCCTGGAATGTGACCGGATGGCCCGAGGCCCTGGGAAAATTAACTAGCAAGCCTGTTGTTGTCAATCAGGATCCTACATTGTATCCAAAGGAAGTAGGAAAGAAGTCGAAGGTGGCTCAGGGAGGTGGTGATCATTCAGTAGCTTCGATTTTATTTAGTTAAAAATAACTTTTAATATTTTGGCTATGTAAGACAATATTCACTTTTTATGGGGTTGGTGGGCAACCCCTTTCTACTTTATGTACTAAAGTAGTTGATGCTGGTATATTTTTTTGTTTATGTGGTTGATTTGTGTGGTTGTAGCGACAAGATTTTTGAGGATCCTTACATAATCAGGATCCTAAAAAGTTCAAGTCTAACAAGAACTCTTCAAGATCTGGATAACCTGAAAATAGTTAGTCATCAATTTGGGATCTTAAAATAGTTAAGATCTTTTAGGATAACATACTTTCAAACATTACTTAGGAAAAAATAATTTTAAAGAATGGATAGATAGAACCTAGTGCTCTTTAGTATTCATTATCCTTTGAGTTAGGAGAAATTTGAAGTTGTGATTCCTTTAACATAATCTGGGAGTTTGCGTATGGAAGGATCCTTACTTTAGGAGTTCACCACGAAAGATCCTTGTTGAGCTTTTACTTAGCAAACCGGGGAGGATCCCACCTTAGGAATTAACTGGGAATAATCCCAACTCGTAGAATAAATGGGAAGGATCCCCATTTGTAATCATGAGACAAGTCTTAGACATATCCTGGGGAAAATCCCATCTTATGAAAACATGAAAATTTTTATGTATCTTAGCAAACCACTGGGGAAAATCCCAACTTAAGATAACACGTCAGTGTTATAAACCGTAGGAAATTACTAGGGAAAATCCTAATTTAAGATAACACGTTAGTGTTATAAACCTTAGGAAATTTCTGGGGAAAATCTCAACTTAATATAACACGTTAGTAGTATAAACGTTATTAAATTACTGGGGAAAATCCCAACTCAAGACAACACGTTAGTGTTATAAACCTTAGGAAATTATTGGGGAAAATCCCAACTTAAAACAACACGTTAGTGTTATAAACCTTAGGTTTAAACATCAGGATCTTAACATATGTTCAGAAATAAGAGGGTTGCCAAGTCACTGTAGCGTGAAATGATCCCCGTATTCACATCCCATAGTAAGACTTTGTGCGTCCAAGCGAGGTGTATAAACCTTAACTTGTATGAAAGAGGTAATTAACTCTTTAAAACTTAGAGGGGATTAAGTACCCTTAATTGTAGGAGAGATGATCAGTCTCTATTCATAGTTACTAGGATACTTACTTATTGCAATCATTAAGATCGTAGAACAATGTATCTATTGGGATCCCTGAGTGCTAGGATCCTCGAATGTCAGGATCCTTGTTGTGTCAGGATCCTTGAGTTCTTGTGCATGGCAAACATTAGCTTGGGGTGGGCGTTAGCTTGGCTACCGTCCCTCCGATGCTTAAGTTAGTAGTGGTTTTTAGAAGAGTAAATAAAAGAAACAGATAAAAGTAGAGGGTAAAGAGAATGTACCTTGAGTTCGTCAAAAGTGATTTACGCAACTTACATGAAGTATGCCATTAGATGAATGGCATTCCAGGATCTTGGAAAAATGTTCCTTTCAAGGGTAGTTAACCAATATGTCTCTGTCCTGCCTTTGAATCGATGAGATATGGTCCTTCCCATTTAGGTGAAAATTTTCCTGCACTGGGATCCTTGGTATTTTGGAATGTCTTCCTAAGGACCAAGTCTCCTACCTGGAATCTTGTGAATTTGATGTTCTTATTATACACTTTAGTGATCCTTTGTTGATGAGCAACAATGCGGATCCTGGTAAGATCCCTAAGTTCATCGACAGTGTCAAGATCCTGGGTCAGGATCCTATCGTTGTTTTCTTGATCCTGCAATTGGTATCTTGCCGTTGGGATCACTACTTTAGTAAGGATCACGACTTCTGTTCCAAACACTAAGGAGTATGGAGTTTGGCTAGTGGCTATTTATAAAGTGATCATATCTGCCCATAAGACGAAGGGAAGCTCTTCCACCCATCTTCCTTTCTTCTCATCTAATCTTTTCTTTAAATTGTTGACGATGATCTTGTTGCTAGATTCATCTTGACCATTTGCTTGAGGATGAATAGGAGTGGACATTATCATCTTAATTCCCCACCTGGTTCAAAAGTCTCTAGTCCTCTTACTTATGAACTGGGATCCATTATCGCATATGATCTTGGTAGGGATCCTGAGCCTGGTCAAGATATTACGTTTGATAAATGAGACTACCTCCTTGCCTCGTACCTTAACAAAGGCTTCAACCTCTATCCATTTCGAGATTAATCTGTCATCACTAGCATGAACACATTTCCACCAGGAGCCTTTGGTAGCTTGCCAACTATATCCATTCCCCATGTCATTAATGGCCAAGGGGAATTATAGGATGCAATGGTTGTGTAGGTTGATGAAGGATATTGCTATGTCTTTGACAAGCATCACATCTTTAGGCATTCAAGAAAGCATCATTTTTCATTGTTGGCCAGTAGTATCCCGTCCTTAATACCTTGGAGCATAAGGATCTGCCCCCAGTGTGGTTGCTACAATCTCCTTCGTGTATATCTTTCAGGACTTCTGTATCCTCATTATCTTTTAAGCGTCTAAGGTATAGGCCTACCATGGATTTCCTGTATAATTTTCCTTGGATCATCACAAATCGTGAGACCCTCATTCTGAATGTTTTGTTACTTTTCTCTTCTTTTGGGATCGTGCCATTTTGGAGATATTCCACAATGGGATGGATCCAAGATTTTGAGTGTAGCGGAGGATCCTGAATGTTGGGATCTTGATGAGTAGGATCATGTGGAAGTGGTTGAGGGTGAGCATCCTCGATTATTGTTGCGCTGGTTGTTTAATCATTGTCATTGGGATTATCTAGTTTGTTGGAGGAATCTTCTATAGTTGGGATCAATATATGGGTTATAGGGATCCTGACTTCTGGCGGGATCCTAAGGGGAGATCCTAGGTTGGCTAGTGCGTCAGCCTCAACATTTTCTTCTCTGGGAACTTGGCTTAGGCTGAAAGTTTTGAATTCGGAGGCCAACTTTGTGAGGATTTGGAGGTATAGTGCTAGTCTTTCTCCTTTTACTGCATATGATCCATAAAATTAATTAGTAAATAATAAGGAGTCAATGAATACCTAAAGATCCTTGATATGAAGAACCTTGACCAATTGTAATCAATGCTTCGTATTCAGCTTTGTTGTTGGTTGCATCGAATTCACATATGACTACCTGGGGTTTAATGTCCCATTGTGGTAATTTTAGTATGATCTCTAGGCCTGTTCCTCTAAAGTTTGAGGATCCATCAGTGAAGAGTGTCCATCTTCCAATGCTTTCTTCTTTTTGGAGTTCCTTCGTTCCAACTCTACCTTAAGTTGTAGATCATCACTGAAATCAACCACAAAGTCTGCTAGTGCTTGTGATTTTATTGATGATCTCGGTTCATATTTGATGTCATATGTGCTTAGCTTCACAGACCATTTTGCTATCGTACCTAACATTTATGGTTTTTGCATAACATTCTTAATGGGGTAATTAGTTCCTACATGTATATTGTGTTTCAAAATAGTGTCTTAGTTTTGTGGAAGCAATTATTAATGCAAGTATTAGTTTTTCAAGATGGGAATACCTGGTCTCAGGATCCAAGAGACTTTTACTTACATAGTAAATGAGATGTTGGTCTCCGTTAAGATCCTTGGCTAAAGCAACACTTACAACATTAGAGGATACTGAAAGGTATAGGAGGAGTAGTTCCCTATCTAGTGGTTTCACCAGCAAAGGTGCAGAACTTAAATAATTTTGAAGTTCCTGAGAAGAATCTTCGTGCTCTTTAGTCTACTCAAACCTTTTGTTCTTCTTCAAGATGTCATCGAAAGGTTTGCACCTTTCTGAGGATCTTGAGATGAACCTATTTATGTTGTTACTCTTCCTGTTAGTCTTTGAATATCCTTTGTCGATGATGGGGATCTTAAATCGATGATGGATTTTATTTTCTCTTGGCTTGCTTTTATTCCTCTTTTGGTCACCATGTATCTAAGGAACTTGCCTGACCTTATTCCAAAGTGGCATTTGGAAGGATTCAGCTTCATGTTGTATTCGTCTAGTTCAAGATCCTTGAGGTGATCTTCATCTTTCTCTGATTTTAACACCATGTCATTGATGTAGACTTCCATGGTGTCCCCCGGTTGGCCCTTGAACATCCGATTAACTAGCCATTGGTACGTTGCACCTGCATTTTTAAGACCTAAAGGCATAGCAGTGTAGCAATATATACCTTTCGGGGTTATGAACACGGTATCCTCCTGGTCAGATGGTTCCATTTGAATTTATTGGAACCTTGTTGATGCATCCATGAACGTTAGCAGTTCATGGCCAGTTGTAGCATCTATCATGGAATCTATGTGTGGCAGGGGGAAAGGATCCTTAGGGCAAGCTTTATTAAGATCTGTATAATCTACACATACTCGCCATTTTCCATTCTTCTTTTGTACTATGACCACGTTGGGTAGCCACCTTGGGAACTTCACTCCCTTGATCATTCCTGTCTTGAGAAATTTTCTGTAACGCCCGCAGATTCGGACTAGTCAATTTAGAGACAATAAGCGTCAAAAAGGACTTTTTGATAGAAGATTATTTAGAATAAATAATCTTAACTAAGTTATAATATATGTCACAATGGTTTCGTACATATAAAGAACGCTGAAATCCGAGTTACAACGAAGAAGTTATGACCTGTCGAAGTTTCGCTACAAAACCGACACGACATTGTGTGATGTAAAAAGTGAGTTTGCAATAAAATACTTTTTAGCCTTAGCGATCTAAAGAAAATTAGTTGTATACGTTAAACCGAGAGCGTGCATAAAAAGAACGTCCAATTCTGAGTTCGTGTGAGGAAGTTATGATTTTTCCAAGATTTAGCATAGTCATGCACAACCCATAATTCAAATTTTAGATCGACCAACTTTTAGCCGACACAATCTAAACGAGAGTTGAAGATCTCGTTAATAAGAACTCAACGATATAAAGACAGACAAAAACGAACGTCAGATGACAAAGTTATGAATTTTTAACGGACTTTACCTGTCCAGGCATGTTAAAATATAACTTTAAAATAAATTCAAAATTAGCCGACGGAGTCTAAACGAAAGTTTTATAGTACTTTGCCACCTATGCATGGATATAAAGAACGTTGAAAATGGAGCTCTTATGCGAACGTTACGGAATTTAGAAGTCGGGAGGGTGCTGATGCGAAAAGGGTGGCGTGGCCGAATCTCGGACCTTGCTTGCTCCGTACGGTCTTCGCTTCGGATCGCAGCATGTGCCCCCTCATACGCAGAGCGTAGCCCTCGTACATCCAACGTACCTGCGAGGAACGCCCAACATAAGGCCGAAGCTCAGCGTATAAATAGCATGTGAAGGATCCCATAAATCCTCACACCTTAACCCTTTCTCTCTCTCTCTCTAAACCCTTACAATTCCTTAGTACTTCCCAAGTGCTAAGAGGCGAGTCCCGAAGCGCCAGAAGGCTCCGAGAAGAAGAGCTTTTCGGCCCGAAAGTTCTGCCCCCACAGAGCCCGGTTCCTAGCCAAACCTCCTAGTAAGTGAGTTATGCTTACCCTACTTTAAGTATAGCTTATGCTTAAGTTCGATATCGTTATTATGAAGTTATAAACAATAAATATATTATAAAATATAATATACAAAGTGTTATAGATGACAACCACAGACTATTCTAGACAGTTCAGTGGAACACTAGCAGGCTCGCAACCTGTAGGTGTTGTGAATGATATGTTCATCAGATGTACTCTAAAACCCATTGACATGTATTGTGGGTGGACTTCCTAAAATAATACTGTCAGTAAAAGATATAAACCCTGGCAGCTATGGACTTAGTGCCTAACAAATAACATCCGCAGCTATAGACTGAGTGCCTGTTAAATAAACCCTGGCAACGATGGACTTCATGCATATTCCTTACGAATGAATGAGTGAATGATAGATGATTCTTAGGGTAGATCCTTAAGAAATTGAAAAGATAATGGGGATGGGTAATTGGGTTAATTGTTTGATGATGAAACATAATAACTTTATTATTGTGGGTTGAAAACTCTATATACTCACCAGGTTTCCCAACCTGACCCACTCAGTTTATTTGTATCACATGTGTCGATACGAAGCTACATTACACTAAGAGATTAAAGGAGATGTAGATCACTAGTGTAAATGAATGTTAGGTCTGTTTATGCTTCTGTTTCTGTATTGACGATGACATCCCAAAGTTTTAATATAAACAAAATACATTTCTTCGAAAATTCTTTGATAATATATTTATCATGTTTTCTGGGAACAAATTCCGCAATATTATTTTTTAAAAAATGAATACTCTGATTTTCAAATAAGCATAAATAAAATTTTTAAAATGACCGTGAATTCGGGGATGTCACAATTTGTATCAGAGCATTAGTTTAAGCGAACTAGGAATAATGATTTATTTCTAGATATAAACTTAGAATGCTAAGAGATGATCGTAAGGAGTGTGTCTAATATTTTTTAGGAAGTACACCTGAATAGACACAAGCACTAGCTTAATTAGGGAAGATGCCTAAAATGATTTTATGTGCTAAATGATTTGTGATGCTTGATGATGCCATTATTTGATTGGATCTATGGCCTGTTGCCGACCGGATCTGGAAAATTTATGTGTTCAGATTTCTAAACGTTTAATTACGGTATTAGAAATGGCATGTAACTTTTTGAAAAGATAAGGAGATTTATACGTCTATCGTAAATAAAGATTTCCCATCTAAATTCTCGTCATTGCACACCGAACGTCTGATTTGGTGCTTAGATCGACATGGTGGGAACTCAAAGCGGATTTGGGAGTGCTAATGGAAATGCTAACGCTAATCAGCGGCCTGTGATTGAGCGTGCACCAGAAGTAGCGGCTGCACCCAAGCAAATCACTATGGCACAAGTACAAGAAATGATTCAAATGATGTTGGATCATCAGATGGAAGAAACAAGGTGTCTACTTCAACAGAATAGGGATGCACCTACTATGCCTGTTGAATAGCCTGAACTGAATGAAGGTCAGTCAGAAGAAGGAAACTATAGTAGAATCGTTGGCCAAGATGAACCGCCAGTGGTTAGGAGAAATAACCAAGATGAAGGGATTGAAAGAAACGGATGCAAGTACAAAGACTTCACGACTTGCAAACCATCAACTTTTACTAGGAAAAAAGATCCAATCGGAGTTATGGAATGGATCTCTGAAATGGAGCTAGCTTTCACAACGTGTGGTCGCAAGGGCAAGCTACAAACCACTTATGCAGTGCGTCGGTTTAGAGGAGGTGTTGTTCGATGGTGGAACACTTTGGGGAAGACCATCAGCCGCAATGAGCCACTACAACTGACATGAGCAGATTTCTTGGTCCACTTTAAACATAATTTCTGCTCGTCCCAAAACATGCTGGAACTAGAGAATCAGTTTCTAACATTGAATAAGGGCAACATGTCCATTGACGAGTATACCAATGCTTTCACAGACAAGATGGAGTTTGCTTTTCGAATCGTCCCTAACGAACTAACGAAAGTCGATAAGTATACGAAGGGAATACCATGGGAGTATGTTGTGCCCGTACGCCAAACACCTACTCTTGAGGCGGCTATCTAGGCTGCTAAGTATGTTGAGGAGATGATCAGGAGTAGAGCCTCCAACAAGGTTGAAGTTGGCGAGAAGAGAAAGTTTGAAGGATCTTCAAGGTCCAACGAGAAGAGCAAATTCAAGAAGTCTAGTTCGAAGAAGTTCGGAGGAGGAGGAGGTGAAGCAAGATGGTACGATAAGTGTAAGAAGAAACACTTTGGAAAATGTGGCAAGGAGGTGACATGTTTTAAGTGTGGAAAATCTGGGAATTATGCCAATGAGTGCACATTCAACAAGAAGGTATGTGTCGGATGTAACAAAGAAGGGCATATTTCTAGGGACCGCCCAAAGAAAAATGAAGTACCAAGGCCAAATACACCGCTAAAGCCAAAGGCAAGATCATTCCAGATGATCCTCAACGAAGCAGGTGACAATGCAAAAGATCAGGAGTAAGGACTTTATATCCGAAGATCAAGATATGAAGTAGCCATGCGGATAGTATCATGTGGTGTAGCATATTCTAAGCATAGTATATGTTGAACTTGAACATCTATGTAATCGTTTCAAGAAATAATATAAAGCTTGGTTATATTATCCGATGTGTTAAATGACTATGTGAAATTCTTGTATGGTGACTTGGAAAACTGCGAGACAATACTTGGGACAAGTATGAGTAGGTTTGAAAGGTAGTAGAGGCCTATACTACCGGAAGCACAAGACTCGCACTTGGATCAGGGAAAGTCACAAGGTTACCAAGAAGCTAGTAATTGATTCCGTTTTATTCAAGTATGTCGTTACCATCGTTTCGGTAATGACTAAGAAGATGATTGGTATTCCGACCGTAGTGGTCATATCAAATCGAGTCTTACTAAGACGAGTGTGTTACATGGTTCAGAGAACCAAGATCGATGTAGCATCTGAATTAAGCCAGAAGATCCAAATGAAAGATAATCGAAGCGATCAGTAGAAGTATCGCGATCGTTGTTAAAGTAAGAACTTGTAGCTCGAAGTGCTACATGCTATAACGTGATTATAACACATTAGAACCTGAATGAAGGTATATTCCATTTTGGAATTTGACTCTAAAAGACCTGAGTCTAAGCGTTGCATCATACGGCATGAGGTCATTAGAACATGGCCCATCGGTCTGTCATGATAATCGAAGTAAAGAACTTCTCTTAAGTCAACTCTGTTTAAGAAGAAGAAGGAGTCTCCAATAAGGATCAATTTTGTAACTCGAAGGTTACGATCGAAACTCCAACGTAGTACGAAGAGCAGGTACAAGAGGAGCACCGCCTGCAGTCAAGAAGTCCAAGAGTTAGATACTCATTCAAAGGAACGTAGAAGTTACGGTTATTACCTAATATGAAGAGATAACGTATGGAGTCATTATACAAGCCATGTTTCGTTGATGATTCCGGGACATAATCATCCTAAGGGGGAGATAATTGTAATGCCCGCAGATCTAGGCTAGTCAATTTAGAGACAATAAGCGTCAAAAATGACTTTTTTATAGAAGATTATTTAGAATAAATTAATAAGTTATAGTATATGTCACAAGGGTTCCGTACATATAAAGAACGCTGAAATCCGAGTTATAATGAAGAAGTTATGACCTGTCGAAGTTTCGCGACAAAACCGGCACGACATTGTGTGACATAAAAAGTGAGTTTGCGATAAAATACTTTTTAGCCTTAGTGATCTAAACAAAAGTCGTAGTATACGTTAAACCGAGAGCGTGCATAAAAATAACGTCAAAATATGACTTCGTATGAGGAAGTTACGATTTGTCCAAGATTTAGCATAACAGTGCACAACCCAGATTTCAAATTTTAGATCGACCGAATTTTAGCCGACACAATGTAAACGAGAGTTGCAGATCTCGTTAATAAGAACTCAACGATATAAAGACAGATGAAAACGAACGTCGGATGACAAAGTTATGAATTTTTAACGGACTTTACCTGTCCAGGCCTGTTAAAATATAACTTTAAAAATAAATTCAAAATTAGCCGACGAAGTCAAAGCAAAAGTTGTAGAGTACGTCTCCACCTATGCATGGATATAAAGAACGTCGAAAACAGAGCTCGTTTGCGAAAGTTACGGAATTTAGAAGTCAGGAGGGTGCTGATGCGAAGAGGGTGACGTGGCCGAATCTCGAACCTTGCTTGCTCCCTACGGTCTTCGCTTCGGATCGCAACATGTGCCCCCTCGTACGTGGAGCGTAGCCCTCGTACGCGCAACGTACCTACGAGGAACGCCCAACATAAGGAAGAAGCTCAGACTATAAATAGCATGCGAAGGCTCCCATAAATCCTCACACCTTAACCCTTATCTCTCTCTCTAACTTCTCTCTAAACCCTTCCCAACCCTTAGTACTTCCCAAGTGATAAGATGCGATTCCCGAAGCACCAGAAGGCTCCGAGAAAAAGAGCTTTTCAGCTCGGAAGTTCTTCCCCCACAGAGTCTGGTTCCTAGCCAAACCTCCTAGTAAGTGAGTTATGCTTACCCTACTTTAAGTATAGCTTATGTTTAAGTTCAATATCGTTATTATGAACATATAAACAATAAATATATTATAAAATAATATATATATATATATATATATATATATATATATATATATATATATATATAAAGTGTTATTATAATATATTTTAACAACTCGCGGTACGGAGAATCTGGTTTGAAGGGCCGCATAGGGTTGTTTGATTTCAGAAGTGTTATAATGCCAAAATGGTCCTGCGCTCCGGTGTTTCATGTCTGGCCCCTGTCTGTACAAAGTGGTTGAAAAGTATTGTTTAACACTTATAAAACAATATCACTCGTAAATAGTCTCTATAAATATTAGACTAAAACCGAAGTGATAATGATACTAGGTTTCGCCGAAGGAAAATAGAATTGTTAGAAGAGAAGCGTTGCCCAAGTTTGGAATCATCACTTTAACAAGTGAGTGCATAGTTACTTTCATCTTACACATAGATATGAAGTATTTAATATAAATTACGTGCTATGTGTGCAGATTATCTATGTTCTTGATATCTACACTGGATGAACAAAATATACATGTTTTATTCGATTTAAAATGTATACGTATTTTATACCTATAATTATGATGGGAAAATATGGGTAGATTAAAGATGAGATGAGATGATGAGAGATGAAAGATGAGATGAATGATGAGAGATGAAAGATGAGATGAATGATGAGAGATGAAAGATGATATAGATGATGAGAGGTGAAAGATGATGAGAAGCGATGGCACAGTCATCTAGCAGAGTATAGATGACAACCACGAACTATTCTAGACAGTCCAGTGGAGCACTAGCAGGCTCGCAATCTGTAGGTGTTGTGAACGATATGTTCATCATATGTACTCTAAAAACCCATTGACATGTATTGTGGGTGGACTCCCTAAAGTAATACTGTCAATAAAAGAGATAAAGCCTGGAAGCTATGGACTTAGTGCCTGTTAAATAAACCCTGGCAGTGATGGACTTCCTGCCTATTCCTTAGGACAATCCTTAGGAATGAATGAGTGAATGATAGATGATTCTTAGGGTAGATCCTTAAGAAATAGAGAAGTTAATGGGGATGGGTAATTAGGTTAATTGTTTGATGATGAAACATAATAACTTTATTATTGTGGTTTGAAAACCCTATGTACTCACTAGGTTTCCCAACCTAACCCACTCAGTTTATTTGTATCATATGTGTCGATATGAAGCTACATTACACTGAGAGATTAAAGGAGATGTAAATCACTAGTGTAAATGAATATAAGGTCTGTTTATGCTTATGTTTCTGTATTGACGATGAAATCCCAAAGTTTTAATATAAACAAAATACATTTCTTCGGAAATGCTTTAATAATATATTTCTCATGTTTTCTGGGAACAAATTCCACAATATTATTCTTTAAAAATGAATACTCTGATTTTCAAATAAGCATAAATAAAATTCTTAAAATGACCGTGAATTTGGGGATGTCACATTTTTGTACGTCTTCTTGGATGATCTGATTTCTCTTAGGTGCAAACTTCCTTCTTTTTTGGTGTAGTGGTCTGAAAGAAGGATCAATGTTAAGTTTATGAGTTATAATATTTTTGTCTATATCTGTCATATCCTCATGCTTCTAGGAAAATGTTTTGCTTCTATCTTTTAGGAACTTTATCAGTTCTTGTTCGATCTGCTCTAGTATTGAGGATCCTATGGGGACTTTCGCTTCAGGATCCTCGAGGTTTAGGGGAACCTCGTTTACATCCTTCTCTCTTGTTTCTAGCACACCTCGTTCCCCCTGCTTTAATTGCTATGCTTGTCATGGTACCGTTGAAGATTTCATCGAGGTCTTGTAGCACTCCTTGGATTCTTGTTGATCACCTATGATCTTTACTGTCTCCCATGGAGGGGGCATCTTAACATATTGATGGTATGTTGAGGGGACAGTCTTCATGTCGTGGATCCATGGTATACCTAGTATAACATTATAGGAGGATAATGTATCCATTACACAAAAGTGTTGCATAGAGTTTACCCCCTCTATGTAGATAGGTAGCTTTATCTCGCCGACCGTATACTTTGTTTCGCCACTGAATCCTATTAACACTGAGGATTTTTTTTACTATTTCTACTTCAGGGATGTTCATCCTTTTAAAAGTATCCAGGATTATAATGTTAACTGAGGATCCTCCGTCGATAAGTTTCCTTCTGACAAAATGGTTGGCAATGTAAAGAGTGATCACCAGTCCATCGTGGTGGGGATCCTGAACGTTTGTTCTATTTGTTCGTCGAAGGTGATCTCCTTCTCATTTTTAATTGATGTATTCTTATGAGGACTTTCTTCTTTCTCTGTTTTCGACACTTTGGCATGTCTTTTTGTTGTAGAATAAGAGATACCACAAATGTCAGATCCTCCGGATATCACGTTTATTACCTTGGTGTACGTAGGAGGGGATCATGGTTTCTCTGGGATCTTATGAGGATCCTGATCCTCTTCTTTGGATCTTTCTTTTCTTCTTCCAAGGATATCCTTGAGGTATCCCTTGCTAAGTATGTAACTGATCTCCTTTCTGAGGTCTATGCAATCTTCGGTAATGTGGCCAAAGTACTCGTGGTATGCACACCATTTGGACTTTTCTTTCTAGGCGTTAGACTTTTCTCCCTTTCTTGGCCATCTTGCTTTGTCGCCAAGATCCTGCATACAAATATTAAACCTGAAACATCTACAGAAAAATAGTAGTCAGTGACCTTAGGAAATTCTTCTTCCTCCCTTCATCTTCAAGGGAATTGACCCTATGATGATCAGTTTTGGAATAGGGTTTGGATCTCTAGGATCTTTGGACCGAATAAGCGGCCTTCCTATTGGGGTTATCATAGGAGTTTGGTGGGTTGCTCCTCTTTTGGATCTCCTTGTCTTCTTCGAGCCTTATGAACCTTAGTGCTCTGCTCCTCACTTCATCCATTCTTCTGCATGCAGTCATTACAAGTTCTTTATAGAAAGGGGAGTCCTTCTTTAAGCCTATTTTGAAGGCTTCTACGACATTCACCATATCGATGTTGGGGATACTCATAACTTCCCTACCAAACTTGTTCAAGAAATCCTTGAGGGATTCTTTAGGATCCTGAATTACCCGATAGAGATCACTAGTGATCTTTTCGAATGTTCTGCTATAAGAAAATTGGTTGTTAAAAATGTCAACTATATGTGCAAACGAGGTAATAGAGTAAGGAGGAACATTTAGTAGCCATTTTAAGGCTGATGTTTTAAGGTTCGAACCAAAACCCTTGCATATGTAAGCTTCCTTCAAATGTAGGGATGATCTCCATTCTTTCCCTGTATTGTGCCACATGTTATTTAGGATCCATAGTCCCATCGTAAGGGTTCATGATGGGAGTTTGGAAACTCTTTGGGACTTCGGTATCAACAATCATTTGAGCAAATCTTGAGATCCTATGGATCGTTAGGGAAAATTCTGGTATAGGTTGGACCACCCTGGGAACACTTGATATCATCTTCCTTAACTGCTGAAGTTCCTTGGCTATAACCGGGCTTATTATTGCATCAATATCCATGGAGTTAGCATTAAAAGTATTTTTATTTACAGAGTTACCAGGATCCTTGTTATTGGGAGTAATGAAGCTTTCGTCGGGATCGTGGATCATCTTAGCTGGATCTTTTGGAGTTGAACCCCAAATGGGAGCAGGGGTCGTTGACGAAGATCATATCTCACAATGGTTTCCTGAGGATCCTGTATTGTCAAAGTTTAGGATCTTGGGTTGCAATATCGAGGGTGTTGCTTCTTGGGGTTTGTGGATCTCTGTCCTCATTTTCTCGTTCCAATCTCTTCATCATAGCAAAGAGCTCGTTATTAGAAATTAGTATAGGAGGATCCTGTAATCCTTTGGTAGAGAACGGAGAGGTGTTTCTCTTCAGTTCCTCGAAAGTTTTCTTGGGAGCTCTGTCTGGAGGTGGAGGAAGGTTTTTAGAGAAAATAGGAGGAAGAGGATAAGATCGGATGGGTAGACATTATTATCAAACGATTGTGAACACCACGGTGCCACGGTGGGTGCCAAATTGTTTTGGTCGAAAATCGATCAAGTGCAATTAAACCAAATTGTATGAGAGGTTGTGGTGTTAGTGCACTATAAGTATGGAATAATGATCAAAGCGAGACAAGTGAGTTAGAAGGAAAGCCCTTAATCCTTTATAGGATCTCCGACATAAAATCTTGGGAGGTGATAATGATCACCTGCCTTGTTGCTTTAATTGATTTTAATCTGAGATTATAGAGGTGATGAAGATAATACGAATACAAGTGTAATGGTAGAGCTAATCATGTGTGTCGTGTACGAGTTACATGTGTTATTTATAGTCTAATCTAATTAACAAGAAATCCATGATTTCTGGGATACTCCTTGAATAAGTATTTGCATGTTGTTTGACTTGGTATTCTCGGGTCTTAAGCTTGGTTGAAGTGGTTCTCCGTTGAGAATGAGTCTTGAGTTGACTAATTATGCACATGTGAGAAAAACGAAGAAGAATATAGCCGTTATAAGTGTTAGGAAATATTAGTGATAATAATCAGGATCCTGAGATATGTTTAAGGATCCTGAGACTTTAAGAATATTAAGGATCCTGAATATAATTCTAGGATCCTGCCCCTAACAATAATGTATGATTAAAACTACGTTACGAATAAATGAATGCCACTAAGTATCCAATTTTTTTATTATTAGAACTAATTTACAAATTTCATTAAATACTACACATCGAGTTTAGTAAAACTTCTTCCAGTAAATTTCTATCTTATATCCTTAAATGATTACCACTAAGAAAATGTTTTTTCCGTAATACACATAAAATTGACTTTAATACCTCGTAATTCACATTACAGTTAACATGTTAACACCTTAACCTATTTTACAATAAACAAGAGACCTACCATCACCATTGACATTCACCAATTTGAGGGCTACCAAATGCTTGATTATCGCCTTCATCACCATCAACACTATTAGTAAAATCTATAATTTATTAAAATATTATAATAAATTGAAAATCATAACGTTGTATGTAACGTCCCATTTTCACAACCAAAACTTTTCGTTTTATTAAGGTGGAACACCGTATTATAATATCTATATTAAGAAGATCGTTTTTTCCAAATTACAATTGTTGAAAGTCCGAGTAATATAATAACGTGGAACTTTCATTGCAACCGATGAATGTGTACAGTCACGTCTTTGCCTTCGCACGATAACCGATGATACCTGAAAAACAACAAAAGCTGGGTAAGCACAAAGCTTAGTGAGTTCCCCCAAATTACCCCACACAACAAACAAACAAGCATGCAAATCAGGCTCTCAGTCATCCGATTGGAATACCCCCAGCCCACAGTCTCCCAACAGGAATGCACCGGGTTTGTTGTCCTGCCGCCACAGCCTAACCATTCTTCCCGAGCCTCCGTGACTACAAATTACAATCGGCTCGCATCTGGTATCTTGGCCTACATCACACAATAGGACTGCATCAACCTTGTCCGCCACCATATGCCAAAATATAAACACTCAAGAATCAAGTAGGCACATAATATAGGCAAATACCAATCATACAACTCACTACTGCCTACTAGACTCATCACAACACACTACTCCGCTACCAGCTAATCTCCATGGAATGCATATCCATAAGTAGCTAGAGGTGAGATAGCCACCCGGATAGATGATCCTACTCTAGATCCATAACCAAACAAGGAACATGCAAGAAAGACAGGATCAAGGGTCCTCAGTCTATCCTATGTGACTACATACAGTCCCTAGGGCATCCCTCTACTAAATGATAACCAAAACTAGTGATCCGACATTGGTGCCTTCGACCCACAGGTACAGTGAGGAAAACTCACCTGAATCGAAGAACCCAGAAGCACTGCGACGCACTCCTCTTTCTACACTGCTTTGTCTCACGACCCCTCTAGCACCCAAACATGGAAGAATATTAATCAATAGCCCAAATCCTTCAAGTTTAACCAAAAGTCAAAAATGGTCCAAAAAGTCAACGGTCATCGGTCAACAAAAGTCAATAATCAACTACCCCTTATGACGTGACAATCCATTGGTCACGTCGTGAGCCACTAAAAGAAAAAAATTATCGGGACTCTTTGATCCTCACGACGTGACAAGCATAGCCTTACATAATGATATCTTTCTCAATGACATTTTGATGAATAAAACCTCTTAACCCATTAAGCCACTAATCCATCTTCTCCATAAGGCTTCCTAACATCCCAAGAACCATAAAAATTGATCCTTTATGGTCTTGCATGTCCAATGCAATAATTTAGCTCAAATTAGGGCATTTATGAAGAAAAAGGAGGTCAAAACTCAAGAATGAACTCAAACATTACCCAAACCTTAGCTTCATCACATATAATCACCAAGGGACTCTAAGGACCCATAACGTTGCTAACTTTATGGAGTCCCAACACTCCAACTCATTTAACCATGGACAATCATGCATAAAATCATTGATCTAGCAAGAAGGAATCATAAAGATTGAATCTTGGTTACTCATAATGGTCCAGAGATGTTTCTAGAAGACGAAAATGAAGCTTCCAAGCTGAATCTATGCTCCAATGGTGATCTCTTCTTCTTCAAACCACCAAAACACCACCAAAAGCTCATGAATCATAAGGAGCGACTAGGGTTAGGGTTTATCTGTGCTTGTGGATGAAGGAGGCTGTAAATGAACCCTAATATGAGGTTTATGGGGTTTAAATACGAAGGAAACCCTAAAGGATCATGGGCTTGGGCTACAGCGCATCTCACGTCATGAACTCATATGAGTCATGCCATGAGCTCAATTAAATCAACATTTCATTTCACTTTTCACATCGTGACCTCTAAACGGTCACATCGTGACAAATGGTTTTACCCAAAAAACGATGACTTTGACTCCTTGAAGCCCTAAACGGATTCATTTTGGAAACCGGGTGTTGCAATTCTCCCCCACTTAAATTAGATTTTTGCCTCGAAACTGGTTCTCGTTTCCACTCTCAGAGTAACCCCTTGTGGGTCTGTCAAGTGGACACTTTCCAAGCGGTCTAAGATCACTTAAATTCTAGCACCTACAACCATCAACAACCAAGGTTCCAAAACAAGGCCCATAAGCCAATTTGAGCGGAGACTTTAGTGACCTGAATCACAACTACTAAGAAATTCCTTGACCAGTCAACCACCTCCCAATGCCTCTGCAGACTTTAACGAGAAACAAGCAACGTGACTGAATACACTACTATACACAACATCCTTAACCTGCAGGAGAAAGAATCCACTTCTCAGTACAAGACCTGCAGGTCCCAAAATCATGAACTACCTTCAGGTAAACTGAATCAACCCATTTATCACCCATGACAACCAAAACTCCCAACCTGATCCAACAAAGGTCTACCGACCTCGCATATCTCATTGAACATCCGAATTAGGAACTTCATCCTACACTATTGATGCAATAAAGTGACCCTCAACAACTATAAGGAAGCAAAAACATGTTTATGGGGTTGCAAAGAGTTCATAGAGAGAAGTGATAGTGAATAGGTAGCTATCTAAGACTTGAGTGCAGAGCTGGATATCGGAGTTAAGAAAGATGCGATGAGTTCAAGCTTTTGTCTTTTGTGGATACTGCAATGTCATTAAAGTAATGATCACTTTTCTGACATTGTGTGATGAGTTGGTGTTGCTAGTCCAAGCATGAGAGGCATGGACCTCTTAATCAAAGATTACTTTTGCATTATCTTATTTAGGGACACGTACTATTTCTTTCTATAAATAGACAGTCTTGTAATAATTTAAGTGTGTGTCTGATCTTCATCTTCCTTTTAATCAGTTCAAGTGAAATAGAAATCCCGTTATCTTTATCATTATGTTCTTCATTGTTCTTACTTCGTTGTTCACATTAGTATCATTTTTATTTGTGTATATTTAGTGAAGTATATCGTGACTATGTTTCCTTCTTAATTTCTATTACTTATTATTATTGCGCTTCATAAGATCCTAGAGATTAACTTACATTCTGCATCATAATCTCATTTTCACTTAAAAGTTCTTCTCTTAACAATTGGTATCAGAGCCATAGTGGTTGCTTTTTAATTTTCTTTGAAAATATGTAATCTTTTTCTAAATAAAAACTATGATTTAAAAGGCCTTCTATACCACTTAGCTCATCTTTTTCAAAACAAGGAAATGTCACAAATTTACTCATTGAATGTATTTAAAAGTGTTGGAGGTTCTAATCGAGCTCCAGTACTTGTTGCAAGTGAATATCATCACTGGTCTCAATGTATGGAAAAATATTTAAGGAGACTTGGTAAGGAAGTTTGGAGATCTGTATAAAAAGGACCACATGTACCTATCCTTACACTCATTGTCATCGATGAAACTCAAATGAGACTTGGAGGTGGTCAAGCAGCCATGACCAGACCTACCAATGATGACATTGAAAAAATGGAGAAATATGAAATTGGGTTTCTATGAAATCTCTTGTGGAGTTCCTCCTGACAGTTTTGATCTCATTATTAACTGTAAATCTGCTAAGGAAATCTGGGTTGTTCTGAAGAATCTGTATGAAGAAATAGAGCAAGCTCAAGATAAGAAGCTGACCACCGCCTTAAACGATTTCAACAGATTCAAATCTCTTCCTGGTGAAAGTCTTGATGATTCCTTCAAAAGATTCAACCTCATCATCATGAAACTCTCAAACGCATGAATCACCCGAAGTGATCATGAAACAAATCAATAGTTCTTGAATGGTTTACGAAAGCAGTGGACCATAACGAAACTGATAGTTAAAGGTGATAGAAAAATCAAAACCTTATCATTATAGAAACTCTACGGTGAACTTCAAGCTCAGGAATCTACGATAATGTAAGATTGCATGGATCTTGGGGGACCACTTGCCTTGGTCGCTCACTCACCGCAGTCTACCAATACATCTCCTCAGTATTCTCATATCGGAGAGTCATCATACAAAACTCTATATGATGACACACTGCAAACATACGAATCAAGGATGAAACTTGATGATGAGGAAGCCTTGAGAGCCCACATTATTGATTTTGGCGGGACTTGGGGCTCATACCTCGATTTGGTTGAGTTTTTGTACAACAACGTCTATCATTATAGCATTAGTGCACCACCTTATGAGTTTCTTTATGGGAAGAGGTTTCAGAACCCATTTTGTTGGGCAGAGGTCAGCCATAGGGTCATGGGGAGCACTGAGGTAGTGCTCCAGACGATGCTATTTGGGTGATTGTTGACCGCCTGACTAAGAGTGTCAATTTCCTTGCTATCCAAGAGAGTTCCTCAGCCTAAAAAATAACCAATATCTATGTGAGAGAGATCGTTGCTAGTATGGGCCTGTACTATTGAAAGCACATGATATGTATGAGATTCAGGAGGAAACTCGAGGTTACTAAGGAACTAATAGGAGGGTAGCCTGGTGGGTTGACCATTTTGTTTGATGTCTCATCTTTCCTTGGTATATTGTTAGTATGGCAGCTATCAAAGGTTCAGGATCAAGAGTTGGAAGCTCGGGGAGAGCAGGTCTGAGTGAGGAGGAGATGTGCAAGGTAGTATGGGTTCGTACTACTAAAAGTACAGGATCCGTACGAGATTTAGGATGAACCTCGAGCTTACTAAGGAACTAATAGGAGGGTAGCCTAATGGGTTGAGCACCTTGTTTGATGTCGGGTCTTTCCTTGGTATATTTTCAGTATGAAGGTCATTGAAGGTTCAGGTTCAGGAGCTAGTAGCTCTGGGAGAGAAGGTCTGAGTGAGGAAGAGATATACGAGATCATTGTTGCCGGTATGGCCGAGGTAATCAGGGAGGCGATTCTAGAGTTGTTTGGGTTGGTCAATACTGCGTTGATCTAGGAGTTTGACCAACGTTATGTCGCCGTCATGCAGGTAGCTGCTGTCGCAGCCACAACAGCCGTCGCCGTTGCAGGATCCCAAGGAGGCGGGGTGATGCAGTACCAAGAGTTCAGTTATACGAAGCCTCCAGAATTCATAGGCGACAAGGAGGTAGGGAACCGATCATCGCTTCGAGATGGATTTATGACATGGAGGGATGTTTCTTCAGTGTTCATGTCCAAAGGGCTAGAAGGTGAAATTTGTACTAAATCTTCTTTGCTGGGGTGCGAAGGATTGGTAAGAGTTTGTGACCCAGAGTTTTTCGCAAGCCGAGCGAGCCGTAGTGACTTAGGAGCAATTTATGGATATGTTATGAGCGGAGTATGTTCCTCTTGTGGAGTGGGAGTGACTGACACAGGAGTACCTGTCACTCAAGCAGACAACTGAGTCGGTGACAAAGATCACCAAGATGTTCACGGAGAGATCTCTTTGTTTCCATTATGGCCAGGAGGTACAAATTAGAGCTCGTTGTCCATTTCTCTTATTTTCGGTGAGATACGGGACCCTACACCCCTAACTTGGTAGTTACCCGACAGTCGTCATGGGACAGCCAGAGTCCCGAAGACCGATGTTTAAGTTATCAGTTCTTCTATTTAGCAATTGCTGCAGTGTTGGTATGCATCTATAATTCATTTTTGTGTTTCAAAGTTCAATTGTAATCTTGGATGATCAGTTGAATGAAGTTATCTTATTTAGCTATGTTTAAACTGATTTTTTTTATGAATGGATTAATTATCAATTTCCTCGGAATGCATGTGTTGGAAATTGAAGAATGTTGAGTGGGATCAGATTCTTCCATGTATCAGGATATCAGTGGTTGGGATCTAGTGGTGGAGTTCAAGTTAGTCTGAGTATCGAAGGATTGTGAAGTTGTCAGATTCAAGCATATCTCAAGTGGGGGAGAGTGGAACCTCGCAGCAGGAAGACCTTGTGCCAAGGTTCGATTCTCAATCGGATTTCTTCAAGTTCAAGACTTCCGTGCAAGTGCTGAATCTTCTGATTTCGCGTCAAGATCATTGTCAGTTGTTGGATCTCCCTTCGAGCCGTATTAGTTTTAGTTGTGATAATATCTGTAGGGTGTGCTTGTTCTTTAGACTCTAGGGTGTTAGGAGCCCAGGTTGAGGGATGTTATGACGGCTTCCTTGTCTGTTCTTGTTTGATTGGGGCTTGGAGGTCTGAGTCACGACTCGAAGACCTGGTAGGATCAGTTAAGTCTTGTTGAGCCTGAGCACTATTGTTGGTTAGTGGATCGAGGGTAGGCTCGAGTGCTGTTGTTTGTTAGTGGATCGGGGATAGGCCCGAGTGCTGTTGTTGGTTAGTGGATCGGGGGTAAGCCCGAGTGCTGTTGTCGGTTAGTGGATCAGGGTAAGCCTGAGTGTTTTCAGTGGATAGCTAAGCTGGGATGTCTAAGCCGAGTAAGAGTGTGGACTAGTTTAGTATGTGACCAGTTGGTTTTCGTGACGATGGTGCACTTATTTGTGGGATTAGCAAGACGACGTTTGGCTGAGAAGGTCTTGAGCCGATGAAATCTATAGATTTCCGTATAGCTTGGTTGACGTGAGGGGTTGTATCATGAAGTGGAAGTGAGAGCTAATTTCGAGGACAAAATCTAATTTAAGTAGGGGAGAATTGCAACATCTTGTTTCCTTTCATTTCTTATTTTAGGGCCATGGGCTGGAATTCGATTGTATAAAGGCTTTGGGCCTTAAGTAGGTAATGTTTAGACCTTCTGGAAAGAGGCAATGTTAGTTGCGAGATCTTAACCTTTGAATTGTGTTTTAGGCCGAATGGTAGATAGGGGAAAGTCATAGGCCGAGTTCTTGCATGAAATATGGATTTTTTCGAGAATTTTTTAGTCCAAGATATCCATATAATATTGTTGGGATCTTTGATACCTTTCTGTGGATATAAATATCATCAAAAATGAAATTGGAACGAAGAAGTTATGACCGTTAGAAGTTAGGTAGGTTTTTGGTTTAGTCTACTACGTTGGGTGTATTTGGCATGGCCGATCGCAGAGATTCAACCTAGTATGTTGGGTGTACCAGGAGTATGATGGACATACGCGATTAGACACCAAACCCTAATTTCGGGGGTTTGAGCCCTATTTAAGCTCCTTGAATTCCCCAAACCCTTTCTGTTAGAACTAAGTTCTCTTAAGATCGTATGATTCTATGCAAGCTAATGATTAAGAATGTAATAAAGAACACAAGAATGGCACTGAATATGTCGTATGATTAACACTTCAACACCTCAGAAGAGCTCGATGAAGAACTTCGACTGTAGAGGTGTTTTGGGTTACAATAATAAACGTAATTATCGACCTTTTAATACGCATACATGCATGCATATTTATAGTAAAACCCTATTAACTAATCTAGATAATCACGGATGGACAGGCCCAATCCGGATACAAATCTTAAGGTCCAAGACGCAACACAAATGGACTCAACAATCTCCCCCTTTGTGTCTTTGGAACCGAGACCTCAATCCTGTTTAATAACAGAAGCCTTCTTCACAGTTCTAAACACCTTCGGTATAACGGCTAAAAGATGGTAACGAAACGTAATATACTACCGAAGCATGTCTGTAAAATTCTTCTTATCAACCTCTGAATTCTGCTTGCATCTATGAATGATGTTGATGATATGCTCCAAGCAGTCTGTTGAAAATAGATGCTTATCAACCAGAGCAAATAAAAACCTGTGAGCTTCACCTTTCGTGAACATGACAGTAAGATTTGTTGAATCTATCTATCCCATTTTCATCTTGTTCACATCCCCTGGTTTCGGTGTAGGCTTGACAGTTGGCTTCTTGTTCATAACTCTTGCTATCTCCTGATCCATAGTAGCAACTTCATGGATGTAGGAGGCCAACATTCTCTTCAGATGTTCTAAAATAGGCTCATATTCCTTAGGATTAGTGAGCAGAATGTTGAACAGCAAAATCCAGTCATGAGGATTGAGATTAGGAAGATCTGCTAGAGAGATAGTTGACACCGTGTTCGCTGAACCACGAGTGATCTTGAAATTAACGTTAACAAATCTCCCAGCAGGTGAGGGTTTGAGTACCTTGACTGTAATGATCTTCTGTGCGCTCCAAGTCAGGTACTGCGGTTGCCCATACTTCAAGTAGAAGTCTATCAACTCTCGGTCAACCTTAGGATGGGGAAAAGGAACCTCAGCAGTCGCATCAAAGCAATGAAACATGAAAGCTTTTCTGGTAATCGGCATGTCGAACTGCGAGTCCTTGGAGTTATCACAATCAAACGAAGCAACCGGTTCCAACCAATAGACAGAAGGAAACTCAATCGCCTGATTGATAAGTGTCTCTTTTGTCCACAAGGGAAACAAAGCCTTCTTGTAGTTCAAGGCATCTTCTTCTTCTTTGTTTCTCCTTTCCCTCTCCTCTGCTTCTTTAGCAATTTTCAGAGTTTCATCCAGCTCTCTGTCTCTTTTCTTTCGTTGGAGAGTTTCAGCAATGGTTTCTTCTACATCACTATCTCTTTTATCAATGGTCTCCTTTGGCTTTGCTCGTGAACCAGAACCTGAAGCTACATTATCCTTCAGTTCGGTTGTTACTTTCGGTTGAGCACCTTCTGTTTTCACAATGACTCTCGGTTGAACAACACGAGCACTACTTTCTCCCCCTTGTTTTAGAGGTACGAATCCCTCCGAAACACCCTTCATTTCATGCAGTATACCAAGGGCAGGAAGGAGTTTAAATGTGAGATGATTGTGAATTGTAAGAGTAAGAATAGGATCATGAGCACCAAGCAAATTTGTCAACATGTACTTCACCTCACCTGCACAACTCTTATACACAGCCCGTTGTGTCTTCAATAAAGAGATTTCTTTCTCAGCATGGGCTAGCTGCACCTTCTGGACTTCAATGGTGGCTTTGTGTTTGGCCAGATCCTCCTTCAAGGCACTTTCGGTTGCCAGATTAGCATGAAGAGCATCAAAACGAGAATCCACTGATTGTAAAAAAGAAATGGTCTTGGTTTGGAGCGAAGAGCGTACAACTTCAAACTTAGTGCTCTCTTCTTGAAGGGACTTAGCATAGGAGTCCACAGAGGATTGTACCTTTGCTGCATTGGTGTCAGCATGAGCTTTCAAAGAGTCAAGAAAGATCTGAGTTGTGTGAACAACCTCAGTAACCTCTATTGTTGCCTTTTTACAGGAAGAGGTGGACGCATCAACTGCCTTAGTAGATTTCTCAATGGCATTTGTGTATTGGTCGATGGCAATTTCTAAAAAAGCTTTAAGAACCACACCACCATAAGCTTTGCTATCTTCAAGCAATCGGTCCAGCTTGTCATGAATGCTCTGTAAATCTTGACTTGTGACTGGAGCATCATTATCATCATCAGTCGGAAGCCGGTAAGGACTGAAGTAGGTAGAGTCAAATTCCTCATTCTCTCCTCCAAGCGTAGCACCAGAATCAGTTGAGTGTGTTGGTGAAAGAGGTTTAGTGATGATAGGAGTTTCTGTTGCAGTAGTAGCCCCCGTATCAGATACGTTGACGCCTAATGTGGGGTTAGGAATGGTAGTGGTTGTGGATTCTGTAATGATTGGAGATGATAAAGGAAGGGTGGAAATAGGAACATATGTAATGGGAGGTGGTGGTGGTAAAGTCGTTTCGTGAGATGTGACTGGTGCAGTAACAATAGGAACAGAGAGAGGAATGGTCTGTTTTGGTGATTGAGGTAGTGCGGGAATTCTGTTGTGATTAGGAGATTCTGTTGGAGTAGGGGAACAGGGAGGAGTGTTCCCTCTCGGTGAGTCATGGTGAATCTCTTCTTCCTCATTTTCCTCATCGGCATGATCTGTGCTTGGAGGAGTGGGACTCTTAGACCTTCGATCCATCTTCTTTATCTTCTTCTTCTTTTGTTGAGAAGAATCCCCTTCAGTAGACTTTCGTTTTGAAGACTTGGAGGACTTAGACTTTCTTTCCTCAGTGGGTTCTTTCTTTGAGATCCTCTTCCCTCGGTTGGTAGGTTTGTCCAAGGCATCCAGGGCAGCCTGCTGTTCTGGAGAAAGTACCCTCGGTCCAGAGGGAGGGAGTTTCCGATAGTCAGCCATAACATTGCTCTTTTATGCAACACTTCGATACATAGATTTAGGAATAGATCCATTATGAGGAAACTTGATTGGATCTGAGATTATGATCTTCTTTGTGTGGAAAGTAGTGATAGATGCAAGTAGAGCATCCTTCATCACCGGAATCTCCAAAGAATTAATCGTTTTCCTCGTAATCAGAGTCCAAAATCTTCCACAAGAGATTTCAGAATGCCTCGTTGATGTGTTGAGGCTCTGCACCACCTGAGACCAGATTATTGACCCATAATTAAGATTGATCCCGTTGTAAAGGCCATAAAGAAGGGTAAGGAAACCCTTGCTGGTACCGTCTGAACCACCACATCGTTCTGCTAATCCCTTAATCAGTAGAGTGAGCAGACCATTCCATTGAGATGGTAAACATGACTTCTTCACTTTGGTAATCGTGGTGAGCACATCAGTATACCCCATCTCATAGAGCATTGAAAATAACTGTGTCGTCGTTATAAAGGCCGACGAGATGACAGAAGAATCGACAGCAAGATTCAAAATCGAACAAAACTTCACCTTCGAAATAGATGCCTTCTTATCGTGAATGTCAAAGTAAATACGTTCTTTGTTTTTGTCATAAGACGCTGTAGAATAGACCTGCGATAATAACGGCATTGGAACAGCTTCAACCTGGGTTAGGGCTAAAACCAGGGGTGAATACTTCAAACATTCCACCACGTGCAACATATATGCATCATACAAGAACGGATTAAGTTCGATGATCATATTTTGGTTTGGCTTAATGGTGAGTAAAGATGATGATGCCGTCTGATCATGAATTGATGAAGAAGTCGCCATTGTTAATCGAAGAAGGAAGAAGATGAACAGTTTGCGTTGCGTTGGTATTTCAGAGAAAAAATGTTGCCAGTAAAAGACAAATAAAATTGGAAACCCTTTATATACCATTGCCAGGAGAGAGAAAAATCATGATGATAATGACGTGATCACTAAAACGTCGCCTGAAAAAGCGCGAAGTGACAGTGTGGTTACTCCCAGGTATACGTCAGCATGCATGGGTAAAGAGACCGTTCAAATTCACGCGCCTAAATCTTATCTTCAATCGTCGTTTGAAATTCCATGATAACCCCCTGTTTGGCTCCAATAGATAGAACAAAATTCAAACCAATCAGTAACCAGAATGTGGGAAAACTGAAAATTTTCGTGCATTAGTGTGACAAAGATAAAGAAATAAAGCAAATGTGTATGGGATGTGAGTGATGTCTCATTACTAGACAGAAAGCAGAGGATTCCGGGCAAGAATCGCTTCCTTCAAAGTCAAGAGAGACTTGAAGTGCTTGTGTGGTTTCCCGAATGATATGATCAACTGTTTGTTAATAAACATTGAAAGGCTTCTTTTATAGATTAGGCTTAGGGTAGCTTATCTTCAACTGAACTTCGAGTCTTATCATAAAACCGAACGTTGGAAGAAGTACCTGTGAGACCGATGTGGTCTGTTGAACAGGTAGGTTGGATATATTATATAGTGACTAAAGAGGTAGCAGAAATCTCAAAAAATAAACTGGATCTCTTTGGGAAGAAACGCCTTGGTAGTAGACAATTTCATAAAAGACCACGTAAAAATAAAAAGAGATCTCATTAGGTAACCAGTAAGTTCTTGAATAATTAATTCACCGTCAATTCATGATTGGTGTTGGATATAGGGTTTCACTTAGTACGTGGTATACATATCTAAGATCACAAACACAGATGTTGTGTAACCATAAACCTCAGTGGTAAGGACCGAGAGTCTCAAGGGTTACAATGGTGAATTGAAAGGAGATGGAAAATATAAGGAAGGTGGCTATAGAACCGAAAGTACCTTCTGCTATATAGACGTGACAAAGCAGAGAAACTCTTAACTCATATAAGAAGAGTAAGGTAGCTCTAGACTGAGTTGCAGTTAATGGCCTAATTGGGAAGAAACGATAGGTATAGATCGAATCATTAAGGCCTGCTCAAAGTCATAGAGGCTTTGGTCAACATGCAGCAGCATGCTTCTAGGGACCCTTAACTAGTTCGTACTGAAATTAAATATACCTGCCTTAGATTCACATTCTGTTGTACTGGTACTCTTGTCACCTAATAAAAATAAGAAACACACCACACATACCAACCAAACAGACAAACGAAACAAACAAAGAAAATATTTTTGAATTTTTAGAATTTTCTGAAAAAGGAATAAAAACAGAAAGATAAAATATTTTTGGATTTTTGAAATTTTCTGAAAAAGAATAAAAACAGAAAGATAAAATACGAGAGAAAAGAGTGTACAAGATATACAACCGAAACCTTATCTTAAATGAGTGAAGCGAAATAGACCGAACGATCGGTTCATTTCGGTTCCTTAAAATTCTAGAGCCGAAATAGACCGAGCGATCGGTTCATGTCGGTTCCCGAAAATTACGGAGCCAAGATAGACCGAGCGGTCGGTTCATTTCAGTTCCCTAAAATTCCAGAGCCGAAATAGACCGAGCGGCCGGTTTATTTCGGTTCCTGAAAATTATGGAGCCGAAATAGACCGAGCGGTCGGTTCATTTTGGTTCCTGAAAATTATGGAGCCGAAATAGACCGAGCGTTCGCTCCATTTCGCTTGTCTAATTTTTTAGTGAGAGATTTGAGGATTCGGTACTGACTCTCCTTCCATCATGCCCAAGCCTTGTAAAATTTTGTTAAAGGTAGCTTCAGGTACGGCTTTAGTGAAGATGTCAGCCAGTTGATCAGTAGATCGAACAAAGTGTACTTCCACGTTCCCATCTTCTACATGATCCTTGATGAAATGATATCTAAGAGCAATGTGCTTAGTTTTTGAGTGTTGCACTGGATTGTGACAAATCCTTATTGCACTTTCTGAGTCACAATAGAGAGGTATCTTCTTCATACTTAGCCCATAGTCTCTCAGTTGACTTTGAATCCATACCAATTGAGAAGTGCAAGATGCTGCAGCAATATACTCAGCTTCGGCTGTGGATAGTGAAACACAAGTTTGCTTTTTGGACTGCCAGCTAACAAGTTTCCCGTCAAGAAATTGGCATCCACCAGTAGTGCTCTTTCTGTCCAGTCCACATCCTCCTAGATCAGCATCAGAAAAGGCTTGAATGAAGAATCCAGATCTAGCAGGATACCAGAGACCGAGAGATGAGGTTCGCCTTAGATAACGAAAAATGTTCTTAACTGCCACCATGTGAGGTTCTCTTGGATTGGCTTGAAACCTGGCACAATAACAAACAGAAAACATAATATCCGGTCTACTAGCTGTTAGATACATAAGGGACCCTATCATTTGACGATATAGTGTTATGTCCACAGCAGGTTTTTCCAGAGATGGAGTTAACTTAGTGCCAAATGCCATAGGAACCTTCACTTTTGAATCACCCTGCATTCCGAATTTCGTCAGTAAGTTCTTTGTATAGGCCTCCTGGTTGATAAATATGCCTTCTGGTCCCTGTCTAATATTCAAACCAAGGAAAAAATTAATTGGACCCATTGCGCTCATTTCAAATTTAGTCTCCATCAACTTCCTGAATTCAGCTGTTAAGGAAGGATTCGTGGAGCCGAAGATGATATCATCAACATAAATCTGAACAATCATTAGATGTTCGCCTTCCTTCTTACGAAAGAAGGTTGGGTCAACCGAACCTTGTTTAAATTTTGACATTTTCAAGAAGCGAGTTAGTGTTTCATACCAGGTCCTCGGTGCTTGCTTTAATCCATAGACAGCTTTATCCAGCACATAGCAATGATCAGGGTATTTTTCGTTCACAAAACCCGGCGGTTGCTCAACATAGACTGTTTCTTCTAATTCTCCATTCAAGAAAGCGCATTTGACGTCCATTTGGAAAACTTCGAAGTTTTTATGAGCAACATATGCCAAAAAGATTCTGACTGATTCCAACCTAGCTACTGGAGCGAAGGTTTCCTCATAATCTATCCCTTCCTCTTGACAATAGCCTTTCACCACCAACCGAGCCTTGTTGCGAATGACATTCCCCTCTTTATCTAACTTGTTTCTGAAGACCCATTTCAAGCCAACCACAGAAGCATCCTTTGGGGTGGGAATCAGCCTCCAAACTCGGTTGCGTTCGAACTCATGAAGCTCATCCTGCATTGCCTGGACCCAATCGGAATGATCAAGTGCAGCATTTACGGATTTCGGTTCAACCTTTGAAATGAACGAATTAAACATGCAAAATTCAACTTTTGAGAATAATGCAGTTTGTTTCGCTTTCAGTTGAGAACGAGTAAGAACTTTCTCAGAAGTTTCACCAATGATCTGTGCTTTGGGATGGTCTTTGGTCCATTTTGTTAACGGTGGATAGTTTGGATCATATGCTGGATTCAGTTCAGCCTCCACTTCTACTTCAAATTCCGATTGATCATCATCACCTTCGACAGGTGTATCTTCTTTCTCCCCCTCGACTGGCGAAGTGTAACCTGAGGCAGCATCAGAGTTAGTATTTCCTGTGGAAGTTGGTTTCTCCCCCTCAATTGAACTACTACTTGTTGATTTTGGATCTGTACTTTCCCCTTCACCCGGACCTTTATGTGTTGGGGAGGGAATTGGATTATCCCCCTCAACCGAGACTTGGGTTGTCTTTGGTGCTGTCGAGCTCTCCCCCTTGAACATTGAATTATTGTTTGGAGGGTCAGTTGATGACGTAGCACCCTTAGGGTCACTTTCCATCTCTTTAGCAGCTTCGTCTATGACCTTTTTGAGATTATCAATTTTGTTATTTGCTGCTTTCGCCTCGGAGTGAATTGCTTTCTCCGGTTCATCAAATAGCCGAATGTATTCCAGGAACAAGTTGGATATTGGAACCGATGAAGGCATATTTCGGGTGTGCCAGCCTCGAACGTGATCACCAAGCACCAATTTGTTGATGTCTTTGAAGTTTAGATGCGAGAGGCGTCGATGCCATAACCAACTTTCATCGGTATTTGCCTTTGACAGCAGACAAATAGCTGGTGTACCTCGAATTGGGTTTAGATTCAGAGGGTACATTTCTCCCTTGCGTTCAGATTTCAGCAGAACCTTCTTGGATTATTTTTCAATTATCTCAGACCCCTCATCATCAAATGATACCTTCAAACCTGTGCCCACAACTAATTGTGACACGCTGATGAGGTTGTGCTGCAATCGTTCTACATACGCTACTTTCCTAATTGAGAATTCGCCATTGGTTATCATGCCATACCCTTTGATTGTTCCATAGGAATTGTTTCCATACTTTACACACCCACCATCTTTCAGGGACCGAAACTCCCTCAGCTCTTCCTTTCTCCCTGTCATGTGACGCGAGCAGCCACTATCTATGTACCATTCATCATCGAACTGCTCGTAACTGATTACCTGCAGATTCAAGCGGATTTAGGAACCCAAAGTTTCTTGGGTCCTGGTGAGTCTTTCACAGAAAAAGGAATTACAGCAGAAATATCAACCAAATATGTTCTTTTTACTAAAGTGGTTTGATCTTTTCTTTTAATTGTATACACCTTGATTTTAGTTTTATCTTCTTTAATGTTCGGTGCATTGGATGGTGTGTTGTTAGATGGTTTATGATTTTTCTTTTGACTTCTAGGGTTAGCTGATGATTTCTTATTACCCAACTCAGAGTTTGGTACTAGCTTTCCCTTTCCTTTCATGTCCTTCAATGAATTTGTTTTGCTTTGGGACTTGGAGGGACCGAAGCTAGGTTTATGACCGAAACTTGGTTTAGGACCGAAACTGGGTTGAGGACCGAAACTTGGTTTAGGACCGAAACTGGGTTTAGGACCGAAACTGGGTTTATGACCGAAACAGGACTTGGAATAGTAGGAGTTTGGACTGAAATTTTCCTTTAATTTCTCCTTTCCTTTTCCCATTGAGCCTTTCTTGGGAGGCTCATAGTTGGAGTTTTGAGAATTCCAGTGCCTTTTTCGTTCATTTAGATTCTTAGCATATCTTTGATTTCTCAAGCGTTTCTGCTCAGCATGCTCCCTCTGAGATTTGTGGATATTGAAGCTGGCCTTTGGCTTCTCCTTTTGAGTTTCGGTTGTCTTGTCGGACATTTTTGATTCTTCACCTTTCTTGGTTAGAACTTTCGGTTCTTCAACCCTCTTGAGTAGAACTTTTGGTTCTTCCATTGTTTTGATTGGAGCTTTCGGTTCTTCCATTGGTTCCTCAGGGATTTCTTTGGTTCCACTTGTGCTTGGTTTGTCGAAATTGGAGGGTGTGTTGATGGGTTCAGCAATGTATCTTCCTCTAACCCTTCATGTAGTCTTCTCAGATAGCCCCACGGTTTCGTCTGCGTTGTCAATGGGGGCAGACCAGAAGTAGTCTTCGCACCCTTCAGCATTATCTTTATCGACCAAGATCCTTAACTCTGCAGTTTGCTTTGGAGTGACACCTGTAACTGCGTATACCTGATTTGGCACAATCTGAACCTTTTGATAGACCATGGCCTTTTCCTTGAGTTTCTGTTTCTGATCTTTTGACAGACGAGCGAATTCAACCGAGTTTTCTGATATTAATGGTTTTTCATTCTTGGTTTCATTCCTCATAAACTCAGAGCAGTCAACTTCGTCCTCTACTGAGATTACACTCATCTCGCTTTCCTCATCAAATTCAGACGTATTACCTAAGTCTATTTTATTTTCATCGACAAGTTTGGCGTTTGAACGATCAAATGTTTGAATAGTTTTTGATTTAATTTTTAGCCTATCATTTTCATCTAAGATATCTTTTAGCATACTTTTGTGTTCCTTAGAATCAATGAAGGATTCTATCTTGTCCAGACCAAGCCTATAAGACATGGATGTCTCTTCGGAGGACACTTCTGATTCACATTCTGCTATGATCTCATCTTCCTTAAATTCAAGAAAGGGAAATATCATTTTATGAATTTTCTTTCCAATTTCACAACTTAAATGTAATTGAGCAATATTAGTATATAAACGCTTAGCTATTAAACAAAAAATATTTCTTTGTTTTAAAAACTTTAAATTGTCTCTTTGCAGATAAATACTTTCGTCCCTAGCTCTAACTAACTCTACTTCCTTCAGCTCAATCCACATTCTTCTTTCCTCACTTTTTGAAGACACCCTGCTGAGTTGATCAGTTAGGTTAGAATTCGCTAAGCGAGTTTGCATGAGGCTGCTACTTAGGTTAGAAAATTTAAAGTTTAATTCATTTAAGTCTTCTACATAATCTGTTTTTGGAATTTTAAGAGATTCAAGAATAGATTGTACCTTTTTGATCAGCCGATCGCAGTCGTTGATCTTCTCACTCACTGGTTTGGCTGCAAAACACTTGTTCTCGGTCAGGTTCGGTTCCTTATCTGCACTTTCGGTTGATGGCCCAGCAGTGACAATTAAACACCTTCCAGCCGAACCTTTTTCTTTTGCCACAAAAGCCTTTCCATGAGTGGGCCTTCTAACCTCTTCATCTTCAGAGTCGTTTGACCACACTTCTACGCCACCGAACTCATCTTCCCCAGCATTCTCCTGTACAATCAAGGCATTCATTGAGCTGTTAGTCGCCTTCTTCTTCTTGACTTCTTCTAACTTGCGCATATAGTACGCCTCATCATCTTCACCCTCTCTCTTCTCAACCATTTTTCTTAACATGCAATCTTTGGCAAAATGGTTCTTGTCGTGACAGTAATTGCAGTCGTATCCAGAGTTTCCTGCAAGCTTACTCTCCTTCTTTTCATCATCCTTTTGAGAGGAGTTCTTTGCTTCATCTTTCACCTTCTCAGAGCTGTAACTTCCCTGCCAGTTTCGGTTCTTGTTGACGGGGAATTTTCTTCTTGCAAACTTCTTTGGATTGGATATCATCAAAGCATATTCCTCGCTAGTCAGATCACACTCAGACATATCAGTCTCTTCTTCATCTTCTGGGATACTTTTGCCTTTTGAGACAAGAGCCAGAGATCCCATACCAGAAACAACTTTCGCTTCTTTGGTTACCACACTTTCATGGGACTTGAGTATTCCCACCAGTTTCGCCAGAGAGTAGGATTTGAACTGTTCATGTGCTTTCACAGTTGATACAACAGCCATCCATTCTGGTCTCAGCCCGTTCATAAAAGTTACTTTCTGCTCAATTAACTTCCTCTCTATACCATGCTTGATCATCTTGCTCAGAAGATGATTGAACCGATCAGAAGTCTGTATGAGCTTCTCTTCAGGTTTCTGTTCAAAGACTCCAAATTCTGACAGCAGCAGAGTTTGAATGGAGTGTTCCAAATCTTCATCAGTCGCATAGAGTTCTTTCAACCTATCCCAGATTTCTTTGGCCGTTGTGCATGAACCAACCAACCGAAAGGGGTCAGATTGCAAGGCAAATCTGATCATCCTTATAGCCTTCACATTACATAGCAGCTTATCTTTCTCATCCTATGGCATCTTCTCTACATCCGTCACCAGCTTGTTATAGTCCTTTTGGGACTTGACAGTTGTGTTTGTTGCTGAATGAACAAATGGCCCAAGTGTGATTGCTTCCCAGATAAGATAGCCATTATCTTCAGATCCAACCACTTAGTCTTCGAAGTGATGAGCCCATACTTCATAGTCTTGAGTGTAAAGAATGGGTATTCTGGTCGTGGATCCAATGTTGTTTGAGATGTTGATTGGGTTCGTTTGTGAATCTTCGTGAGACATGGTGGGCTGCTAGAATCAAACCTGTAAACTAGAGATTAGGGTTTTATCTAAAACAGAGTAGCCGTCGATATGAAGAAGACGACTTCTATTTGTACGATAAAAGCAGAAACCCTAAAGTATTCTGAATATAGAAGGAATGTGTATTGATCACACAGTCTCCTGCTCTGATACCAATTGTTAGAACTAAGTTCTCTTAAGATCGTATGATTCTATGCAAGCTAATGATTAAGAATGTAATAAAGAACACAAGAATGGCACTGAATATGTCGTATGATTAACACTTCAACACCTCAGAAGAGCTCGATGAAGAACTTCGACTGTAGAGGTGTTTTGGGTTACAATAATAAACGTAATTATCGACCTTTTAATACGCATACATGCATGCATATTTATAGTAAAACCCTATTAACTAATCTAGATAATCACGGATGGACAGGCCCAATCCGGATACAAATCTTAAGGTCCAAGACGCAACACAAATGGACTCAACACTTTCCATTCCCAGCCTCCACCTCTCCAACATCCTCCCTTCACACCCTAACCCTAGTTTGAGCCTTGTGAGCAAAAGAATGTGTTTTTGAGTGCTTTGGAGTGTTCTTGGTGCATCTTGGAGAAGAAGGAACTCATTGGAGAAGTTTTAATTGCATTGGAGCTTGTAGATCCAGACCTTTTAACCTTGATCTTTCTTCAAGAGGTATAAAGCTTGAATCTTGATGATGTATTTGTTAGATCTACCTAGTTTTGAGTATTATGAGCTTTTGGTCACTTTAGTGCACAAAGTTTAGATATTGAAAGTTTGTGACCTTGTTATGGATAAAGTTGGAAACTTTATCCATCTAATCATCATATTGATACAGATATGAAGGTTGGAGACTTGGACTTAATGGATTAAGTTGAGAAAGATGCACTTTTGGTCCCTTTTAGACTTAAAGACTAGATCTTGGTTGTTTGGACTATCCTAATGGATAAAGTTGGAAATTTTATCTATTATGGAGCTATTAGGAACCATAAAATTTTGATCTCTATCCTTCTATCCTTCCATGCAAGAATTATAATGTCTTAATGGATTAATAAGTTAGGGTTTTAGATTTTGGGCCTTTTCTAGCCATGGAAAGTCATAAAGGTGGAAACTTTCTGAATTAAGTCAATATTTTGAGTCTAGATCTAAGTTTTGGACAAAAGGTCTTAATGGATAAGTTCTTAATGGAGGAGTGAGAACTGGTCGCGTACACTGGGTGTACATTGAGTATGTTGGGTGTGACACCAGTCAAATTTTGGTCAAAAATAAATTGATCAATAATCATAATTGGGATGAACCAAGTGGTAGAGTCTGTAACAAAGTTTCCAAAAACATAAAGAACACTAAAATCCGAGTTATAACGAAGAAGTTATGACCAATCGAAAATCCGCGATAAAACCGGCAAAACACTGTTCAGTGTAAAAAGAGAATTTTCGATAAAAGGATTTTTAGCCTTAACAATCTAAATAAAAGTTGTAGAATATGTTAAACCGAGAACGTTCATAAAAAGAACGTAAAAATCTGACTGCGTATGAGGAAGTTATGATTTTTCAACGTTTCGGTTTAGCAGTAGACAGCTAAAAATTTGAAATATAAATCAATCGATATATAGCCAACGCAACTTAAACGGGAATCGAAGGTCTCGTCAAAAGTAGCACAACGGTACAAAGACAGACAAAAATGGACGTCAATGGTTTTTAAATGCTTTTTAGGGGGGGGGGGGGAATACAAGTTTAACACAATATTAAATTGTGTTAATAACTGTATGTGATAATAATCACACAGAAAATTTTCATATGCTTTTAAGAATTATCAAATACTTCCAAAATAACTTAAAGCCATGTTAAATCTTAAAAGTCATGTAAACTCCGTTAAATTCTTTGAAAAATGTTTTATAAACTATTTCAAATTATATATTCCAAAATCATGTATATATATGTATAAATATATAAATAAGATTTGAAGGGCTTAGGACTAATGAATTATCTTATTTTCTTTTCCTTGTTTGGATGTGGAATTAAGGTTGTATTATTTGTCCGAAGGTCGTTTCGTTCTTAATTATATATATATTATACATATATGAGTACAAAAGGTTACTCCTTTTGGTATCTTCACCTTTGTATCAGGCTGAGCAAAAGTGTTCATCCATGAGAAACCATGCTAATCAAATAGAACATATAAATTATAATAGGTATAGTTTATGATTCAAAACTAAAGATACAAGTATGATTCACGACTGTATACTTTCCAAGGAAATTACCAAAATACATTCAAATATAACAAGATATGTATAACACCTTTAATATACGAACAACATATTAAAGAAGTAAAGATACATCATACTGGGTTTGCATTAACAAAGGTACTATACAGAGTACCAGAGTTAGCAAACATGAGGTAATGTCGGGTTTGCATTAGCAAAGGTACTATACAGAGTACCCGAGTTAGCAAACACGAGGTAATAATACATTATACCGGGTTTGCATTAACCAAGGGTACGATACAAAGTACCAGAGTTAGCATTCACAGGGTAATAATAATACATCGTAAATCTCGTTGAAACAATAAATTTGTGAGACCCTTCACGGTGTACTTATCTAAGTACGACCCTTTTAAGTCCTGAACTATTAGCCAGAATCTCTTGTAGGGAGAGCGTGAATTTGTGTATAGATCTATATGGGACTGATAATCCCGCACCTCTACTGTTCGCTACAGTTTGGCCGGCAGGCCTAGGGTGTCAAATATCATTCCAGTTCCGATGCCTGAAGAACGTCGCCGCAGGCATATCAGTCATATTAGTATGGTTAATAGGACTCACATGGATAAAACAACGAGTGAATTACAAAGTAATATACTTCTCTTATAACAGTAAGAAAAGTTAATTACACCCCGACCAGATATACCTTCAGTAGCTTTGACTTCCAGTAAGAGCTATGTATCATGAAATCAAGTATTGTATTTCTGGTTTTGAACATTTAAAACCACAAGGCAGTATTATGGATAATAGAATACTCTCCATGATTAATACTAAGGTTTTTACTGTAGAACAGATATAACTAAGAACACTGTTACAAATGAAACTATTTATGGGATTAAACCACTTTTACAAATGAAACGGTTTATGGGATTAAACCACTTATACAAAGGAAACGGTTTATGGAATTAAACCACTTATCAAATGAAACTTAGTCATTCAATCTTTGTAAACTAGTATAACATAAAAGACCTTTAGTGGTTAATTATATAATTCCTTAGTTATTACATCAGAGTGGTACATAAGTAATATCCGATTGACAGTGAAATGTGTGACTTCCGCCTTACTTCCTGTTCCTTGTTTGGTTGTGGGCTTAGGGCAGATACACCCATTTGACTGTCCATTCGATATTGGGTTATATATAATCAGTACAAACTAAGTAGTTACAGAGGGAAAATATTGAGGTTATCAGTTAATCACCTCAGGAAATATAGGATTTCCTGGAGAAACCCGTGAACTTATTCAAAGAACTTATGGTATACTTAACAGAACTAAAATACTTATGAACTCACCAGCTTAAATGCTGATCTACTCTTTTCAAATAACTTGTATTCTCAGGAATCCAGTAGACAGGTACACTCCCGAAGCTCTTGAGAAGACTACCTAGTACCGTACCGCGACGCTTGTCTTCTGTTGTACCTACTTTAGTGTTTGAATATGTAATGTTTAAACACTTATGTAAAACTTATACTTATTAATACAATGGTTGTTTGTACTTTGATTACTATATTGCATGTGTTGTGATACTTACCTAAAGTCCTCCGCCCCCGAACGTTTCCGCCGTTCTGGTTTGGGAGTGTGACAGATTGGTATCAGAGCAGTGTTTATAGTGAACTCGGTATATCAGTCATAAAAGATATACAACTATAAACCCATTGGGATAAAAACACTCTGACCAAGAGTTATACTTTAGAAATATATCAATATTTTATAAAAGTATAAGTACATGCAGAGTATATATACCAGAATGAGTATCACAAGAACAACAAAACTAAAGTATTTAGATGTTGGACATTGCAGTTAAACCTAGACAGTGACGTAATCATATCTGGGATCAATATAGCCTGATCAACTATATTCATCCGAGATATGACCAACATGTGTTTAGGGGATTGATTGTAGTGTTGCAACTGGTCTAAAACTTACCTAAGCACCAGAAGAATTCTAGAACCAAAGACTAAAATACTATGGGAGTATTTTAGGATGCTATAACAAGGAAACTGAAAACTTGTTAAGTTCTTGTATCTAGAAGTCCAAGAATCAAACTCATAACTAAAATAACATAGAGGTATGTTACATACCTCTGGGGAAATGTTAAAAAGATCTTTTCTGATAGGTCTATAAGTACTTAGTGGATACGTTAAGGTTATATATAGCCAAGATTTTATGGACTTAGAATATGTGATTTTCACTCTACTTCCTTTTCCTTGTTTGGATGTGGTTTTAGAGTAGGATTACTTATTCAAAGGTCTATTTGATATGGATTATATATAATCGGTACATACCATGTGATTATAGAAGGACCAGAAAGAATCACCTTCGTAAAGATTTAATTTTTCTCATAGATTCTTTAGACATTTCCATTCTCGTATAAACTCGTTAGATAAACATAGTTACTCCAGCAATCAATAGAAGAGTCAAGGAGGATCCAACAGAAGTTCATTAGGATAATCCCAAGAAAGAAACATAGGAGAAGTAAACAAACTATAGAGATCATTTAGTGCCCTTACCCTATTAAGGACACCAATGAGAGATTCGCATGAACTTCCGAGATTCAAAATCTTCATTACGAAGTAATGGGGACCAGTGTCAGAATCGGAAGTAAGACAGCCTGGGAATTCAATATACCTACAGAGGAGAAGGACACCCTATAGATACCAGGAGAGAACAAATCATTACCACCCAGAATAGAACAAAGGGAAACCACGCATGATTCATGTGAAGTGTTCGAGCACCTTTTCATCTAAGTAATAACTAGTAAATTGGTTCAACCTAGTGAGTTAATGATTTCAGTACTCACATTAGGTTTGGAGCTTATCCTCTTTTCCTGTCACGGCTAATAACAATAAATCAGATCACGGAATCTTAATTGATAGTGATTACTTCTCAAATTCATAAGTCTATTTTATGTAGACACTGTTATGAATTGTTTTCAAATATTTTCGAAAATTAGGAAACGATATCCACCAAACGAAGGTAACTTAGTTTAGATGATACTCGATTCCTAACCATTCTAGAAACTTAATTATGTTCCTCACCAGGACTGCATCATGGGGATGCAGGTCGAATGATTGAGAATAATATAACAAAACGAAAGATTAATACATAGATACAAATGGTTAGAATACATCTAGAGACACGATAGTCGCTCACCAACTCATTTTCTTATCATGTAACAGAATCATGCCTCCAAAGAAGTGTAACCAACCCACCAGCAAAACACCAATCCTTCATATAGATGCGACTACGTTTCAAGCTGCGGTCACAGCAGCTGTAACAGCTGTCATGGCACACCTTAATGCTAACAATGCAAATGTTAGTAGTAATGTTATCGGTAACCCCGATCGTGGTGATGGCCAAGTACAGCAACGAGCACCTACTTCAAAGGACACCTCGAACCTTAAGCCTAATATCCTTAAACGAAAGTTCGAGAACACGAAATGGATTTGTTCAACTCAAGAACCTAACAAAGGGCAACGAACTTGGGCAGTCAATACCCCCATCAGCCCTGTTATTCTAGCACCAACCAAGCCGTACTTAGGAAACCTCCCACACTACAGCAAGTGCAACTAACATCATCATGGAGTTTGCCAAGAGCTGCATTGCAACAGATGCAACTTGAAGGGGGCATACCGCCCGTATCTGTAGAACTCCGGTTGAGTACATCACTTCAACTACCGATGTTGGAACCATTCCCATATGTCACCTTTGTGGTGAAATAGGACATTACAAGAGGGATTATCCAACAGAGAAGAATGACGGGGGAGCAGGAGGATTTTGATCCCAATACATGGGAAAGCATCAAAGAACCCTGCTATATTTTGGTACGCTTCCAAACCCCGATAACTATTTATAATTATGATTACTCTTCCGTTCAAATTGAAATCACAACCATTATATAAAATTTGAAACCCTAACAGGTAAGCTATGATGACTTAGTGTATACATAAGGGTCATTTATAATTAAGATTTGTAGACTTAGAGTGATTAATCCCGCCTCATTTCCTGTTCCTTGTTTGGTTGTGGATTTAGGGCAGGGTTGCTCAGTCAAAGGTCTCACCAATCTTAATTATACATGACTTGTATACACCAAGCGATTATAGAGAGACCTAGTAAGGATCCTTTCATGAAAGTTCATAATTTCAAATTATCGGAACCCTTGGATTGATAGTACCCACCAATTTCGAATCAAAAGGGGTTCGTAGTGATAATAACAGAATAAAACCAGAAGCGCTGAAAACTTAGGTACATAGGATATCACCCTAGTAATCATTCGTCCCAGAACGACTTAATATCTATTTCGTCGAGAAAATTCTGACATCCTCATTCGACATGGTTTGGCCTGGTCCTTACCATGTGAAAATTCTTATGCTGTATAAGAGAACTTTTTCCTTAATCAGCCGTAAGATGAAATTCCTCCAATCATTAACGTAAAACCCTTAGGTTGTATCTCATTTCAAAACTTCAGAAGTACCCATGCAAAGAGTACCACGCCATTCTAGCCTACTGAGTAGACAGGAAACTTCAAACGAAAAGCACCGAAGTAGTTTTGGAAGTCAGTAATTACCGAAGTACCTCAATAGATCTCGTAGGAAAATCATTATACCGCAGGCCAAGTTCAATAATAGAGACTAAAGAACGCATTAAGTAAATCTATCGCTTCTAAGTGTATACACGAGAGTGGTATATAAGTTAGACTTAACAAGATTAAGGATGTGTGATTCCGCCCTATCTCCTGTTCCTTGTTTGGTTGTGGACCTGGGGCAGAGTCACCCATCCGAACGTTTTGTGAAATCTAAATTATATACGACTTGTATACACGAGGTGATGATGGATGAGCCAAGTATGAGTCTGATCATGAACTTCGGAGCAAAAGCCAGCATCATGTATTCTACCAGGTAGAATTCAACATGAGACCACGACAGTGGGTCGAGCTACTAAATGACTACGAATTTGAAATTCGTTGTCATCTCGACAAAGCCAATATAGTAGCTGACACCCTAAGTCGGAAAGAGTACCCATGTCATAGTGCCAATCACGGACTATGATAACTCTTTCAAATCTCTCCACACAAAGTAAGGAGGCTCAACAGGAAGCCTTAAAACCTGAAAATGTGGCAATTAGAAAAGATAACTAGAACGTGTGAGTGCACGGTATTCCAATATCTGTTATCTCCACTGAGATAATAGAATCATCTCCCAGTTCAGGCCGTCACTCAAAAATCTCTAGGAACCAGAGTAGTCATGATTCTATAGGATCGGCTATGGTAAAGAATGGGATACCCATTTACCAATTAGTCGAGACCATTATCACACTAGCATTCAAGTTGCTTCATTCGAAACCTTCTGTGGTCACAAGTGCAGATTCTATCTGTACTAGACTAAATTAGGTAATACGCAACTAGCTAGAGATCGAATTTCCACACAGCACCCTCACTGATCTGGAATTCATCCGAGAAACTACCAAAAACAAAATACGAATCAGGAAGCGCCATAAAGCTTCCAAAGTTAACCAGAGAAGCTACGGCTTCGATAAAAGAAAACCCTTGGAATTCCAAGATTGATGACCTTGTCATGTGAAGGTCTCACTCAGGAAGGATAAGATGCGCTTGAGAAAGCGTGAAATACAAAACTCAAAGTACATAGGACCATTTGAAGTTCTTACTAGAATCGGTCTTGTACTTTTAAACTTAAACTACCACAAAAAAAAACTTAATAACATTCATCCCATCTTTCACATATCTAATCTAAAGAGGTGTCTATCCGATAAAACACTTGTTATTTCACTCGATGAAATCAAGTTAAATAAAAGTCTACACTCTATAGTAGAACCAATGAAAACCATGGATAGGGAAATCTAAGGAACCACGCTAAGTTTCATCCCGTTAGTGAAGGTTCGATGGATTACAAACCGGGGACCTGAATTCACTTGGGAAAGGAAAGATTAGACATAGTCCATGAGTATCACTTTAGACTTAATTTCGGGACGAAATTCCCTCTAACGGGGGGATAATGTGACACCAGTCAAATTTTGGTCAAAAATAAATTGATCAATAATCATAATTGGGATGAACCAAGTGGTAGAGTTTGTAACAAGGTTTCCAAAAACATAAAGAACACTGAAATCCGAGTTATAACGAAGAAGTTATGACCAATCGAAAATCCGCGATAAAACCGGCAAAACACTGTTCAGTGTAAAAAGAGAATTTTCGATAAAAGGATTTTTAGCCTTAACAATCTAAATAAAAGTTGTGGAATATGTTAAACCGAGAACATTCATAAAAAGAACATAAAAATCTGACTGCGTATGAGGAAGTTATGATTTTTCAAAGTTTCGGTTTAGCAGTAGACAGCTAAAAATTTGAAATATAAATCAATCGATATTTAGCCAACGCAACTTAAACTCGAATCGAAGGTCTCATCAAAAGTAGCATAACGATAAAAAGACAGACGAAAACGGACGTCAAATGAAGAACTTATGAATTTTTAACGGAATCCCGTCCCGGTCTGTTTAAAATAATAATATTAAAAATAGAGTCAAAACCAGCCGACGAAGTCTAAATGAAAGTCGTAGAGTATGATTTTACCTACGCGTTCATATAAAGAACGTCAAAAACGGAGCTCGTATGCGAAAGTTATGATTTTCGCAAGTTTTTGGCACAAAAATCAAGAAAATGTGGAAAACCAGGAAATTTCGCTGAGTCACCTCCGACACGTCACCCCTCGCATGCGGGGCCTCCACGTGTCATCCTCTGGTTGGACCGAACTTCGCGTGTCGCCTTCTGATTGGACCAACTCCGCGGTCCACTAAGCTTCGGACACCCTCGCAGGAGACACCCCGCGGATGCTCCTCGGATGATCTCGGACCCTCGTGCCCTCCTCTGATTGGACCGAAGCCTGGTCCTATCCGAAGCTGCCAGCTGCGAGCCGACCATCAGAACCGAGGCCACCTGTCCGAACCGAAGCTCCAGCTTGCCACCTATCCGAGATACGCGTCGCACCTGCCTTGCTCCGGATCCGAGGCTGCGACCTATATAAGGCATGCGAGCCTTCTCGGATGAAAGACACTTTTTCACCCCAAATTTCCCCAATTTTCACATTTTAACCCCGTAAGCTTTCTCACGACCCCCAAGGCCCCGGTATCGTGTCTAAAGCCCAAAGCAAGCCCCGGAGCCCCGGAATTCTCGAGAATTCATCATCTCTCCTGTCGAAACTCTGCCCGGTTTGAGCCGGTTTTTCGTCAAACAAACTATTTTCCGAGAAACGAAACGCTGCCCGAATTACCGCCTACGAAAGTGAGTTCATACCCCTATAATTTACCTTTTCAATGGTTTTTAAATGCTTTTTAGGGGGGGAATACAAGTTTAACACAATATTAAATTGTGTTAATAACTGTATGTGATAATAATCACACAGAAAATTTTCGTATGCTTTTAAAAATTATCAAATACTTCCAAAATAACTTAAAGCCATGTTAAATCTTAAAAGTCATGTAAACTCCGTTAAATTCTTTGAAAAATGTTTTATAAACTATTTCAAATTATATATGCCAAAATCATGTGTATATATGTATAAATATATAAATAAGATTTGAAGGGCTTAGGACTAATGAATTATCTTATTTTCTTTTCCTTGTTTGGATGTGGAATTAAGGTTGTATTATTTGTCCGAAGGTCGTTTCGTTCTTAATTATATATATATTATACATATATGAGTACAAAAGGTTACTCCTTTTGGTATCTTCACCTTTGTATCAGGCTGAGCAAAGGTGTTCATCCATGAGAAACCATGCTAATCAAATAGAACATATAAATTATAATAGGTATAGCTTATGATTCAAAACTAAAGATACAAGTATGATTCACGACTGTATACTTTCCAAGGAAATTACCAAAATACATTCAAATATAACAAGATATGTATAACACCTTTAATATACGAACAACATATTAAAGAAGTAAAGATACATCATACCGGGTTTGCATTAACAAAGGTACTATACAGAGTACCAGAGTTAGCAAACATGAGGTAATGTCGGGTTTGCATTAGCAAAGGTACTATACAGAGTACCCGAGTTAGCAAACAAGAGGTAATAATACATCCTGCCGGGTTTGCATTAGCAAAGGTACTATACAGAGTACCCGAGTTAGCAAACACGAGGTAATAATACATTCTGCTGGTTTGCATTAGCAAAGGTACCATACAGAGTACCCGAGTTAGCAAACACGAGGTAATAATACATTATACCGGGTTTGCATTAACCAAGGGTACGATACAAAGTACCAGAGTTAGCATTCACAGGGTAATAATAATACATCGTAAATCTCGTTGAAACAATAAATTTGTGAGACCCTTCACGGTGTACTTATCTAAGTACGACCCTTTTAAGTCATGAACTATTAGCCAGAATCTCTTGTAGGGAGAGCGTGAATTTGTGTATAGATCTATGTGGGACTGACAATCCCACACCTCTACTGTTCGCTACAGTTTGGCCGGCAGGCCTAGGGTGTCAAATATCATTCCAGTTCCGACGCCTGAAGAACGTCGTCGCAGGCATATCAGTCATATTAGTATGGTTAATAGGACTCACATGGATAAAACAACGAGTGAATTACAAAGTAATATACTTCTCTTATAACAGTAAGAAAAGTTAATTACACCCCGACCAAATATACCTTCAGTAGCTTTTACTTCCAGTAAGAGCTATGTATCATGAAATCAAGTATTGTACTTCTGGTTTTGAACATTTAAAACCACAAGGCAGTATTATGGATAATAGAATACTCTCCATGATTAATACTAAGGTTTTTACTGTAGAACAGATATAACTAAGAACACTGTTACAAATGAAACTATTTATGGGATTAAACCACTTTTACAAATGAAACGGTTTATGGGATTAAACCACTTATACAAAGGAAACGGTTTACGGAATTAAACCACTTATCAAATGAAACTTAGTCATTTAATCTTTGTAAACTAGTATAACATAAAAGACCTTTAGTGGTTAATTCTATAATTCCTTAGTTATTACATCAAAGTTGTACATAAGTAATATCCGATTGACAGTGAAATGTGTGACTTCCGCCTTACTTCCTGTTCCTTGTTTGGTTGTGGGCTTAGGGCAGATACACCCATTTGACTGTCCATTCGATATTGGGTTATATATAATCAGTATAAACTAAGTAATTACAGAGGGAAAATATTGAGGTTATCAGTTAATCACCTCAGGAAATATAGGATTTCCTGGAGAAACCAGTGAACTTATTCAAAGAACTTATGGTATACTTAACAGAACTAAAATACTTATGAACTCACCAGCTTAAATGCTGATCTACTCTTTTCAAATAACTTGTATTCTCAGGAATCCAGTAGACAGGTACACTCCCGAAGCTCTTGTGAAGACTACCTAGTACCGTACCGCGACGCTTGTCTTCTGTTGTACCTACTTTAGTGTTTGAATATGTAATGTTTAAACACTTATGTAAAACTTATACTTATTAATACAATGGTTGTTTGTACTTTGATTACTATATTGCATGTGTTGTGATACTTACCTAAAGTCCTCCGCCCCCGAACGTTTCCGCCGTTCTGGTTTGGGGGTGTGACATTGGGCGTACTCACTAGCCTTAGAATTTGACTTTCGTTGACTTCCGTTGACCATTGACTTTTTGACCAAGTTTGACTTTGGGTCAAACTTGAGGATTTTGGGCTATTGGATAATATTATATCTAGTTCTAGTTCTAGTGGATTCGTGGGTGCAAGCAGTGCAAACAAGGGATCGTATTATAGTGTTTTAGAGTTCATCGATTCAGGTGAGTTTTCCTCATTGTACATGTGGGTCGAAGGCACCAATGTTGGTCCATTTGGTTATGTATCATGGTATATAGGATGTTGTTATGTTGTGATCATCTGTTAGATCTGTATCCTGGTATATAGGATGTTGTTGTGATGTAGTGATCTGCTAGATCAATGTATGTATCTTTATATGATAAGATGTTGTAGTAGTGGTATGTTGGTTAGAGTGCTAGTAGAATAATTTGATGGGTTTTGAGCATTCTAACACTCCTATGGTGTACATGCAACCCTAGAAACCTTGGATCTATGTTTTACTATGATACATGCAAATTTGATTTTCCAAGGTTTACATCCTAACTAGCATGTTATGGGGAACTTGTAAATCAAAAAATCACGTAGAATAACATACATTTTAGTAGCTTGGATTCCTTGATGACTTTGTGAGCCTAGCACCCCAAATGTGATGCCTCAAATGCTTCACACAACACCACAATACTTGGAATAACTTGAGAGAAGTTCACTATGACACAAAATCGGCTTGCCCTCTAGTTCTTACACTTAGTGCCGATTTTAGAAGCTTATGGGGTCCTTTTATATTTGTGTCACAATTAGGGTTACACCATGTAAACCCTAAGTGACATGGCTTTTCATTTCCCATGATCCATGGGTTTATAACCCCCATGGACTATCCATGGAGCACCTTATCGGTTTTAGCCCAACTCCATAAACCATGGATCATTAGCCCACTATATAAGAATGGATGATTTACACAATCAACCCTATATATTTAATTAGTCTCCTTTTGATCACCAAATTAATTCTAAATTAATTCTTGACCAATACTAATTAAATATTATTATTAATATATTAGAACTTATAATATATTAATAAACCTTAAGTGTTCCAACAGTCTCCCACTTGGATAAGTCTAATAACTATAGTTGCAGATATGACTTCAGAATCCGACTAGCAATCGTAGCTCTTTCAAAGTCTCTCGGAATTGAGATGATGATGATACGCCATTTAAGATAAGTGATCATATAATCCTATGCTCTCAAGATATCAGCTGGACAAATACATGGAACATGGTCTTACTTATTGCCCAACATTTGTTTCTCGATCTCTGATCTGTTTGACATAGAACTAAATTGAACACATCAATTAGGTTCTGACCGGGCCCGGTACATAGGTCAAAACAAAATCATCGAGGGGCCCAGATATCGCTTCTAATCCTAGAAGGAACAGATAAACTTCGACTCATATGTTTGTACTGACTACTTATTGAATTATGCACAAAAGCACGTTTTATAACATCAAGTTACCAATGCGTTTTCGTACAGTCAATGTATAACCAACTCATAGTCAACAACTCATATCTCTAGGTTTGAAGATTTATATGATATTACCATCTCACAATCACTCGAGATAAATTCCATGAAGTGATACAAGTGAGCGTGGGTTGAGTCCAATACTCAGGCCTTATGAGCACTCATGAATGTTGCAGCAACCATTGCTATGTATAATACACCTTAGACAATCTACAAACCCAATTCATGACAGTCTTAATTCAATACCTACTTCCAAAGTATGACTGACTGTGGAGAGTTTGAATAATATAATTATTCAGGAAGTCAAAACATGAAAAGTTGTAACAATAGTAAACGATTAATCATAAGATAGTAACACTTTACTCATAAATAAACAACAACTTTTATTTAATCATCAAATGTCAATTACATTTTACAAGTTTCAAAACTATCTAATTATTAAAACTAATATCATCCTTCAGCTCGATGCGCCTCGCATGCTGTAAATGCTTAACCCTACTCAGTACCTTCGTGAGGGGATCTGCTGTGTTCTCATCTGATGATACCCTCTTTTCCACGAGGAGTCCTTTTTCTATTCGATGTCTAATGAAATGGTATTTTCTGTCAATGTGTCTGGATCTCCCGTGATCCCTTGGTTCCTTAGCTAAAGCAACCGCACTTTCGCTGTCACAGAAAATTTCCATTGGCTCTTTTATAGTTGGTACAACTCCAAGGTCTCCAATGAAGTTCTTTAGCCATATCGCCTCTTTTGCTGCCTCGCTTGCTGCTATATACTCTGATTCACAAGTTGAATCAGCTACCGTCTCCTGCTTGGAACTTTTCCAAGTAATTGCTCCTCCATTTAGGATAAAAACCCAGCCTGACTGAGAGCGGAAATTATCCCTATCAGTCTGAAAGCTAGCATCGCTATACCCTGCCACTCTCAAGTCATCACTGCCACCAAGGGTAAGGACCCAGTCCTTAGTCCTTCGCAGATACTTGAGAATGTTCTTTACTGCAGTCCAGTGAGCCTTGCCAGGGTTCCCTTGATATCTACTAACCATGATCAAGGAAAAGGCCACATCAGGGTGAGTACAAGTCATAGCATACATGATTGAGCCCACAGCGGAAGCATATGGTACATGACTCATCTCAACTATCTCAGCCTCTGTACTCGGACTCTGAGTCTTACTCAGTTTGGCGTTACTCTAGATAGGTAATTCCCCTTTCTTGGAATCCTGCATACTAAACCTCTTCAGCACCTTATCCAAGTAAGTACTCTGACTAAGTCCAATTAGTCTCTTACTCCTGTCTCTCAATATCCTTATCCCTAGGATATAGGCAGATTCCCCAAGGTCCTTCATAGCGAAACAGTTCCCAAGCCAGGACTTAACCTCCTGCAAGGTTGGGATGTCATTTCCTATGAGTAGTATGTCATCCACATACAACACCAAAAAGCTAACTATACTCCCACTAGCCCTAACATATACACGGGACTCATCCTCGCTCCTCGAAAAGCCAAACTCTTTGACTTTCTCATCGAAGCAAAGATTCCATCTGCGAGGTGCTTGTTTCAATCCATAGATGGATTTCTCAAGCTTACACGCCTTATTAGGGTACTCTGTACTGCCAAAACCCTCTGGCTGACTCATGTAAACATCCTCAGCCAACTTTCCATTAAGGAAAGCGGTTTTGACATCCATTAGCCATATTTCATAGTCATGAAATGCAACAATGGCTAACATAACCCTAATAGACTTAATCTTTGCTACTGGTGAAAAGGTCTCATCATAATCAACTCCCGGAGTTTGAGAAAAGCCCTTTGCAACCAGTCGCACCTTATACGTGTGTACATTACCATCCATGTCGGTCTTCTTCTTGAAGATCCATTTGCACCCGACTGTCTTACGACCTGGTACATTGTCAACCAAGTTCCAAACTTGATTGTCATACATGGACTGTATCTCGCTGTCCATAGCCTCTTTCCATTTAGCAGCCTCAGGGCCTGCCATGGCTTCCGTGTAGCTGTTAGGTTCATCCAGACTTACCAGTGTGCTCTCACTGATAAGCGTATCACCTTCTGCAGTAATATGGAAACCATAGTAATGCTCACGTGCATTCCTAACTCTTGTGGAACGGCTCAGAGGTATGGGGTCGTCAGTCGGATCAACAGGAGTTTCCTCTTCAGGTTGATTGCTCGGGTTTGAGGTTCCTTCACCATTTGACTCTTGAATTTCTTCAAGGTCAATTTGCCTCCCACTGTTTCCTTGGCTTATGAACTCTCTCTCACAAAAGACTCCTCTTCTAGCTACAAAGACCACATTCTCACTAGGTCTGTAGAATTGGTAACCGAAGGATCTTTGTGGGTAGCCGATGAAAATACACCTCTCACTTCGAGGTTCGAGCTTATCATGAGACTCACGCCTCACTAAGGCCTCGCAACCCCAAATCTTGATGTGGTCCAAATTGGGAACTTTCCCAGTCCACATCTCATGAGGTGTTTTGGCAACCTTTTTAGTAGGGACTAGATTCAGGATATGGGCGGCAGTCTCTAAGGCATACCCCCAGAATGAGATTGGTAACGAAGCTCGACTCATCATGGAACGAACCATGTCCAACAAGGTTCGATTGCGCCTCTCAACCACACCATTCAGCTGAGGTGTCCTAGGAGGTGTCAATTGTGAGACAATCCCACATTCCTTAAGATAGTCAAGGAACTCGATACTAAGATACTCTCCTCCCCGATCGGATCGGAGCATCTTGATGTTCCTGCCCAGTTGATTCTCCACTTCCAGCTTAAACTCTTTGAACATTTCAAAGGTTTCTGACTTATGCTTGATTAAGTAGATATATCTATATCTACTATAATCATCAGTAAAAGTCACATAATAGCGATTAGCATCCCTTGTGGCGGTTTTGAAGGGTCCACACACATCAGTGTGTATGAGGTCCAACAAACCCTCACCCCTCTCAAAAGTACCAGCGAAGGGTGACTTTTTCATTTTTTTCAAGTAAACAAGACTCGCAACTATCATCCAACTTTAGGTCAAATGATTCCAAAACTCCAGCCTTTTGGAGTTGGCCCATGCGCTTCTTGTTAACATGTCCAAGACGACAATGCCATAAGTATGCTTTGTCTAAACTATTTGAAGAATCAATACACAACACATTATTTCCTAGATTATCTACAACATTCACAGCTTCATATACACCATCACAAGGTAATGCTTTAAAGTAAAATACATCATTGTAATAAACATTAATAGCACCATTATCATTATCAAATGAAAAATTAAACCCTTGTTTGTACAAGCCATGAAAGGAAATAATATTTCTCGCCATTTCAGACGAGTAACAACATTTATTCAAATCTAACATTAACCCATTATTAAGCAATAAAGAATAAACTCCTATCTTGGTAACAAGTGATGCTTTCCTATTTCCCATGATTAAGTTTATCTTCCCGTGCTCCACTTTCTCACTTATTCTTAGGCCCTGCAAATCAGTACAAATATGAATACCACAACCTGTATCAAGCACCCAAGAGTTAGTATGCAATGAGTTATTAGACAATATAGTGTAAATACCTACATTGGTGGGTTTAATTTTCCCATCCTTTACATCCTGCAAGTATTTGGGGCAGCTTCGCTTCCAGTGCCCCTTTTCCTGGCAGTAGAAGCATTGTGCTTCCTTTGGGTTTGAAGAAAGAGGAATGGAACCTTTCTTGGTTCCACTTGAAGAGGAGCCATCAAGAGAATTTCCCTTGGTACCCTTCGAAGGGGTCTTCCTCTTCTTCCCCTTTCCCTGCCCAATTGCCAGGACAGGAGCAGTAGTAGGAGTAGGAGTAAAAGTTGATTTACTTTTAAGGCCACTTTCAGCGGTCCTTAAAAGTCCTTGAAGCTTACTTAGTGTGACTTCCTCCTTGTTCATATGATAGGTCATACGAAACTGATCATAACTTGGAGGTAAGGAATGGAAAATGATGTCAATCGCCATGTTCTTAGGAAAGTCCACATTAAGCTTCAATAAGCGGTCCACGAACCTTTGCATTTTCTGTAAGTGACCGGTGAGGGATTCTACCTCCTTCATCCTAGCTGTTATCATGGAGGAAATGATTTCATACCTCTCCTAACGAGCACTCTGATGGTACCTATCCATCAGATCCTGGTGCATCTGAAAAGGGTAGAAATCTTCATAGGATTTCTGGAGTTCTGTTGCCATTGTGGCCAGCATGATTGAAGACACCTTAGTGACATCTTTCTCATGGGTAGTGTACTCAACAATCTCCTCAGGAGTAGCAGTCGACTCATCGATAACCTTTAGCTCCTTATCGAGGACATACTCTTTGCCCTCATAGCGAGTAATCATTCTGATGTTCCTAATCCATTCATTGAAATTGGAACCATCAAAAGTGACTTTCCCACACAAGTTCATTAGGGAAAAGGAGCCTGTAGGGTTTGAGCTAGTAGCAGTGTTGGAAGACATCTGAAAAGAAATAAAGACAAGTTTTATTAGATAAAGAGTCCTTAATAAGTCACCCAAATGAAATATTAAGGCTAGGACCCAACAAACTATTTATAGTTGGAAGAGGGATGCCGTAATCCAAGCTATAAAATATTTGAAGGTAGGTAAATGACGATTTACCAATTTGCACCACAAAACGAAACAGATTATTAAGTTTTATTGGATTTGAAATTCCTAGATCTTTTGAGATACATTGAACTTTCAATGGCATGTTTGAATCTCGATTGTGCCCTCTCAAGTTTGTCACTGGGATGCCGAGGATCACAAACAAGTTGTGAATAACCATGCAAATTAACTTGGTACCCTTAACTTTTATCACCTAATCGATATGTCGGTTAACCACACGCGCTCCGCCGATCTATGATAAAATTAAGTTACCCTTTGCCACTCTTACTAGTCCTTGTTAGTGTGCCGGTTAACCACACGCGCTCCACTAACGACTTGGTAAGGTACAAAGTGTAATTTCATGGGTTAGCACCTATTTCACATTTTTCCTAAAGTAACTAAGATTGGGAATTATTAAAGTATAGTTACTTTATAATTTCATTATACTTTTAATGAGCATTAAGGTCCTATCCTACCCATTCGGCTAACGACCCTCCACCAGTCAAGGAAGCGGTGGGTGAGAGTGGACACCCATTAAGCTGCCATTTTATAAGCAACAACCTTATACCCCCTTATAGTCCGGCTTCGTGAATGAGGCCTACTAACGCTAAGACTGAATTATTCTTATACATATCTATATATCTTTTAATATAATAATAGTATAAGGGTTGAATTTTAAACTTTTAAAACTCTAAGGATCAATTTGGAAATTAAAGTATTAGGGTGTAAGACTTTACAAATTCCAAAACTTGAGGGAAAGTATTGAAACTATTCAAGACTTTTCATTTCATAACTTATGAATTTAATGGTTCATTAAAATGAAGACTCTTCATTTTATGTAACCTCTTATTCTTTAATGACACTTTTAAAGAAGTGACTTTTGGTTATCCATAACTTGAGGACAAGTTATGGACTCCATCATTAGGCATTAAGATCAAGAATCATACTAACAAGCAAGTTAGACATAATTCCTATGATCTTCTAAAACTCATAAGAACATGAACATTCATATCAAAATTTCAAGAATCATATTAACACATATAAAACATGGAATTTTGATATTAGCCATTGTAATGGAGTAGCATAAGCATTACACCATCTAAAACAAGTTTTAAAACACCAAAACAGTTTAGGGTAATGTTTCTAGTCCATTTCCAGCAGCAAAACTCGAAAATCTGCATTCAGGGGCTCCTACTCGTCGAGTGCAAGAACCTACTCGACGAGTAGGATGAATTATCACATGGACTCGTCGAGTCCCCCCATGGACTCGGCGAGTTCATGCAGCATATAGCAGATTTTTGAGCTTTTTCAACAAGTTTGCATCAAGTATCAAGAAAACAAGCCTAGGCTCTGATACCACTAATGGGTTTTGAGCATTCTAACACTCCTATGGTGTACATGCAACCCTAGAAACCTTGGATCTATGTTTTACTATGATACATGCAAATTTGATTTTCCAAGGTTTACATCCTAACTAGCATGTTATGGGGAACTTGTAATACAAAAAATCAAGTAGAATAACATACCTTTTTGTAGCTTGGATTCCTTGATGACTTTGTGAGCCTAGCACCCCAAATGTGATGCCTCAAATGCTTCACACAACACCACAATACTTGGAATAACTTGAGAGAAGTTCACTATGACACAAAATCGGCTTGCTCTCTAGTTCTTACACTTAGTGCCGATTTTAGAAGCTAATGGGGTCCTTTTATAGTTGTGTCACAATTAGGGTTACACCATGTAAACCCTAATTGACATGGATTTTAATTTCCCATGATCCATGGGTTTATAACCCCCATGGAGTATCCATGGAGCACCTTATGGGTTTTAGCCCAACTCCATAAACCATGGATCATTAGCCCACTATATAAGAATGGATGATTTACACAATCAACCCCATATATTTAATTAGTCTCCTTTTGATCACAAAATTAATTCTAAATTAATTCTTGACCAATACTAATTAAATAATATTATTAATATATTAGAACTTATAATATATTAATAAACCTTAAGTGTCCTTTTTCTCATTTTTGTCTATCCAAGTGTTGCAATGCCATGCAACCCAAATGGACCATGCCGGGTCGGGTCAAGTACATACTAAATATAGTTATGGACTTAGACACTATATCCAACATAATTATCATCTAGTGGAGTGCCCTAGGGACTGTATGTAGTCATGTATGATAGCCTGAGAACTCTTGATCTAGGCTTTCTTGCCTGTTCCTGGTTTGGTTGTAGCTCTAGAGTAGGATCTTCTGTTCAGGTGGCTATCTCACCTCTGGTTACTTATGGTTATGCATTTCATGGAGGATGGTTGGTAGGGGACAGTGTGCTGTGAGAGGACTAGTAGGAGGTAGTGAGTTGTATGATTGACACTTTCCTGTATTATGTGCCTACTTGATCCTTGATTGTTTATATGTCGACATATGGTGGTAGTGGGTTGAGTTGGTCCTGCTTTGTGCTATAGGCCAAGATACCCGGTGTGGGCCGGCTGTATGTCATAGGCACGAAGGCTCAGGAAGATCGGTTGGGTTGAGGTGGTAGGCCAACAAACCCTGGGTATTCCATCCTGATTGCTGATTGGACCCGTTGCATGTTGGCATTCCAATCTGAGGACTGATTGGGTCTGGGCATTCCAATCCGATGATTGTGGGCCGTTATGCACGCTTGTATGTTTATCGTATAGGGTACTTTGGGGAAAACTCATATAGTGTGCTTAACTAGTTATTTATGTTTTTCAGGTTTTATCGGTGATCATGGGAAGACGAATATGGGACTGTACACTCTTATCAACAACATTGAGCATTCCGTGTATCTTATATTACTCTGATTTTCAATAAATGTATTTTTGAATAAACAGTTTTCTTAATAATGGATTTATAATTGGGAAGTTTTACTTTAATAAAAATGAAAATTTTTGGTTGTGAAAATGGGATGTTACAACATCCAGATGCTCAAGAAAATCTACACCCACAACAACATTCACAAATTCTAATACGCAAGCAAAACTCTAGAGACAATAATCAATCTATTCATAATAAGAAATTACATAAAACCAGAGCTGAATAAGATAATTTCATTCAAATGATCGTTAAAGATTACAACTAAACTCCTGAACATAAACAAAAAATACAAGGATATCAACAATGTAGTACCCAAAAAAATCAAAGAACCGATAACTTAAACCTTGGTATTCGGGACTCCAGCCGTCCCATAATGTCCATCAGGTAGGTAACTACCAAGCTAGGGGTGCAGGGTTCTAAACGTCGCCGAAAATAAGAAGGGGACAATGACCTCTGATGTGGCCCTCCTAGCCGCAATGGAAACAAACCCACATATTTTTCCTACAGTCCCTACCAAAATGCCCCTCCTTGCCACACTTACGACATGCAAAAGATCGGCACCCCTCACCATGAAGGTTGCCACACATGCCATACTCGGATCTCCTCCTTGCATCTGATTTTGAACTCTGGTCGACGGACTTGAACTGCTTGGCCGCCTTGTGATACTGTCCTGAAGTTCCCCTCTCCTCTTTTCTCTGGATCTCCCACTCAATCTCCCTCCTCGTGGCACTTGACTGCAACTCGATCAAGATTCGATACGGTTGAGTCCATAAAAACTCCCGAATCTCCGTCTTGAGCATACTCAAGTATCGTGACATCTACACCTGATCTGAAGCAGCATATTTTGGGCAGAAAAGGGCTCTCTCTATAAACATCTTGGTGATCTCCATCTCTGACTCAGTCGTCTGCTTGAGCGACAGGTACTCCTGTGCCAGTCTCTCTCGCTTCACAAGTGGAACACACTCTGAACAGAACATATCCAAAAACTGCTCCCAAGTCACTATGGCCCGCTCTGCATGCGAAAAAGCCATGGGTCAGAAACTCCCACAAATCCTTCGCACCCTAGCGAAGAAGATTTAGCGCAAATTTCAGCTTCTAGTCCTTGGGACACAAAAACGTGTAGAGATATCCCTCCACGTCAGATATTCATCTCATAGTAAGAATCGGGTCCCTATCTCCCCTAAACCCCAAGGGCTACATATAACTGAACTCCCCGTACTGCATCGACCCGCCTCTTTGAGATCCTGCAACGGAGACAGCTGATGTGGCTACGACAGCAGTAGCCTGCATGATGGCGGCATAGTGGCAATAAAACTCCTCGATAAATGTGGTCTTAACCGACCCAAACAACTCCAGAATTGCCTCCCTGATCGCCTCGGCCACTTTGATAGCAATGATCCTGCGAATTTTCTCATCACTCAGACCTCCCCTCACAGTGCCACCAGCACCTGCTCCTTAACCTCCAATAGTCGCCATACTGAAAATATACAATGGAAAGATCATACATCAAAACACAGTGCTCAACACACCATGCCTCTACCTATTAGTTCCGTAGTAGCCTCGAGATTCCTTTTGAATCTCATCCGGATCATGTGCTTTCAGTATTATGGACCCATACTACCTTCCACACCTATCCATAGTCGATTCAGAATTCATCCCAAGGTCCTAAGTCACTACACTAGATCACTCCTAGGTGTGCTAACACCCACATGCTCCTACAATACACAACTAACTTCCTAGGAACTCCTCCTAGGATAGACCTCGCTCCCATACCGCTGGTTGATTTGTGCATGCTTATTATACAAAATACGGGGTCAGATAGACTGTTGAATAATCGACTCTGCCTTAAGTCCACAACCAAACAAGGAATAAGTAATAAGGATAAGTCAATCATTCTAAGGCTATTTAATCCCGACCATATACAACTATACAACATACACTTATCAATCACACAATCAAATAACATATATCAAGCAATTCCCTATCCAACAGTTCCTAAAAGAACCTTAGTTTATCCACTAGCATGCTTTTCTAACAATTCACATATCAGAAAATGCAAATTTAGCACATATAACAAGTATGGGTATTTTGGGAACCACTCTCCTGTTTGGGCTCTAGCTGACTGTACACACTGCATCATCCTATGAAACCAAGGTTAAATCAAGGTCCATGTTCCCGATGCCAAGCCAACAATCAAACAAGAACATGACAAAAGACCAAGACCATGTACCTAACGCAACCCTTTTATTATAAATTCCTTTTTCAAAAACGTTTTGTGAAAATTCTTGGATCCTAGTTTGAGTTTAGATTCATACAAGTGTTCCTCCAAATTCCTCAAACTAGGGCTCTGATACCAACTTGTAACGTCCCATTTTCACAACCAAAATTTTTTGTTTTATTAAGGAGAAACTTCGTGTTATAACATCCGTATTAAGAAGATCATCTGTTCCAAATTACATTTGTTGAAAATCAGAGTAATATAATAACGCAAAATCTTCATTATTGCTGATGAATGTGTACAATCACGCCTTCGCCTTCCCATGATAACCGATGATACCTAAAAAACAACAACAACTGGGTAAGCACAAAGCTTAGTGAACTCCCCCAAAATACCCCACACAACAAACAAACAAGCATGCAAATCGGGCCCTCAATCATCAGACTGGAATACCCCCGGCCCACAGTCTCCCGAATGGAATGCCTCGGGTTTGTTGGTCTCTTCCCAAGCCTCCATGCCTACAGCTTACAGTCGGACCACTCCTAGCATCTTGGCCTACAACACACAGCAAGACCGCCTCAACCTCATATGCTACCATATGTCGACATATAAACAATCAAGAATCAACTAGGCACATAATATAGGCAAATATCAATAATACAGATCACTAAAGCCTACTAGACTCGTCACAACACACTTCTCCGCTACCAGCTAATCTCCATAGAATGCATATCCATAAGTAACCAGATGTGAGATAGCCACCCAAACAGATGATCCTACTCTAGAGCCACAACTAAACAAGGAGCATGCAAGAAAGCCAAGATCAAGAGTCCTCAATCTATCCTACATGGCTACATACATTCCCTAGGACATTCCTCTACTATATGATAACCAAAACTAGTCGTCCGACATTAGTGCCTTCGACCCACAGGTATAGTGAGGAAAACTCACCCGAATCGAAGAACCCAGAAACACTGCGACGCGCTCCACTTTCTAAACTGCTTGCTCCCATGAGTCCTATAGCACCAAAATATGGACAAATCTTAATTAATATCCCAAATCCTTCAAGTCTGACCTAAAGTCAAAAATGGTCCAAAAATTCAACGGTCAACTGTCAACAGTCAACTGCCCCTCACGACATGATAATCTACTGGTCACGTTGTGAGCCACTAAAAGACAAAATAGTTGAGAATCTTTGATCCTCACAACATGAAAGGCATAGCCTCACGTCGTGATATCTGTCTGAATGACATTTTGATGAATAAAACCCCTTAATCCATTAAGCTACTAATCTATCCTCTCTGGAAGACTTCCTAACATCCCAAGAACCATAAAAATCGATTCTTTAAGGTCTTTCATATCCAATGCAAGACTTGAGCTCAAATTAGGGCATTCAAGAAGAAAAGGAGGTCAAAACTCAAGCATGAGCGCAAACATTACCCAAACCTCAGATCCATCACATATAATCACCAAGGGATTCTAAGGACCCATAAAGTTGCTAACTTTATGGAGTCTCAACATTCTAACTCATCTAACTATGGATAATCATGCATAAAATCCTAGATCCATCAATAAGGAATCATAAAGCTTTAATCTTGGATACTCACAATGGTCCAGAGATGTTGCTAGAATATGCAAATGAAGCTTCAGAGCTGAATCTATGTTCCAATGGTGATCTCTTCTTCTTCAAACCACCAAAACACCACCAAAAGCTCAAGAATAACAAGGAGAGGCTATGTTTAGGGTTTTTCTATGCTTAAGGACAAGGGAGGCTGTAAATCAACCCTAAAATAAGGTTTATGGGGTCTAAATATGAAGGAAACCCTAAAAGATCATGGGCTTGGGCTACAACGCATCTCATGTCGTGAACTCATATGAGTCATGTCGTGAGCTCAGTTAAATCATCATTTTTCATTTAATCACTTTTCACATCGTGACCACTCAATAGTCACGTTGTGACACCTGGTTTTAACCAAAAACTATGCCTTTGACTCCATGAAGCCCTAAACCGATCCGTTCTGGAAACTAAGTGTTACATTGTAACTTTGTATCGCAAAGTACGCACGATAGACAATCGTTTCATAGGTTCTCCTTGTTGTTTCTTAATATCATCGAATTCATACTCATCGTTGTTTTTTGAACTTGACATTTCCTTGTTCCTTTTCTTGAATAAGTTATAAATAATTTCTGAATTCCAATATATTGTACATTTCTTGAAACACGATTTCAATGATCGATTCTAGGGTCTTTTGTAACGTGATCTATATAATCCATGAAACTTGAAGATCAAATCCCATGATTATAGGACTAATTTAATTACTCAGACTTATTCTTACTTAATTAGATTGTTAAATTCCGTTTATGCCCCTATACATTGATTGGTTCAGAACTGTTCGCATGTTCTCAACTTTTTTGGTGTTCTAGATTGTACCTCCCTCCTACTTTCTCTCTCTCTCTCTCTCTCTCTCTCTCTCTCTCTCTGTGTGTGTGTATATATATATATATATATATATATATATATATATGATATTGCCATATTTATACACATTTTAAGTAAATTTTAATACATTTTAAGTAATATTTCGGTTAATTACAGAGATATGTGATACTTATTGAATTAAATTGTATTTTGCAGTCAGAAGTGGACACTATTGAAGAATAAGGACCAGAAGTGACAAGCATTGGAACTTTGGAGGATTGAAGCTTAAATGAAGAAGATTTTAGCTGAAAAAACAAAACTCACGATGTGAGACATCAAGCTCACGAAGTGAGGAGGAAATTCTAGAAGATTGCTACGCGAAAGTCAGAATCCTTGCTCGATACGGATAAACACCCAGCTCACGACGTAAGCCACATATTTTGGAAAATTATAAATACTCCTTTGCATTATCGACTGAAAAAAGTTTTTGGAGAGAGATGTTCTGAGATATACGAATTTGGAAAGCAGAAACCTACGAAAAACATACCTTGGAAGTAGAAATCGTTGGAAGAAAGAGAATTTGAAGATCAATTCATTATATTCGGTTTGCATTAATCATGTCGATTTATTATGGATTTGTATGTTTAATTTCAGTTATGAGTAGCTAAACTCGTTTCTTTTGTTTAGCTAGATGAAACCTTGAATCTATGGTTTAGTTTATTATTTTATGGATTTTATAAAGTTAGATTTATGCTTGTGTTTGATTATCATTACATATCATGTTAAAGTTTTTGACTTTGTTGCTTAGCTTAATAACCATTAAATTACACGAACTTGTTTACCTAGCAATTTAGTGACTATTAAATTGCTAGAGCTAGGAGTGACCACATCTAGATCAAGTAATAAAAGTAACAAACTTAGCTGTGCTGGAGAACATAATTGTGACCATAATTGTGTTTGTTTAATTGCTCTAGATAAATCTTACATAGCTCAATTACAATTAATAACTAGTTTTGTGTTTGCTTGTGTATGACCATACATAGTTTAAATGAATCGGTGAAAATATTAGTTTATTGGACCAAAATAACTAATTACATAACAATTGGTAACCAATTTTTTTAATCCATAAATAGTAACTAAACATAGGAAAAATGTAAATTTGAAACTAAACGAAAGTGTTTTTAAAATATTGATTAAAACCGTTTTAGTTGAGTGCTTAAGTTTTTCTGAACTTGAAAAATCAGACAAAACCCCTTTATAATTATTGCTTGCTTTTAGACTAATCTTTTAATAGTTATGTTAGTATACTAAATCCATTCCTTGAGTTTGATACCCGACTCTTTGTGCTATACTATTTACGAGAAGGTCCACTGCCTTAGTCGTAATGGTTAGTTAGATAGTTGGTAAACTAGTAGGTATAATATTACTTACATCAATATATATATATATATATATATATATATATATATATATATATATATATATATATATATATTTGGTAATATATAAATTTTTGGTAGGAAGGTAAGAAGTTTTTTGTCCATATATTTTTTGACGAACAAAACAAATGAATCACTAGATGAATAAAAAATAACATGATTCACAAAAATAATTCCCAAAAAAATATCACTACGATTTTGTTGTTATTCACTAAAATTGTCATTAAAGTGGTTTTTTTCTTGATTTACTTAAAAATGAAGCATGAAGGTGTTTTTTTTTTTTTTTGGGAATTTTTTCTTATGAATTATCTTACTTTTGATTCATCTAACAATTCATTTTCCTTCTTATTTGATACTGGTTATATATATATATATATATATATATATATATATATATATATATATATATAGGTTCAAATATAAATGACAATTATTGTGTAAATGTGGAACACAATGCTAACCATAAGATGAAAATAATTAATGGTTAAGATTTAGGCTATATGGTAGTAAATGGACTAGCATGTACCATATAATAACATTAAAATCATTTCAAAGGGTATTATAGACATTTCATGTTTATTTAAGTATAAAATATACTATAATTATGCCAAGAATCTTTGACCATTTTTTGTTTAAATTTCAATTATAATATCATTTTTATAATCAATTTTAATAGATTTCAAATTAAAGATAAAAAAATCTGTTAAATTTAAAAATGGTTCTTAACAACATATGTGTCATTCTTGCTTTAATGTACAAGAATAAGAAATTTATATTAAAATTTAACAAAATATACATTTTTTAATGGCTAACACACAAACCCACTAAATCCTACTCATAAACTACTCTATTGTCGACAACTAGACTTGAACCCTCAAGCCCTTAGAAGAGGGACACCTCTCCAACACGTTGGTACATTTAGACCAAATGACATTTGGTATACATGTTCTACTAACATTCTAGGAGAATTTAAAACAAAAAACACTTTGGGAAGAATTAAAAGTACAAAACTTAAATTCTCTTGAGAATAAATTACAAATGCAAAATCTGTCATTGTTACAAGTACAAAACCGAAATTATCATTAGAATAAAAGAAATAGATGAGAGAAAACAGAAATTACAAGCACTATTCTAACATTCTCATAAGAATAAGAGAATTATAAGAAGAAAAAAGTGACATTCCGATTAGAATTAAAAAAATACAATCTTATACCCCTTCTCCTCCCGTTCTTTGTTTTTCTTGATTGAGTAACACGTGAAAGAATAAGTAAGCCCATTTAAATGGCATCACAAATCGTGAATCAACCACAAATATATATATATATATATATATATATATATATATATATATATATATATATACATATTTTTTTTTTGAAACGGCAAATCTAACCTACTCCTAAACTACACCTTAAATTCACTTATGTGCACGACGAGACTTGAACCCTCAACCTCAAGGAGGGAGGGCAACACCGGATACCGCTGGGCTGGAAGCCCTTTGGTGTGTATATATATATATATATATATATATATATATATATATATATATATATAAACAAATATGAAGAGAAATTAATTACCTGAAGTTCATTCAAGTAATTGATGCCACATATATCTTTCCAGGCCACTTCGAAGATGATAAATCGTTATATGGTCCTATGCAATTTGCTACTTGTAAGCAGGGAAGTTCTAAGTTTTTTAACATGTAGTAGGGGCCCTCTTTCAATTGAAAGAGTCATGTTGATAACATGTTATGAAATATGAAGCTAAGTTAAAGAGAAAAGTAGGAAATGAGATTGTAAATAACTTTATTTCAATACTTGTCGTAAAACAACCAAAATTTACAATACATAATACTCACTATTTATAATAGAAAAAGAAGATGAAAGGTGAAGTATGTTATGAATGCTCATTATAGTGGTGCATAAGTACATAAAACTCATAATAATGTTTGTGATAATGCTCACTAATTATGGAGAGTGATGGGGAAATATGGGGAATCCAATAGTCATTCACTAAATAATAAATCAAAACACTCCTCCTTGAATGACGATTGTATCAGACCTCGTTAAAACCTTAATCGGTAAAATCTCATGGAAAAAATCCATTATTAAGGAAAAAGAGTACATGAATAAGACATTGGAGATATTTGCCTCATTTAAAACCTTGTTAAGAAAAGCCAGTGCATAAAACATAGCTAAGGAAAAGAGTACAATATATTTCCAACTCCCCTTGATGGACACATCACTTTATTTCCTTTAAGCGCCACATACTAATGTTTCGTACCATCTTTTCAAGTTTGGATGTAAGAAGTGATTTAGTGAAAAAATTAGCCAAGTTGTTACATGATTGAAATTTTAGGATGTTGATGTCACACTCCTTTTTAAGATCATGAGTAAAAATGAACTTTGGTGATATATGTTTGGTTCTGTCTCCTTTGATAAACCCTTCCTTGAATTGGGCTATACAAGCCACATTATCTTCATATAGTATGGTTGGAACATCCCTGTTAGAAATTAGACCACAATTCTCACGAATTTGATGAGTTAAATTTCTTAACCAAATATTCACGGCTTGCCTCATGAATTGTTATAATCTTTGCATGGTTAGAAGAAGTAGCAACTAAATTTTTTAATAGGACGCCAAGAAATTGTGGTACCTCAACAAGTGAATAAATTACATGTTTGGGATCGAGCTTTGTGTGGATCAGATAAATATCTAGCATTTGCATAACCAATTAACTCTACACTTCATGAATTTTAGTTGTATAAGCCCATATCCATTGTACCTCCAAGATATCGAAGAATGTGTTTGATTCCATTCCAGTGTCTTCTTATTGGGCAAGAACTATATCTTGATAATAATTTTACAACAAAAGATATATCAGATCTTGTATTATTAGCAAGATACATTAGTGCACCATTATCAATAAGATATGTTACTTCGGGACCAATTTTTTTCATGTTTTTTACAAGGCCGAAATTGGTCATTTTTGACATCTAAGTGCCTTACCACCGTCGGGTTACTCAATGGATGTGAGTTATCCATATAAAAAATTTTAAGAATATTTTCTAGATAACTAGATTAATCCACAAAACTCCATTGTTTGTGTGCTCAATTTAAAGACCCAAACAAAATTTTGTTTTACCAAGATCTTTCATTTCAAAATTTTCTTTCAAACTAGAAGTGGCCTTTTCCAATTCTCCAAGAGTTCCAATTGTGTTCAAATCATCTAGGTAAACGAGAATTAAGACAAATTATGATATGGATCTTTTATAAATACACATGGGCTTATTATATCATTTTTGTAGCCCTCCTTCAACAAAAATGCACTTAAACAATTAAACTACGTACGACTAGACTGTTTCAATCCATACAAAGATTTATTTAATTCTACCGTATATAGTTGTCGTGAATTTGAAGTTTGTGCTTCTGGCACCTTAAACCCTTCTAAAATTTTCATATAAATATCATTGTTAAGTGAATCATATAAATAAGGGTAAGTACATCCATTAGACGCATCTCCACTTTTGCATGTGTTGACAAACTTATTAGATAACGAAATTCAATTGCATTAACCACAGGAGAGTAAGTTTCTTCATAATAAATTATGGGCCTTTTGGTAAAACCTTGGGAACAAGTCTTGTTTTATATCTCACAACTTCATTTTTTGCGTTTTTTTTACACACAAATACCCATTTATGACCCATTGGTCTTACTCTATTTGATGTACGGACTACAGGTCCAAAAAATTTTCATTGATTAAGAGACTTAAGCTCTTTATTGATTACATAATTCCATTTTGGCCAATATTTTCTATTTCTACATTCCTCTATAGATTCAGATTCAAGATCCTCATACTCTTCCATAATCTCGCATGCAACATGAAACTGAAAATTATTGTCGACGTCTATCTTATTTCAGTTCCATCGTATTCCCGTCATGACATAATATATTGAGATCTCTTCATTTTCATAATTTTCAGGTAGCTCAGTTTCTTTTGTTATGTCATTGGGCTTTTCTAGAACTTCACTAATCTTTTCAAAGGATTATGTTTTCTCCTTTGGACCATCAGTTATATTGGTCCCTTTTGTTTTCGAGGATTTCTATCTTTGGAACCGGATGGTCTTCCATGCTTCAGGTGTGCCTAAAATTCATTTTCAGTTGTATTTTTTTCTTCTGGGACATCAATTCTAGTTGGAGTATTTACAATTGGTACATGTGACTTTGTTACTCTCTTAGGGTCAGTAAATGCATACGACAGTTGATTTGCTACATTTTGTAAATGAATTATCTTTTTCACTTCAAGTTCACATTAACCTGAACGAGGATCTAAAACTGAAGGTGATAATTCATTCCAAGAGATTTTATTTTGCAGCTTCTTTATTCCCCCCTCCCCCTAATGTTGGAAAAATCTATCGTCAAAACGAAAATCATCAAATCTAGCTCTAAATAAGTCTCCAGTTGATGGTTCTAGATATTTTATTATAGATGGAGATTCAATCCAACATAAATTCCCATTGTTCTTTAAGGACCCATTATTATGCAATGAGGTGGAGAAATAGGTACATAAATTGCGCATCCAAACATCCTTAGATGGGAAATATTTGGTACATGGACGCAAACCTGTTGAATAGGAGCGAACTTATGATATCTAGTTGGCCTGATCCATATAAGTGATGATGCATGTAAAATTGCATGACCCCATATCAATGTAGGAAGTTTAGAATGCAATAAGATGTTTAATAGTTATCCCAATCAACATGCAATAGTCATTAAAAGTTTGTGATGTAAATTCTATAGCATTGTCAAGTCGAATTTTCTTAGTTTGGTAATCGGGAAAATGTGCCCTTAGGCGGATTATTTGTGCAAGTAATCTTGCAAATTTGAGATTACGACTAGGCAATAAGAATACGTGTGACCATCTAGTTGACAAGTCAATTAAAACCATAAAATATCTAAATGGTCCACATGGTGGATGAATTTTTTCATATATGTCCTCTTTAATTCTTTCAAAGAAACTTGGATTTTCATAGCCAATTTTGTTCAATGATGAACGAAAAATTAATTTTCCTTGAGAGCATGCAACACAAGATAATTCGTTAGCTTGAAAACCTTGTTTTTCAAGGAATGACCACTTGAAGTGTCAACTATTCTACACATCATAATTGATCTGGGATGGCCCAACCGATTATACCAAACTTTAAAGGTGTTATCATACCTTCTATTTTCAATAGCATGAGATTCAAACATTCTAATATTTGTATAATACAATCCGGTGAACGATACGAGTGATTTTTTCAATAAACTTTCTTACCCGATATTATTTTTGTAATATTGAGATATTCTTTATTACCATCATTCATTGTTTCAACATGATATCCGTTAGACCGAATATCCTTAAAACTTAATAATTTTTTGGTGATTTGGATGAAAATAATGCATCACCAATTGTAATTATTGTCTCTTGTGGTAATACTATATTCGCTGTTCTGGAGCCTTCAATAATTTTTATTCTACCCACTATGGTATTTACATTTGCTTCTCTAATTAATAAGTAAGCAAAATATTTTTCATTATTAAAAATGTTAGGTGTTGTTGCACTATCTACAAGACGTACATTTTCTTCATTTCTTCTGCGAATATCCATATTTCTCTTCAAATAAAAAAAACATAAGAAATATTAGACTTAGATAAATAAAGCCATATTTTATTACTTTGAGAAGAACCACCGAAATCACTTCTCATGACACGACTATGACATACAAAATCATAAAAGAAATTAAAAAAAAACTACATATTATTCTTGACCATGACGATAACTCTAAACGAACATAATGCAAAAATCAAACGATACTAGAAAACCAAAAACTTCATGATATAGCGACATATCCATCTCCTTTTATGGGAAAAACTAGGTACTTCCATCACCATCCATAGCACTGCTTGTGCCTTTAGTGTAGAAAAGATAATCGGTAACATCCAAATGTCCCATTTCTAGTTGATCTTTGGAAATATAATTCAGAACAAAAATTTTTACAGCAGTGACAAACATTTTTAACTTTCTTTTTACCTTTCGTGTGCGACATGTAGGAGGCCAATGACCAGTCATTTCACAGCAGTGCCAAACATTTTTAACTTTCTTTTTACCTTGACCACTATTATCATTAGGATGTGAGTTTTTGTTATCTTCGCACTTCTGGTGTTTGCTTATATTCTTGTTATTATTGGGAAGATAATTATGACGGCCTCCACAACGTCCACGACCTAGGCCATGACCGTGGACATAACAACAGCTAAACCCATGACCATTATGATTACACGACGTTGCATTCACTTCAGGGAATGGACTAGAACCAGTCTGACGTGACTGGTGATTTTTCATTAAGAGCTCATTACTTTGTTCAGCCACAAGAAGACATGAGATTAATTTGCAATATTTTTTAAAACCATTCTCAAGATATTGCTACTGCGGGATCAAGTTAGTGGCATGAAAATTAGAGAAATTTTTTTCTACCATGTTTTCATCCGTTATAGTCTCACCACATAGTTTTAGTTGGGAAGTAATTTTAAACATGGCTGAATTATACTCACTCACATATTTAAATCTTGTAGCTGAAGGTGTAACAAATCAAAACGAGCTCTAGGAAGTATCCCCAATTTTTGATGATCATACCTCTCTTTGAGATTATTCCAAATATCAGCTTCATCTTTGACAATGAGGTACTCAGCTTTCAATCCTTCATCAAGATGGTGGCGAAGGAAAATCATCGCCTTATCCTTTTCTTGACTTGATGCTTCATTTAAAGGATTTACATCTTTTATGGTGTTTCCAAGACCCATAGCATCAAGGTGGATTTCAACATCAATGATCCAAGATAAATAATTCTTTCCAGTAATGGCAAGAGCAATAAACTCAAGTTTGCTAAGGTTTTCCATAGTGAAAATACCAATCAAAATAAAAACATGTATGTTAGGGAATTATTAGTTAAGAAGTTTCATAAAATTACTTGTGAGAATTATACATGTGAACTTATAAAATATGTTTACCTAACAGTGACAAAAGAGACAAGAAGTTCAAGTTCTATGGTAGAGTCGTGTTGATAACATGTTATGAAATATGAAGCTATATAAGTTAAAGGAAAAAGTAGGAAATGAGATTGTAAAGAACTTTATTTCAATACTTGTGGTAAAACAACCAAACTTTACAACACATAATACTCACTACTTATACTAGATAAAGAAGATGAACGGTGAGGTATGTTATGAATACTCATTATAGTGATGCATAATTACACTCATAAAACTCATAATAATGTTTGTTATAATGGTCACTAACTATGGAGAGTGATGGGGGATATGGGGAATCCAATAGTCATTCACTAAATAATAATTCATAAAAAAAAAGTAATTAATGACATAAACAAAACAAATTGGTGAAAAAAAATTACAAGATCATCCAAGAACAAAGATCATATATCAAGAATTTACATTTTAAAATCATAAAAATTTTCAATAGAATATTATCAGTTCAAATGAATCTAAACAAAATAACAAACTCTAAGATGACTAGAACAATTTGACATGGAAAAATTGAGTAAACAATAATGCAGAATGGAGGAGAGCATCATCAAAATAGATGTGGAACTGGAAAAAAACTCAAACTATGGTTCCAGATAAAAATTGGAGTCGTCTTTCAATGATATTCTACCGAGAATAAGAGAATCGGAAACATAAATCCGAAAATTCTAGGATGAGAAAATCATTCCAAGGATATCTCTAAGGTCAAACCTTAGAAATTGATGAAGTAAAACCAGGTCATGATGACTTCCATCAGCAACAACGTCTCACCAGTGCCAACATAATATTTGATCTACGAAGTCGAGTTAGATTGATAATGTAATATTTTGTATTTATAGATCTACACGTACTTAGTTAACATATCTGGTATCTTAGAGATATCAGATATTCTTTATATTTATGTATATTAAGTGAAATCCCTAAATTGTATAGATTCTCACAAACTTGATTTACTATAAAACTATGTATTTTGGGTTCGTGATTCACAAATCCTAGCTTTGTTCTTGTTCTCTTTGTGAGAACTTTCTTAGTGAAAACCTTTATGATAAACCCTTTTGTCTTTTGTTCTTTATCTTCTCTGTCAATCGATTCCGATTAAGGAACCTGCAATATCTCCAATCGATTTCAAAATTGTTTATTAGTCAGATCCTCAAAGGTTTGGTAATAAAAAAAAGGTTGAATCCCTCAATAAATTTTGTTTGATACCTAACTATCGTAGGAGACAATGATCGTTGGAAAATATGCATCGAAGGTCGTTAACAGTGGTGGAAACATGCACCCGGCCTTTTAATTTCTTTTGGTGATGGACCTGACGATTCAATTTTATGGGTAATCTTTTATGAAATTGGAACATAGAAAAAACACATATTTGGCTAGGCTTCATGCCACATAAGAGAGAAAGAGAGAGAGAGAGAGAGAGAGAGAGAGAGAGAGAGAGAGAGAGAGAGAGAAAGAGAGAGAGAGAGAGAAAGAGGCTTCAAATTAAAATATTTACCATAATTAAAGGATAACATTTTAAATTAGTTTGTACAAGCAGACTAAATTAACCTTAATTAATTATTTAAAAATTAATAAAATCAATATTTAATGATTGGCCAGGAATTAGTTTTACATTTACACAATAATTCTTCATATACATATGATCATTATATATATATATATATATATATATATATATATATATATAGAGAGAGAGAGAGAGAGAGAGAGCTAGGTTCAAATGTTTTCAACAAGTATTGTGTGCCTCTAACAACCAATCAGAATTAAGCAAAAATAAATTCAATAATAAAATCAGAAAATGGTATAATAGTAATCTTGGCTACATTTAATTTTGGTAAATATTTAAAACATTTAATGTCCAGGGTAACTAGTTTGTTAACCCTAGAAAAACACTCACCATTCGTCCTTAAATCGCTTCTTCAATCTTCACCATTGACTCCTTCATGATACCAGGAGAAGAAACCCACCATGGCGACCATCATCTCCACTATCAATCATCAAGTTTCCAAACCCATGACTACAGATAAATTTCTTCTCCAATCAGCCTGTAAGTTTCTTTTTCTTCTATTAAACTCGTTTTTTTATTATTTAATCGATTTTATGTATTTGGTTTCGGATAAATGATTTTGTGAACGACATTTCTAAAAAATCGATGATTGCAATCTGTTTGGATGTATTTCTTTGCATTTTATTAGAACCAAGCTGGTAAGTCCTTTCCAATTAAGATCTCCCAGTTCTGAAAATTCACTAGTGGAATCGGATATACGTTCTCTTAATTCAAGTTTGGTATAGCTGCATTTGATTTCTGATTATCTCAACATCTGTAATCGATTTCTATCGATTTCCCATGATATCATGAATCTTTCTCCTGCTTTCGGTTCAATTTCTGGTGTTATGAAGGTGTTTGGTGTTTAATACAACTTGTTGAAGGTGTTTGACATTATATTTCAAGGTAAAGTTAGGATAATTTGATAATGCACAGAAGGTGTTTGATAAAATGCATAAGAGATGTTTCATGCCAAATTCTCAAAAACTGACTAATTCCATATTTAAAACATAGTTTCTAGTAATCTTAGACATGGATTATGTTATATTCTATGTATTTTGCCATATTCTATGTATTCTACGTATTTTGTCAAAATATATTCTATGTATTCTGTCATATTCTATGTATTATGCCATATTCTGTGAGAATGTATTATGTCATATAACATGTATTCTGTCATAATTACTAGTAACATATATGTTATGCAATATGTATTCTGTCATATAACATGCATGTTGCCCTATAAATGTTCGATGAAATGCCTATATATAAGACTCTATCTTTTTCATTGCAGTTTTAGGATTACATGATTGTATTGCATATATTATACGCATATTGGTTTTTAACATTTTTTATGATTTCTTTGTCTATTTATAAGGATCATGGTCTTTGTTGATACACACCTAGCACCCACATTATTATTCTAACTTCATTAATTGTTTTAGATGAATTTTGGCTTGTTTGATGATAATGCCTAACAAGTGTTTGTTGAAATGCCTGAAAGAGAATTTAACAAATTTAACCTTGTGGTATGCATTCTGTCAGAATTACTAGCAACACATGTTTTATGTAATTGTTTAAAAATGTAATTAATTTGTCTGTGTATTATGTTGGTTCAATTTGTGATTTTGAATTCCAATTTCTATAGTCCTTTGTTATTGTATATTTGGAATCTAAAATTGTATTAGTAGTAAATACGATACTTTTGAATTTATTATATGTATTCTATCATAATGTATTATGCCAGAATAAAATCTATGTATTCTGCCAGGATGTATTCTATGTATTCTACCAGAATATATAAAGTGATAGTTAATTGCAAGTAAATGTTATTAACAATTATTAGTTTTTATTGTATTTGTGATAGGAACAGCTGGAAGAATGCGTTGAAGACCTAATAGGAATAACTTGAAGAATGAATAAAGTTTGATCATACTCACAATTTAAGACTGTTGTTATTTTTTAACAATTTTATTCATTTTTGTTGATATTCTTTTAGAATATGTATAATTATATTAAAATGTATAAGGCTTTTAGTCTGTAAGAATATGTATGAATTTGTATTTAAGTTGGGATGTAAAAGAATATATTAGAATGTTGTTATTTTTCAACACCGGATTCAAGAATTTTGTTATTCTTCAATAATATTCTAATAGAATAAAATTCTGAAAGAACATCTTTCTAACAAAAAAATATTCTGACAGAATAAAATCGGTTATGTTTACAAAGTAAGTTAAAATTAAAATTGAATTAATTAAAAAAAATCAGATTTTTTAAATTAGGAGAATTAATTATCCCTAAAAATCTGAAAAATTCCTTTTTTAAATATAGTTAATTGTCCAAAATACCCTTTTGCTAAAAATTGTGTGATTATATGGTACATGCTATCCCATTGTAGTATCATACACTCTCAAATCATATCCATTGATTAATTCCATCCGTTGGTCCAGATCTGTGCATTTTGGCACACAATAGTTAGTAAAAACAAAATAACCTAAGCCTATATATATATATATATATATATATATATATATATATATATATATATATATAGAGAGAGAGAGAGAGAGAGAGAGAGAGAAAAGAAAGAAAGAAAGAAAGAGGGAAAAATTCAACAATGAACCATTTTAAATCAAGAAACCAATCTTGGCCACTAGAAAGAAAATGATCAAGGGCCAAAAACAAGATGCACATTAAAAGGTTGGACACACATGCACCAGATTGTAACAAAAAACTCACTTTTTAGGACTAATTTTTCTCGACAAAAAAATCAAATATACCGAAATTCATAATTTTTTATCCTCTTTCCACATACATCAATATTAATACAAAAAATATTTCCAAAAAAAGTCACTTCCTTTTGTTAGATTTTTTTAGTATTTAGACATATTTATATCTTATAAAATAAAATAAATAGATAAAAATTCATAGTTTTTGGTACTCTTTAAATATACATTCATATGATTGTAAAAAAAATCAAAACTGTGAACAGACTCATACTGTCAATCAGATTTAAACTGTGAATAACTTCACAATGTGAATTTGATCCGCATATAATTGTGCTTTTAGCATTCACAGTGTGAATAATTCACTTGTGAATCTTTACAAAACCAATTTATGAGTAAATAAATGTTAAAGTATTATAAAACCACAAGGAAATATATTTCGATTCACATGTAAATTTCACTAAATTAATTTGTGAATAATCAAAAGTATTGAAATATTAAGTAAAATTCACATTGTGAATGTCAAAAAAAAAAATTATATGCAGATCACATTCACAATTTAAATCTAATTCATAGTGTGAATATGTTCACAGTGTGAATTTGATTCACACTGTGAATCTGCGCGGTAATGTGAAGAAAAAAATATGTTTTTGTGTATAATAAGGTAATGATTAGCATAGTTTAAGGAAACATGTTTGGTTGGAAAACACATGTTTATCCGTTATCTATTTCCGACGGTACGCCTAAGTGTTTTGCGGCAAAATAAATGTGTGGCTGAGAATGATTCCCTCATTCTCAATTTTTTTTTCTCAATTGAACCCTCCTATATATATATATATATATATATATATATATATATATATATATATATATATATATATATATATATATATATATATATATATATATATATATTTCCTTGGATATCCATAATTCAAAATTCTCTTTCAATATCCATTTGCCATGTTTCTTTCAATATCCATTTGCCATCTTAGCGACGTAAATTAAAAATAAAAACTATAATATTAAGGCACGAGTCTTGTTTGGTCAGCACTGCGCACGTGATAATAAAATACTTAATATGATTACTATTTACCAAGTAAAATTCAATTCGATATGGTTTAAAAGTATTTATCTCAAAATTCATGATAAAAATAATCTCTACCCACTCATTGTATATTCATTGTATGTAAATAAAATTGTGTATCATTTTTTATTTGATGTTACTTAGTTAATTTAATTTAAAAACTACGAATTTTCTCATTTTTGTAATGTTGGCAACAATGATTTTTTTTTCAAAATTTTTAAAGATAACATAATATATATATATATATATATATATATATATATATATATATATATATATATATATATATATTATATTATAGTTTCAGTTCAATGTACTTCTATAGAAAAACGTTGAATTTATTAAAAATAGACCAAAGGCGTTATAATAGAATATGTCATATTGATGGAGGACCAAACACTAAAAGTTTTGACTAAATGAAAAGAGGCGTGTGATAAACGGGGGGGGGGGGGGGGGGGGGGGGGGACGAGGGGGATGAAAAATGTCACCCGTTTGAATTTGTTGTGTGAACGACGGGACCTTAGTTCACCCACAAGACGATTCAAATCCAAAACACGAACAAGAATTTGTAACAGCTATTCGACATCCTTTATACGAGTACTTAAGTTTCTACACATATTCACAAAAGCTCACACTTGATTCAATCAGGTAAATCAGGTAAGGTAAACTTCCAACATTTTGATTGTACCTTTGATATGATATTATGTACATATTTCGATCATTGTATTTGACTTTGTCATATTTTCATTTTAAATTACAAGATTTGATCTGAATGACAAGTTTTATAAAGAGGAAACATTCTAGATTTTGAGGTCAAATGGCCAATATTTAACTTTAACGAGCACTCAACACAAAAAACATGTTGGTTCTACATTCTTCGATTTTTTGTGCAGTGATGATGAATTATAGTGATAAATATGTAAATAAACAAGGAAAACTAGGAGAAGATTGTAGCATTTCAATTTCTAGGTATTTTGAATTTTGACCCTTGGTATGAGAATTGGTAACAAATTTGGTCCTATATGGCGTTTTAATGAAAAATGGAGTCTACATCCATACGTTGGGCGTACGTGGTCAGGGGTCAAACCCTAATTTTTAGGGTTTGAACCATATTTAAACATCCTTAACTCTTTAAAACCTCTTCATTCTTCACCCCCACCTCCATATTCGACCTTAGCTAACCCAAATCCATTTTTGAGCATCCTTGAACCATTAGTGGTGTTCATAGAGGAAGGAGAAAGAAAGGAGAATATCTTAGAAGCTTGGATCAACCTTGGATCTGGACGTTTTGCACCCTCCTACATCTCCAAAAGGTATAAAGTTTATACCTTGATGCTTATTTGGTTAGATCTAGCTTGTATGATGTTATTATGTTCTTTTGTCCCAAATCAATGATGTTCTTGAGTATGGCATGCTCTAGACCCAAATGGATTGTCCTTCCAGGCATTTTGGAGTGTCTAAGGTCATAAAAATGCAATCTTGGTCATTAGTTTTCTTCCGTGCATGGATTATAATGTCTTAATGAGATAAGAAGTTAGGGTTTTTAGTATTGAGCACTTCCTAGCCAAGCAAAGTCATAAAGTTGGAAACTTTATGACTTAAGAGGTTATTTTTGGACTAGATCTGGAATTTGGATGAAAGGGCTTAAAGGATTAAGCTCTTAATAGAAGGAGAAGTTGGCTGGCACGTACGCTAGAGTACGTTGCACGTACATGGTCAAAACCTCACTTTTTGCTCAAACCCCTAGTACGCCATGCGTACAAGCTCAGTACGCTGGGCGTACTCAGCTGAGTTGACTCAGTTGACTTCTTTGACCTTGACTTCAATCCGGATTTGACCAAGTTTCACCTAAGGGTATTTTGGGTATTTTGAGTTGTAGTTGATTTTGGTCACTATTTGATGTATATGTGACCAGTAGAGCTGATATTCGGAGTAGTATCATGTTCAGTTATTTTTTCAGACTCCGAGGTGAGTTTTTTCTCACTGTACTCATGGGTCGAAGGCACCAATGCTGGCCCACTAGGTTATGTATCATGGTATATAGGATGTTGTTATGATGTAGTGACCTATTAGATTTGTATCCTGATATATATAGGATGTGCTATGCGATAGTGATCTGTAGATCTGCTTGTTGCATGTTGATTGTTTATATGTTTATCTGTTGCATATGTCGACATAGTATGGCTTGGGGTTGACACTTTATTGCTATGTATGTGAGCCAATAGACAGAGGGTAACCCAACTCGATGGTTTTGGACCCGAGGGTATACCAGTCAGATGATTGATTGTACCCGTTGTATAGTGGCATTCTAGTCTGATTATTGATTGGGTCGGGGGTAATCCAGCCCGATGGTTGTAGACCTGAAGGTAATCCAGCCCGATCACTGATTGGACCTAGCGTGCATGATTGTATATGTTATATATGTTGTGTGTGGTACTTTGGGGAAACTCACTAAGCTTTGGCTTGCAGATTCTGTTTATTGTTTCAAGTACTTCAGATGACCGTGGCAAAGCGAAGGTGTGATCGTAAACATCTTTCTATTACATGTTATTGGAGATTTATGATACCCTAATCTTGGGATATTTGTACTTTATACTTGGTTTTGTTATGAGTTTTGTTTAAAAACAAAGGTTTCTTTAGATTTGAAAATGAAAATTTTCATCCTGATTTTGGGATGTTACAAGTTGGTATCAGAGCCCTGGTTTGAGAGAATTGGATGAGCATTTGTACGAATCTAGACTCAAACTAAGGATTTGTAAAAGTTTTCAAAATGATTTATGAAAATTGTTTTCAAAAGCGACCAAGGAAGGACTATATGTTGATGATCAGCCGGAGCAAGAAAGTATACCCCAAGTTACCCACAATGTTATTTGTTATTGATGATTATGATAGAACTGCATGCTAGTGATAGGCTAGGGAACTTTAGGGATTGCCTGATAGAGTTGGCTGATGTATGATGCCTGATAGCCTAGGAGGACTTCTTGTATGTTAGATAAAATTGACATTGATACTATAGTTGCTTAGTATGTGCATCATAGTTATATATAACTAAGATTCTATATCTTGAGAATCTTTGATTTAGCCTTATTTCCTGTTCATGTCTGATTAAGGGATTAGAGTAGAATCAAGTATTCGACCGTCTATAGGATCAAACCTTATGTATTATTAGCATGCACGGGTGACTATAGGGTTGGTGGAAGTTTCATAAGTAAGTATCCGAGTGTAGCAGGCCAGTTAAGGAGGGATTTTCCACTCTCGAGAGAGTGAGGACATGATGTATGAGTATTTTAGTTGTAGGTTTCTTTTCGGGTTGTTGGTGATGATCCATTGAGACAACTATGATGTATATCTTGGCTTATTTTTAGTATGGTGATGACGAGAGGTTCTGGTTCGGGAGCTGGTGGCTAGGATAGGCCGAGATTGACAAATGATGACATTCTCTAGTTAATCACTATTGAGGTAGTAGTTGTTGTTGTTCGGAGCTCTATTACGGAGCTATTTGGGTCTATCAAGATCGTTATGCTTGAGATATTTAATGATCCCTATGTTGATCTGTCTAAGGCTGCTACTGTTGCAGCTACCACAGTTGTTGCTACTGCGGGGATCCGAGGGGAGAGATCCTTCTAGTATCGGGACTTCGACAATACAAAGCCCCTACAGTTTGATGGGGTCAAGGACCCGATTGTGACTATGAGGTGTTTGTCTGATGTGGAGGGTTGTTTCTTCACATGTTCTTGCCTGGATGACCAAAAGGTCAAGTTCGCCCAAAACCTTCTCCGATTAGGGGCGAAGGATTGGTGGAGATTGGTTACCGGTTCGTACACTCTCGAGCAGAGGGTTGTTGTTACTTGGGAGCAGTTCTCGGAGATGTTCCGTTTGAGATATCTTCCCTTGGTGGAAAGAGAGAGAATGGCTCAGGAGTACCTGTACATGAGACAGACAACTGAGACGGTGACGAAGAGCACCAAGATGTTTACGAAGAGGGATTTATTATGTCCTGAGTTCGCTGCTTCAGAGCAGGCTCAGATGACGCGATACTTGAGTATGCTAGAGACCGACATCCGACAGTTCGTGTCCACCCAGCGTTATGGTACCCTCACCGAGCTTCAGGATGCTGAGAGGTAGCGAGAGATCGAGATGTAGCTTCAGACGAGGGAGCATCGGCAGGCTCCCATTCAGTCACGGCCGACGGCAAAGCGGTTCAAACCCGCCGATTCACGCTCTAGGGGATAGAGGGGCCGCACCTATGGCAAGTGCGGCAAGGTTCATGAGGGTGCTTGTTGATCTTCTTTTGGATGCCACAAATGTGGCAGGGATGGCCACATTGCTAGGGATTGTCGTCAGCAGGCCCGACCGGTGAGCACCACGATTTGGTACCACTATGAGTAGGTTGGCCATGTGAATGCCAGTTGTCCCTTGCTCACTACGATACCAGTGCAGGCTCTAGCACCGACCACTTTGAGGATCACAGATGGACTCCAAGGTAGAGTGGAGCCCCCGACGGCTCGGGCACGTGCTTTCCAGCTCACAACGGAGAAGACCAGGGTGGCGCCGAACGTCGTTATTGGTATGTTTTCATTTATTATTCTATCAATTATTTTATGGTATTCTTATATTTATGATTCTCTTAGGTACCTTCTTAGTGAAATACTTGTATGCTCTTGTGTTTTTTTACTCGGGTGCGAGTCGGTCTTTTGTATCTCAGTCCTTCAGTAGGAATTTTGATATGACTCTTGGAAAGATGGAGTGTCCGTTGTAGGTTTCTATCGCCAACAATCATAGGGTTTCTGCGTCGAGCATTTATCAGGGTTGTATTATGGAGATTTTCGGGGTGCCTTATCCGATTGACCTGATCCCGATCCCTATGGGGTATGTAAGTATGATTCTAGGGATGAACTGGTTGAGCAAGTTTGGTGCGATGATCTAGTATGAGGGTCAGCGAGTGGTCGTTCGAACCCCAAGTGGAGGAAAACTAATTATGTATGGATAGGGTACCAGGATTGGATCAGCCTTTTGTTCTACTACCAGGGCTCGACAGTATCTGCAACATGGGTGTATAGGTTTTCTTGCATGTATGGTCGACACCTGGGTTGGGAAGGAGGTTTCAGTTTCAGATGTGCCTATAGTTAGGGACTTCCCTGATGTGTTTCCGGAGGAATTACTTGTCGCACCCCCAAACCAGAACGGCGGAAACGTTCGGGGGTGGAGGACTTTTAGGTAAGTATCACAACACATGCAATATAGTAATCAAAGTACAAACAACCATTGTATTAATAAGTATAAGTTTTACATAAGTGTTTAAACATTACATATTCAAACACTAAAGTAGGTACAATAGAAGACAAGAGTCGCGGTACGGTACTAGGTAGTCTTCTCAAAAGCTTCTGGAGTGTACCTGTCTACTGGATTCCTGAGAATACAAGTTATTTGAAATAAGTAGATCAACATTTAAGCTGGTGAGTTCATAAGTATTTTAGTTCTGTTAAGTATACCCTAAGTTCTTTGAATGAATTCACTGGTTTCTCCAGGAAATCCTATATCTCCTGAGGTGATTAACTGATAACCTCAATAGTTTCCCTCTGTAATTACTTAGTTTATACTGATTATACATAACATAATATTGAATTGATAGTTAAATGGGTGTATCTGCCCTAAGCCCACAACCAAACAAGGAACAGGAAGTAAGACGGAAGTCACACATTTCACTGTCAATCAGACATTACTTATGTACGACTCTGATGTAATAACTAAGGAATTATAGAATTAACCACTAAAGGTCTTTTATGTTATACTAGTTTACAAAGATTGAGTGACTAAGTTTCATTTGATAAGTGGTTTAATTCCATAAACCGTTTCCTTTGTATAAGTGGTTTAATCCCATAAACCGTTTCATTTGTAAAAGTGGTTTAATCCCATAAACCGTTTCATTGGTAAAAGTGTTCTTAGTTATATCTGTTCTACAGTAACAACCTTAGTATTAATCATGGAGAGTATTCTATTATCCATAATACTGCCTTGTGGTTTTAAATGTTCAAAACCAGATGTACAATACTTGATTTCATGATATATAGCTCTTACTGTAAGTAAAAGCTACTGAAGGTATATCTGGTCGGGATGTAATTAACTTTTCTTACTGTTATAAGAGAAGTATATTACTTTGTAATTCACTCGTTGTTTTATCCATGTGAGTCCTATTAACCATACTAATATGACGGAAATGCATACAGCGACGTTCTTCAGGCGTCGGAACGGTATGATATTTGACACCCTAGGCCTGCCGGCCAAACTGTAGCGAACAGTAAATGTGCGAGATTGTCAGTCCCATATAGATCTATACACAAATTCACGCTCTCCCTACAAGAGATTCTGGCTAATAGTTCAGGACTTAAAAAGGTCGTACTTAGATAAGCACACCGTGAAGGGTCTCACAAATTTATTGTTTCAACGAGATTTCCGATGTATTATTGTTATTACCCGATGAATGCTAACTCTGGTACTTTGTATCGTACCCTTGGTTAATGCAAACCCGGTAAGATGTATTATTACCTCGAGTTTGCTAACTCGGGTACTCTGTATAGTACCTTTGCTAATGCCAACCCGGCAGAATGTATTATTACCCGTGATTGCTAACTCTGGTTCTCTGTATATCGTACCTTTGTTAATGCAAACCCGGTATGATGTATTATTACTCGTGATTGCTAACTTTGGTACTCTGTATATCGTACCTTTGTTAATGCAAACCCGGCGTTACCACGTGTTTGCTAACCCTGGTACTCTGTATCGTACCTTTGTTAATGCAAACTAGGTATCATGTATCTTTACTTCTTTAATATGTTATTCGTATATTAAAGGTATTATACATATCTTGGTATAGTTGAATGAATTTTGGTAATTTCCTTGGAAAGTATACAGTTGTAATTCATACTTGTATCTTTAGTTTTGAACTATAAATTATACTTATTATAATTTATATGTTCTATCTGATTAGCATGGTTTCTCATGGATGAACACCTTTGCTCAGCCTGATACAAAGGTGAAGATACCAAAAGGAGTAACCTTTGGTACTCATATATGTATAATATATATATATATATATATATATATATATATATATATATATATATATATATATATAATTAAGAAGGAAACGACCTTCGGACAAACAATACAACCCTAATTCCACATCCAAACAAGGAAAAGGATATAGGATAATTCATTAGTCCTAAGCCCTTCAAATCTTATTTATATATTTATACATATATAAACATGATTTTGGCATTTATACTTTGAAATAGCTTATAAAACATTTTTCAAAGAATTTAACGGAGTTTTTACATGACTTTAAAGATTTAACATGGCTTCACGTTATTTTGGAAGTATTTGATAATTCTTAAAAGCATACGGAATCATTTTGTGTGATTATTATCACATACAATTATTAACACAATTTAATATTGTGTTAAACTTGTATTCCCCCCCTAAAAAGTATTTAAAAACCATTGAAAAGGTAAATTATAGGGGTATGAACTCACTTTGATAAGCGGTGATTTGGGCAGCGTTTCGTTTCCCGTAAAGAGTTTATTTAACGAGAAACCGGCTCAAACCGGGCAGAGTTTCGACAGGAGAGAGGATGAATTCTCGAGAATTCCGGGGCTCCGGGGCTTGCTTCGGGCTTTAGACGCGATACCGGGGCCTTCGGGGGTCGTGAGAAAGTTTCCGGGGCTAAAATGTGAAAAAGGGGAAATTTTGGGGTGAAAAATGGGGTTTCTTCGGAAGCCCTCGCATGCTATATATAGTCCAAAGGTTCGGACCCGAAGCTGTGCGAAGGTGACACGCGTCGGACAGGTGGCGAGGTTTCTGGCTTACTTCGGACCGCAGTCTCGCAGATGGGAGGCTCGGATTGGACCGGACTTCGGTCCAATAGAAGACTGACACGTATGCGAAGGGGGTGTCTCCGGGGTGTCCGATGCGAGGCTGTCTGAAGCTCATTGGACCTCGGCTGCGGTCCACTCAGGAGGTAACACGTGTACCGCGGTCCAAACAGAAGATGACACGTGGAGGTTCGCACGTGATGATGACGTGTCTGAAGGGTGACATGCGGAATTTCCCGGTTTTCAAGATTTTCTTGATTTTTGTGCCAAAAACTTGCGAAAATCATAACTTTCGCATAAGAGCTCTGTTTTTGACGTTCTTGATATGCACGCGTAGGTAAAATCATACTCTACGACTTTCGTTTAGACTTCGTTGGCTGGTTTTGAGTTTTTTTTTAATATTATTATTTTAAACAGACCGGGACGGGAATCCGTTAAAAATTCATAACTTCTTCATCCGACGTCCGTTTTCGTCTGTCTTTTTACCGTTGTGCTACTTTTGACGAGACCTTCGATTCTCGTTTAAGTTGCGTCGGCTAAATATTGATCGATTTATATTTCGAATTTTTAGCTGTCTACTGCTAAACCGAAACTTCGAAAAATCATAACTTCCTCATACGAAGTCGGATTTTCACGTTCTTTTTATGAAAGTTCTCGGTTTAACATATTCTACAAGTTTCATTTAGATTGTTAAGGCTAAAAATCCTTTTATCGAAAATTCGTTTTTTACACTGAACAGTGTTTTGCCGGTTTTACCGCGGATTTTCGATTGGTCATAACTTCTTCGTTATAACTCGGATTTCAGTGTTCTTTATGTTTTTGGAAACCTTGTTACAAACTCTACCACTTGGTTCATCCCAATTACGATTATTGATCAATTAATTTTTGACCAAAATTTGACTGGTGTCACATTACTCGGTGTGCCTCCTGAGAGGCAGGTTGAGTTCAAGATCGATTTGGTCCCTGGTGTAGCCCGATTGCTAAGGCGTCGTACCGTTTGGCACCACCGGATATGCAGGAGCTGTCCTCTCAGCTTCAAGAGCTTTTGGGCAAGCAGTTTATTAAACTGAGCATTTCGCCATGGGGAGAACCGATCTTGTTCGTGAGGAAGAAGGATGGGTCTCATCGCATGTGTATTGATTATCGGAAGTTGAACAAGTTGATGGTGAAGAACCATTACCCACTTCTACGGATTGATGATCTTTTTCATCAGCTGCAAGGTACATCTTTGATACGTATGAAATAATACTAGTTTTAATCCTACTAACTTAGACACAAAATAAACTATCGATTAGCAATATAGTTCAAGCAAGTAGGGTATCGAACACACGGAATGGTAACAATTAAAATAAATACTAGAATTACCTAAATAAAAACAAGTAATAAAAGGGGGTTTTCTCTAGTTTTGCAAGACTAGAAACTTAAGCAATCAAATAACACTCAAACAAAAGACAATTAACAACTAAAGGGAACAAACGACAACTAGATTCAATAAGATAAAGAGACTTCTATTTAGATTTCGATTCACTTATTCCTATGGTTGATTTCGTGGCAAGTGCAATGGATTAATATATCAATGATTACTGATTTCTAATGTGATTAGATTCATGTTCACTATTACTAAACCTTTAGCAAACAAGTTAATTCAAATAGTGGCCAATTGATTAAACAAACAAGTTTCCTAGTGTTCATTCCGAATCAAGTAAGACTTGTAATATTAGTTAACTAAATTTGTCAATTCAATCAAGTCATATGTGGTTGTTCATTACACATGCTCACACATTAATTTATTTATTTTCTAGTTAACCCTAGGTTCATGTTCACTAATACTAAGCATACAATCTTGTTTTCACAAAAATATATGATTCAAGCAATTAACAATATATTCATACAACTCAATAAACTTGATTATTAACATAAAATAATTATCATTAACATGCAAGGATCTTTTAACAAGCTTCACAAGATAAATAATCAAATCAAATTAATCCAAACCACTCAATCAAACCATATTCATAAGATCATCTAGTCTAAAAGAAGTATGAAGCTTTTAGCTCATAACTACATCAAATATCATCCTAAAATCGAAATCTAATGATTCAAACATGCTTCACACAAAAGATTAAGATAAAAGTAATGTTTGTTTGCCTTTGATCTCCTCAAAATTGACTTCTAGGTTGAATTCTCGAAAACCAAAGCTCCCAAGAACCCTTCAGATCTTCAAAAGTCGGCAAAAGCCTCCACAATGTGTTAGGGTTTCGCTAATAAACGATTTATATATAGATTTCCAAAATTTAGCACCAACTCGTCGAGTTTTTAAGATAAACTCGTCGAGTTTTTCACTTAATATGTGTGTACGGCAAGGCATCCTTATATCGGGAATCTTCCAACCAACTCGTCGAGTTGATGGCCAACTCGTCGAGTTTTTCTTCATTTAAGCCTTCTTTCTTCAAACATCAATTTCCAAGCTTCCAATTGCTAGTTTCGCTTCCTTTTTCCCCCGAGCATGTCTTTATTGTTGAAATTGAAATATCAAGCTAATTAAGCACCTTTTGTCCATACTATGGGATAAAATCAACATCAAATATTACGATAATGCATGATTTTTATGATTAAATAAGCACATATCAAAATACCGCACACTTGACTTTTGCTTGCCCCCAAGGAAAACTAAATTTTAGCACACTAGCATCACTTAAGACAATCCCAATCAAACCCAACCATTATGCCAAGACCGCAACGCATGCATTTGTGTCTAAAGTTTTTCCAAAGGACCCCCTAGTTCTAAATACTAACGATCCTCATAAACACCCGCCCACTTCTTTTTAACAACGCTCATTTTATGCATCCCTCCGAATCCATCCGCAGGAAACTTTCTTAATCTCAAGTAATTTTTAGTTAAACCTCCAAGCACACATACGAAAAATAACCTAGAAAAGAAAATTACAATAAAAATAAAAAATACTTGATAACTTGAATCTTCAATAATTTGTAACTTTTCTTCTTGATGTTTCTTCTTTGCCTTCATAGCTTTGTAGATTCTTTTTTTTTTAACAAACTCACTTTTTTCACTCAAACTAAAAACCTAGAAAAACATATGCTTACGCAAGGGGATTTAAATTCATCATTTATTGATTAAAGGTATTAGTCTCATGTGCAATGACTACTTAAGCTTTCTTGGATGATGCTAAACATGTTGCGTCCCTCAAACTAAGCGAGGTTGTGTTTTTGTCCCATGATTTCACTAGAATAAAGGGGGCCACAAATGCACTATAACGTATATTGGCTCAACTAAACATTTAGGTCCTTATAGAGTCATCAAACATAATACTAGCATGGAATCCTAATTGTTTTACCAAAATTTTTTGAATTAGTCCTAGCAATTTTTATGCAAAATTTTTTTAAAAATATACCCAGGATTCTAATATGACTAATGTAACCAAACCCCTACCCCACACTTAATTCATGCAGTGTCCCCATTGCATGTTATGCATGATAAAGAACATAAAAGTAAAGAGAGAATTGGAACAGACTCCCCTGGGATAGAAGGTGCGAGGTTGATATTCTTCTTTTAAGCTCCATCTTTAACTGACTTTAGGCATAAGAACAACTCATCCACGCCTTGGTTTTTATAAGTCTCATGTGGTACAACTCCAAATATAGAGGAAAAAGCTCTTGGAAATGTTCGGGAATGATCTTCAAATATATAATCAATGCTCGCGTCGAATGGAATCAAATCGTCGACTCGAAGATAATAGAATAAGCAACTCGTCGAGTTTTATATGGAGACTCGCCGAGTTGAATCGCTACACTGGCAGAAATCGTGTTTTTTAACTTGGACTCGTCGAGTTTTATATGTGTACTCGACGAATTTTCTTCTCTGTATGGGCAACTTTTCTTTTCTGCCTCAGATCCATTTTTGATGTTAAGGGGGGTATTTAGTTAACACACCCCCTCATTTTCTTCAGTAAATAGACTCCTATTCAGATGTTTTAAGTGTTAGACTCATAGTTGGAGTCAAATATCCTAATCTTCTAGTCTAGACTCGACTTCTCACGTTATTCCTTTATGCTATATGTATGCGTTCAAACCTCACCCTATTTTCTGTAAAGATCAAAAACACAAACCACATAATAAAAAGGAAAACATTAAAATAAAATCCTAATTACTTCCTAATTATCTAGAAGTTTTAAACAAACCAAAACCAAACAAATAAAAACACAAACAAAAATAAAATTGTCTTAACATGCAAACAAATAAAAGAAAAGGATAATCACTCCTCGTCTTCATCTTTTCTCCTCTAAATCATCTACCACTACCACCGACTCCAATTTGCTTAGCATTCCACCTTTCCTCCCAACTTCTAACGTGAGGGTAGTCGGGAAAATCATCCATTCGGGGGATGTTCATGTGGTGAATCATATGTGCAAGGGTCATGTTGTTGGATTAGGTGTCTAAGCCCATAGCTATAATTGGTATGTACTTGAATTGATATCAGCACAGTCCTTTTGGGTTGCCCTCAAACCTAGCAACTAGACAAGGAAATTATGAAATAAGAGATATTGGTTTATTATAAGATTAATAAACTAATATAAATGATTTATTAATATGTTAAAAGATTAATATATTAATTAGAAATCATAAGGTTTAATTAATAGTTAGCCATAATATAATTAGAATTAATTTTGGGGTTAATTGTATTCATTATAAAGTGCAGGGACTAGTTTGCAATTATAAAATAGTTGAGTGGAAGGTTCCAGAACCTCCTTGGAAGGGGGTGGACAAAATCTATAGGGGAAACCCTAATGATTTCGTCCAAGGGGCTTGGATAAGGCCTTTGGATAAGCTTAGGCCCCAAGCAAAGGAGTATTAGGGTTTTCCCTAAACCCTAGATCCCTCAGCTATATAAGAAGCCTCCTAGCTCCCAAAATGGTGACTCCTACCTTGGAAGAAACCCTAGGCTGATTTTTGCATACCCTAGCCTCTCTCTCCTCATAAGTTTCCTTCTTGCTAGCTCTTGGGTGTGATTCCATTAGAGGCATTACATTTGTGGTGCTAGGCTTCCAAGAAGATCAAGATCAAAGGATTACCAATTGTTTGATATAACAATTGAAAGGTATGTAACTCTAAACCCTAATTTGTTATTTTCGAAAATAGCCTCTCTCCTTAGGGTTCTTGTTTTGCAATTCAAAGTTATATGTTTAATAGTTAAAACATAGATCCAAAGTAGGTTGCAGGTGAACTTAGGAATTGTTTTCTAGTTTATTTGTTTTACCCAAAACCTATCAGTGGTATCAGAACCATTGGTTTTGTTTTAAATTGAATAGCTATAATAGTTGAATTGCAAATTAGGGTTTATAGCTATTAAACCCTAAAAGGCCATGGTTTCGTTTTTAGGGTTTTTGGTTCAAAGGCTTTTCGAAAAACCCTAGCCTCCATGAACCCTAATCGAAATTAGGGTTAGGGTTTTGGAAAACCCTAGCCTCCTCCCTTGAATTTCGAAATTTGCTTCATTTTTTAGGGTTTTATCTTATTTTGGATAATTATTGTCCTATTGGATAATTATTGCCTAATTGGATAATTGAGAAAAATAAGGAAATTATCCTTTACCCTAATTTTCGAAATCTAGAGGGATAAGGATTAAGATTAAATTAATTGTTTAATTTGATTAAATAATCCTTACAAGATTTAATAAATTAATTAAAAGTTAATTAATAGATAATTATTAAATCTAGTTATTTGGTTGATTTTAAATTTAAATTAATAGTTTAATTTTTCGAAATTTATATAAACCCTAAAGTTTTAAAAAGTTTAAAACACACCTTATATATATTATAATTAAAAGTTAAATATTATATATGTATAAGAATTGGTCATTCAAATCCCTAGTATGCCTCATTCACGAAGCTAGTCTATAAGGGGGTATAAGAAAACTGCCTATAAAATGGTAGTTGAATGGGTGTCCACTCTCACCCACCGCTTCCTTGATTAGTAGAGGGTCGGTAGCAGAACGGATTTGATAGGACAACTAAATCTCATTAAAAGTATAATGTTATTAAGAAAGTACTAGAACATTATTTTACAAAATCCCAACTCTAGTTACTTTAGGAAAAATGTGAAAATGTATGCTAACCCATGAAATTTGCTCATTATGCTTTATTGGTCGTTAGTGGAGCGTGTGTGGTTAACCAGCACACTAATAGGCACTAATAAAGAGTAGTAATGGGTATCTCATAATTATCATTTTGATGGAGCGTGTGTGGTTTACCGGCACATGAATAGTTAATGATAAAGACAATGAGGTTACCAAGCACATTTGCATGGTTATTCACATCTTGTTTGTGATCCTCGGTATCCCACTCACAAATAGAAGAGCATAATCCGAGATTAAAACATGTCATTGAATAGTTTCAATGTATCTCAAAAGAATTAGGAATTTCACTTCATTTCGTCCTATGGTGGAATTGGTGAATCGTCATTCACCTACCTTTATGAAATTTACACTTGGATCTCAGCATCCCATTTCCAAGTTGTGAATCAGCATAGTTGGATCCTAACCTTAATATTGTATCTTTGGGTTATTATATTGAGTTATCTTGAAATCTAACTAAAACTATCTTTCTTTTCAGATGTCTACTCCTGGAAACACTTTTGCTTCATCATCCTCCAACCACAACTTCTATTTGCTCAACATTTGCTCCAAAGTCATTATGGATGGCTCTAACTATAACGATTGGATGCGCAACATCAAGATGGCGCTTCGATTTGAGGACAAAGAATATGTCCTTGAAAAGTAGCTCAAAGAGCTTGATGAGTCCAAAGCTAATCCTGAAGAATATGATGCCTACAAGAAACACTATGATGATGCTACCAAAGTGGCATGCATCATGGTCGCAACCATGTCCCCAGAACTGCAGAGGTACTATGAGGACTACTGGCCCTTTGAGATGAACAAGGACCTTATGGAAAAGTACCATAAGGGAGCTCGTCAAGAAAAGTTTGAAGTAGTCAAGTCACTCATGGCTTGCAAGATGAAAGAAGGGGAGTCAGTTGTATCTCATGTGCAAAGAATTCAACGCTACATAGAGCGTTTGGTCAAGCTCAACATTCACTTTGATGAGGAATTAGCCATTGACATGGTCTTGAACTCATTACCTGATTGTTATGGTCAGTTTATCCTAACTTACCATTTGAACAACACTGAGCAGACACTAGCCCAATTGCACAACTTGTTGCAGACAGCTGAAGTAGGGATGAAGGGTAAAAGTATAACCTCTACTCCTGCAAGTGCCCTTGTCTTGGCTATTGGACAGGCAAAGGGGAAAAAGAGGAAAGGTCCTCCTAAGCAAAATTGGAAGAGCAAGGCTCAAGCTGGGTCATCTAGTAATGGCCCAAAGGCTAACCCCATTGCTACCATTCCCCATGTTTCTGATCCAAAGGATGCTGATTGCTTTTATTGCAATTACAAAGGGCACTGGAAGAGAAGCTGCCCAAAATATCTGCAGGATATCAAAGATGGAAAAGTGAAGCAATCTTCAGTAGGTATTTACACTATTTCTTCTAATAACTCATTATCTTCTCGTTCATGGGTCCTTGATACAAGATGTGGTTTTCACATCTATTCTGATTTGCAGGGGCTAAAAGAAAGTGAGGAGGTGGAGCGAGGGAGGATAAACTTGATCATGGGGAACATAAAGTCTTCACCAGTAACCAAGATCGGAGTTTATCAACTTTTGCTTAATAATGATGTTAGATTAGATTTATAGAATTGTTGCTATTCGTCTGAGATGACGAGAAACATTATTTCATTTCATGCATTGTTCAGACAAGGTTTTAAGTATTCTTTTAATGATTTGAATGGTTCAATTTCTGTTTATAAGAATGGTATCTTTGTGTTTGAAGCTTTACCTTGTGATGGTGTGTATGAAACAGTGACTTTTGTTGATAGCTTAGGTAATAGTGTGTTTAATATTGACTTGTCTAATAGTGTAGACAAGGCATGCTTTTGGCATTGTCGTCTTGGACACATTAACAAGAAACGCATAGCCCAACTCCAAAAGGATGGAGTGTTGGAATCATTTGACCTAAAATCAGATGATATGTGTGAATCTTGTCTTTTGGGAAAGATGACGAAATCACCATTCACAGGGTCTTGTGAAAGAGGTGAAGGTCTGTTGGACCTCATACATACAGATGTATGTGGGCCCTTTAGATCAACTACAAGGGATGCTAATCGATTCTATGTGACTTTCACTGATGATTATAGCAGATATGGCTATATCTACTTAATCAAACATAAGTCAGAAACCTTTGAAAAGTTCAAAGAGTTTAAACATGAGGTCGAAAATCAATTGGGCAGGAAGATAAAGGTACTTAGATCCGATAGAGGCGGGCAGTATCTTAGTATCGAGTTCAACGACTATCTAAAAGAATGTGGGATAGTCTCACAATTAACTCCTCCTAGGACACCACAGTTAAATGGTGTAGCTGAGAGGCGTAATCGAACCTTGTTAGACATGGTTCGTTCTATGATGAGTCGTGCTTCGCTTCCTATTCACTTCTGGGGGTATGCCTTAGATACAGCCGCCTACATCCTCAATCTTGTCCCTACAAAGAAGGTTGCCAAAACACCTCACGAAATGTGGACGGGGAAAGTTCCCTCGTTAGCACATATTAAAGTCTGGGGTTGTGAAGCTTTCGTAAGACGAGAGACTCATGACAAGCTAGCAGCTAGAAGTGAGAAATGTGTTTTCATTGGTTACCTAAAGCAGTCTTTTGGATATTTGTTCTACAGACCTAGTGAATACGTGGTCTTTATTGCACGAAGATGAGTCTTTCTAGAAAGAGAGCTCATATTCAAAGAGGACAGTGGGAGAACCATTGATCTTGAAGAAATTCAAGAGTTAGCCAATGAAGGAACCTTAGATGACACTAGCACTCAACCAGAGGAAAAAGTTCCTGTTGAACCAGTTGATAACTCATTACCTCTTCGAAGATCCACTAGGGTGAGTGTGCCACCTGAGTTGTATGGTTTTCATATTACTTCAGATGGTGACACATTCATCAGTGATAGGACACTGGTAAATTCAGATGAACCAGTTACTTACAAGGAAGCAATGGCAGGCCCAGAGGCTTCCAAGTGGAAAGAGGCAATGGACAGCGAGATTAAGTCCATGTATGACAACCAAGTTTGGAATTTGGTTGATAGTACACCAAGTCAGAAGACAGTTGGGTGCAAATGGATCTTCAATAAAAAGACAGACATGGATGGAAATGTGCACACATTCAAGGCTCGACTGGTTGCAAAAGGTTTCACTCAAAACCCAGGGGTTGACTATGATGAGACCTTCTCGCCAGTAGCAAAGATTAAATCTATTAGGATATTTCTCGCCATAGCTGCCTTTCATGACTATGAAATCTGGCAGATGGATGTTAAGACTGCTTTCCTTAACGGGAAGTTGGCTGAGGATGTTTACATGAATCAGCCAGAGGGTTTTTGTGACAACCCGAAATTTTTTTTGTTTTGGAAGCTCAGTCAGTCAACTCAACTGAGTGTCAAACTCATTGGTAATGAGTTGCAGCCTGGTTAAAGGTCATTCTAAGGAGTTTTAAGCCTAGTACACTTAAGGAATAAGTGTTAGAATGTACCTGCTAGAGACACTGTACAACGAGTCAAGCCTTAACCTCTTCAAAAAGAGTTCACGGCCACAACACTTGAGTTTATGGCGGTAAACTCAAGGTGGGCCGTAAACTCCCCCTTAAGGACTCATTTCCTTCACCAAATATTCATTATCTCATTTCCAACTCAAGAACACTCCATTTCTCTCTCAACTATCATCCCGATTTTCATCCTAGATCTTCAAAAGTTGTAAGTGTTCTTCCTTGATTAGTTGATACACCTTCTTAACTAGCTTCATCCATTGATTTCATCCATGGAACTCCACTTTTCTTAGATCTTCAAGAAACACCAAGAACACACACTAGTGTTCTTGGCCAAAATCAACCATTTCAAGCCTCTATATCGTAAGTACTCTTTCCTACACTTGATATCTAGTTAGGACTCATGCTTAGAGCCTTAAAAACATCAAAAACACAAGAACAAAAGGTGTTTACGGCCAAGCCATCTCCCATGGCCGTAAACCCCTTTAAGGGTGCCATTTTGGCCATAAACCCTCCTAGATGCAAAGCTTGTGACCTAGAACCCTTCATTGATGAGAATAGGACCTTAAACTACTCTCAAATTTATAATGACCATGAGTTTACGGCTGTAAACTCCTTTGGGCCGTAAACTCATCAAAAGCCTCCATTGAGTTGGTCTTTCTCATGCTTGTGTAGAGCAAAAGTCCCTCAAGCTTCCCTAGCCTTCAAACAAACACTTATGCATGTTTGACCATGAGTTTACGGCCGTAAACTCCCTTTGGCCATAAACCCATGGTAGTAAACTCATGTTAGTGTCATTCCACTTTCCTTTGATGAATCACATGTGATTCCAACACTTGGTCAAAGTGTTTCCTAGTCCCAGAAGGTGTTTCCTTTCATATAGTTGCTTATAAACACTATATTCATGCCAATATATGTCATTTAGGACTTATTGTGTCTCGGGACTTCATTCGTGGGACTTCTCATCCTTACACGCGTATTCGTTGAGTCACCCACATCAGGTGAGTTCATACCCCGTAATGAATCTTTTAACTGTTTTAAATGCTTTTAAGGGGGGGAATACAAGTTGAACACAACGATAATTATGTAATTGTTTGTTATAAACATCTTTCAAAATGTTGCTTATGTCTTTTATAAGTGATCAAAACATTTCAAAAACTCTTTTAAAGTTATGTTACTTTATAGTTAATCAAACTCCGTTTTTAAAGTACAAGCATAACTTAGTAGTAAAATGAGTCTTTTCAATAACAGTTCAAGTAAAAACATTAGTAAACTATAATAGGTATAGTTTAGGAAGATACTATTCATTACTTCTAGTACAATGAAGCATACAAAGAGTCAGTTCATACATGAGTCAGAACATACTATGATGAGAAACAAACAAAACATACATACATACTAGACAGAGAGAACATACAATACAGCTAGTACATACATTACATATACAAGTATACAATAACATAAATGTGAACCATCGTTCGGGGCATGGCATCACCTGTCATGGCTCGATTTGTAGCCAGAATCTCCTGGAGGGAGAGCGTGAATTTGCATATAGATCTATACTGGATTGACTATCCTACACCTTGTTGTTAGCTACAGTGGGACTTGCAAGTCTACGGGTGTCAAATGTCATTTCTTCCGACGTTTTTCATCATCGTGTTATTAGTCGATAGTATGGTGCAACCATTCCACATTTAATCTTAATTAACGGCCATATTAAGGTAGAAAGTACAGCAGTAGTTACTATAATACAACACTACAGTACTTTATTATTTCCCCATTTCATTCACATTGTGATCTTCTCACAATAAACAGTAATGTAAAAACTATATTTTTGGTTAATGATAGTCTCACTTGGGAAATTACACAACTCATGCAAGAAACAAACATAGATAACATTAAATGCCTTGGTAGAAGGCTATGTTTAGTAGAGAGGACCATAATGCTAATCTTATGATTCCTTAATGTATACATCAAAGGATATATATATCAATAGGATCCGACAGGTAATAGGATGTGTGCTCTCCGCTTCATTTCCTGTTCCTTGTTTGGTTGTAGGCTTGGAATGAATTCACCCAGTCTATTTTCTATTCGATTCTTGATATATATATGCTCAGTATACATTAAGTCATCATAAGGGTACCAGGTATGGGTCAACTCATAGGACACAGAGTCAATGCACAGTTTTCTAGTACAAAACATACTTTCCAAATCAGAACTTTTGGTATACAAAACTAGAAACTTACCAGTTAAAGGTTTAATCAATTTTATTAAACCAGTATAAACTTAAAAGACCTTAGGTGATTAACTCTATAATACTTTAGTTTATACATCATGGTTATATATAATTAATACCCAATAGGTAGTTGGATGTGTGCTTTCCGCCTTACTTCCTCTTCCTTGTTTGGTTGTGGGCTTAGGGCAGATTCACCCAATTAACTTTCTATCCGATATTAGATCATATATATCCAGTATAAACTAAGTTATTATAGAAGTAATCACTGTGGTCACCATTTTATTATAAGAAATAAGGGTTTTCTTAAAGAATCTTTTCATTAAATATAAAGGAACCATTACAATTAACTCCATGAGTAACAAGTGAATACACCAGGGTTATATACCACAATGATCAAACAAACAATGGGATGTGTGCTTTCCGCCTTAGGGCAGATGCGCACAATCGATTGTTTGTTTACTCTGAGTCTTATATAACTTGTATCCATTTAGTACTCATAGAAGGGATTGTAGAGTCATTTTTACTTAACTTCCATTAAAGTAGGAAATATAGGATTTTCTAGAGGAACGGGCGAACTTTTGTAAACAAAACTTACAACTTACAACATTTTACAACTACATCTTTACAACTACATTTACAACAACATTTTACAACTACATCTTTACAACTACATTTTCAACTACATTTTACAACTTACTTACATCACTAAAATCTTATGAACTCACCAGCTTAATTGCTGATCAACTCTTTCAAATAACTTGTATTCTCAGGAGCCTAGTAGACAGGTACTCGTGCTGGGAATTCAAAAGATGGAACATAATAGCTTCAAGTCTTGTTTTGTTATTTGCTTATGAATTATATGTTTTGTGAACCCACACATTGTAAACACTTTCTTTCAAATGAAATGGCTGTTCATTACTTGCTTACTATAATGCATATCTTGTGATACTAAACATGACGTCCTCCACCCCCGAACGTTTCCACCATGCCGGTTTTGGGGTGTGACAGTTTTATTGATGCAAAGTTTCCCAATAGAGTGTGCAAGCTTGAGAAATCCATTTATGGATTGAAACAAGCATCTCGCAGCTGGAATCTTTGCTTCCATGAGAAAGTCAAAGAGTTTGGTTTCTCTAGAAGTGAAGATGAGTTTTGTGTGTATATCAAGGCTAGTGGGAGTATAATAACTTTTCTGGTATTATATGTCGATGACATATTACTCATTGGTAACGACGTTCCAACCTTGAAAGATGTTAAGTCTTGGCTTGGAAAGTGTTTTGCCATGAAAGACCTTGGAGAAGCTGCCTATATTCTTGGGATTAGAATATTGAGAGATAGAAAGAAGAGACTAATTGGACTTAGTCAGAGCACATACTTTGATAAGGTACTAAAGAGGTTTAGTATGGAGAATTCCAAGAAGGGAGAGCTACCTATCCAGAGCAATACCAAATTGAGTAAGACTCAATGCCCGAGTACAGATGAGGAAATAGCTGACATGAGTCGTGTACCTTATGCTTCCGCTGTCAGATCGATCATGTACGCTATGACATGTACTCGCCCTGATGTGGCATTTGCTTTGAGTATGGTCAGTCGCTATCAGGGAAACCCGGGTAGAGCTCATTGGATAGCGGTTAAGAATATACTCAATTATTTGCGAAGGACAAAGGATTGGGTCCTTGTGCTTGGTTGCAATGATACTTTGAGAGTAGATGGTTACGGTGATGCCAACTTTCAAACGGATAGAGATAACTTCCGTTCTCAATCAGGTTGGGTATTTATATTGAACGGAGGAGCAGTTACTTGGAAAAGTTCCAAGCAAGATACAGTGGCTGATTCTACTTGTGAATCAGAGTACATAGCAGTGAGTGAAGCGTCGAAAGAAGCAGCTTGGTTGAGGAACTTCATCGGAGATCTCGGAGTTGTTCCAACCATCCAGGAGCCTATGGAACTGTTCTGCGATAATGAAGGAGCAGTTGCCTTAACAAAGGAACCCAGAGATCATGGTAAAACCAAACATATCGACAGAAAGTACCATTTCATAAGACATAGAGTAGAAGAAGGCCATCTTGTTGTAAAGCGGGTATCATCTGAAGACAACCCAGCAGACCCCCTCACAAAGGGTCTGAGCAGGGTTAAGCATATTCAGCATGCTCGGAGCATTGGACTGAGAGATGATATTAGTTTTAGCCCATGTTGTGATGCATCCCAGAGGTAGTGATTTTAGCCAATCTTTTGCGGCTCCCTTAAGCATAACCGGTAGCATATGAAGTAGAACAGTCTCGCGAGGCACATTAGGGATGTTGAAGTAGTCGGCTATATCTTTGACGTCGTCGATGTGCTTGTATGCGTCTTCGTGATCCTTCCCGTAGAATGGGTTGTCCTTTAGTTAGGCGAGTATGTGACCTTTCAGCTCAAAGTTCGCAGTTGCTGGAATCGCGGGCTGCACGAGTCCTGGCCCAGTATCGTCACGCATCCTTCTTTTGTATTCGCCCATGGGTATGTCTGCAATGTTAGCCATCTCTTCTTCTGGTTCGGTCTCACTTCCTTCTTCAAATTCAGGTGTGTTCGACTCGAGATCTTCTATCTTTTCAAAACCACTTGATTCTCTGATTGCTTTGTCCTTCTTTTTGCGAATAATCGATTCCGGATCTTCAACGGGTGGTACTACTGTAGAGCTAGAACTTCTGGTCATAAACTTCCTGAAACAAAACAGAAAAACATGCGTAAAACAAACAAAACGAAACTGAAAACGCGACCAACTCGTTGAGTTCAGTAATGGACTCGACGAGTTCAACGCAAAAACAGAAACCTGAAAACGAAAATTTAAAACAGAAAACTAGTAACTTTGTATGAAATGAATTTCACACAAAGGATCGATAACACTAGCAAATAAAGTAACAATTAGAACCGTTCCCCGGCAACGGCGCCAAAAACTTGATACGTGTAAAATAATACTAGTTTTAATCCTACTAACTTAGACACAAAGTAAACACACGAAATGAAGTGTACCTATCGATTAGCAATATAGTTCAAGCAAGTAGGGTATCGAACACAGGGAAAGGTAACAATTAAAATAAATACTAGAATTACCTAAATAAAAACAAGTAATAAAAGGGGGTTTTCTCTAGTTTTGCAAAACTAGAAACTTAAGCAATCAAATAACACTCAAACAAAAGACAATTAACAACTAAAGGGAACAAAAGACAACTAGATTCAATAAGATAAAGAGACTTCTATTTAGATTTCGATTCACTTATTCCTATGGTTGATTTCGTGGCAAGTGCAATGGATTAATATATCAATGATTACCGATTTCTAATGTGATTAGATTCATGTTCACTATTACTAAACCTTTAGCAAACAAGTTAATTCAAACAGTGGCCAATTGATTAAACTAACAAGTTTCCTAGTGGTCATTTCGAATCAAGTAAGACTTGTAATATTATTTAACTAAATTTGTCAATTCAATCAACTCATATGTGGTTGTTCATCACACATGCTCACACATTAATTTATTTATTTTTCTAGTTAACCCTAGGTGCATGTTCACTAATACTAGGCATACAATCTTGTTATCACAAAAATATATGATTCAAGCAATTAAGAAGATATTCATCCAACTCAATAAACTTGATTATTAACATAAAATAATTATCATTAACATGCAAGGATCTTTTAACAAGCTTAACAAGATAAATAATCAAATCAAATTAATCCAAACCACTCAATCAAACCATATTCATAAGATCATCTAGTCTAAACAGAAGTATGAAGCTTTTAGCTCATAACTACAGCAAATATCATCCTAAAATCAAAATCTAATGATTCAAACATGGTTCACACAAAAGATTAAGATAAAAATAATGTTTGTTTGCCTTTGATCTCTTCAAAATTGTCTTCTAGGTTGAATTCTCGAGAACCAAAGCTCCCAAGAGCCCTTCTGATCTTTGAAAGTCGCCAAAAGCCTCCAGAATGTCTTAGGGTTTCGGTAATAAATGATTTATATATAGATTTCCAAAATTCAGCACCAACTCGTCGAGTTTTTAAGATAAACTCGTCGAGTTTTTAACTTAATACGTGTGTACTGCAAGGCATCCTTATATCGGGAATCTTCCAACCAACTCGTCGAGTTGATGGCCAACTCGTCGAGTTTTTCTTCATTTAAGCCTTTTTTCCTCAAACTTCAATTTCCAAGCTTCCAATTGCTAGTTCCGCTTCCTTTTTCGCCCGAGCATGTCTTTATTGCTGAAATTGAAATATTAAGCTAATTAAGCACCTTTTGTCCATAATATGGGATAAAATCAACAAAAAATATTAAGATAATGCATATTTTTATGACTAAATAACCACATATCAATCTTGGTTTTGAAGATTGATTTGAGGTCAGGGTATCATCAGATGAAGTTTAGAGAGTAGGACGTGGAGAAGACCATGTTTCAGACTCATTATTGTCATTATGAGTTCATGGTGATGCCATTTGGGCTCACCAATGCTCCGACAACATTCATGGATTTGATGAATCGAGTGTGCAGGACCATGGTCGATCGTTCAGTCATTATTTTCATTAATGATATCCTGGTCTATTCTAAGACCAGGGAGCAGCATGAAGAGCACCTTCGAGAGGTTCTAGGAGTTTTGAGGGAGGAACGGCTATATACCAAGTGCTCGAAGTATGCGTTTTAGGTATGGGAGGTCCAGTTCTTGGGGCACCTCGTTAGCCAGAAAGGGATTTTGGTCGACCCGACCAAAATTGAGATGGGTATATAGTGGGAGGTCCCGAAGTCCCCTTCGGAGATCGGGAGTTTTCTAGGTTTATCCGGGTATTATCGGAGATTCATCCAGGATTCCTCCAAGGTTGTCGTACCCATCACTCCTCTGATGAGGAAGGGTGTGGTATTTTTCTAGGGCCCTGAGCAACAGGCTGCATTCGAGACTCTGAGGAAAAAGTTATGTGAGGCCCCAATGTTGACCCTCCCTGAGTATGTTAAGGATTTTGCGGTATTTTGTGATGCATCCATCAATGGTCTGGGGCAGTTCTTATGCAACGGGGGAGGGTTATTGCTTATGCTTCTCGGCAGCTGAATCCGCATGAGGATCGGTATCCGACATATGATTTGGAGTTGGGAGCAGTGGTGTTTGCTCTCAAGATTTGGTGGCATTATTTGTATGGGGTCCAGTGTACTATCTACATGGATCACAAGAGTTTGAGATATCTCATGGATCAGATGAATCTGAACATGAGACAACATAGGTGGCTTGACGTGGTCAAGGATTATGACTGCAAGATTCTGTACCACCCGGGAAAAGCGAATATGGTCGCTGATGCTTTGAGGCGTAAGTCGGCTAGTTCTTCGGTTGGGAGTTTATGTATGAGGATTTTGATTGATGCACCACTTCTGTATTTGATTAGGGAGGTGATGGCCGAGGGGGAAAGAAGGAGCATTGGAAATAAGAGAGGATCAGGGGCGAGATTAACAGGTTTTCTGTCGACAGTCATGGATTGTTGATCCGGTGTGGTCGGGTTTTGGTACTAGATTTTGGTGGGACCAGACAGGCTGTGATGGAGGAGGCACAGAAGTCTAGATTTTCAATACACCTGGACCCACCAATATGGATTGGGATTTGCAACTTAGCTACTGATGGCCAGTGCGAGAGAACCATTCAGACACTTAAGGATATGTTGAGGGCTTGTGTCGTAGATTTTGGTGGGAGCTGGGATTCCTGCCTTCCTCTGACCGAGTTTTCTTACAACAACAACTATCACTCCAGTATCAGTGTGCCATCATTTTATCTCCTCTATGGGAGGAAGTGTCATACCCCAGTTTGTTGGGGAGAGGACGGTCACAAGGTAATGGGCGGTACCGAAGTAGTCCTTCAGACGATAGAGCTTATTTAGCAGATCAGATAGATGTTGCAGACAACTTAGAGTCGACAGAAGAGTTATGCCGACAAACACCGATCGGAGTTGGAGTTCCAGATCGGCGATATGGTATTGCTGAAGGTATCACATTGGAAGGGTCTAATACGCTTCAGGAAGAGGGCAAGTTGGGACCCCGGTATATTGGGTTGTTTCGAGTGATTTCTAGGGTTGGCAGGGTAGCTTATCGGTTGGATTTGCCTGAGGAGCGCATTCAGATTCACAGCACCTTCCATGTTTTTCAACTTCAGAAGTATGTGTCTGATATTCAGGTTGATGATCATTTGAATTATGTTGAGAGAACAGTAGCGATCTTGGTAAGGAAGACAAAGGACTTGCGCAACAAGGTGGTATCTTTGGTCAAGGTCCACTGCAAACATCGGAAGGGTTCCGAATGGACTTGGGAACCCGAGGTAGAGATGCAGGAGCATTACCCTGAGTTGTTCACAGAAGAGGACTTCGAGTACGAAGTCTGATTCAAGTGGGGGAGAATTCTAACATCTCAAATTATTGGTATTTTACATTTTGACCATTGGTTTGAGAATTAGTTGCAAATTTGGTCCCAAATGGCGTTTTAATGAAAAGTGGAGGTTGCATGCGTACGCTGGGCGTACGTTGCGTACGCAAGGCATACGTGGTCAAGGGTCAAATGCTAATTTTTAGGGTTTGGACTCTATTTAAACATCTTTAACTCTTTAAAACATCTTCATTCTTCAGCCTCCACCTCCATATTCGACCCTAGCTAACCAATTTATTTTTGAGCATCGTTGAGCCATTAGTGTGTGTTTTGGTGTTCTTAGAGGAAGGAGAAGGAAAGCAGAATATCTTGGAAGCTTGGAGCAACCTTAGATCTCGAAGTTTTGCACCCTCCTACATCTCTAGAAGGTATAAAGTTTATACCTTGATGCTTATTTGATTAGATCTAGCTTGTATGATTTCCTTCCAAACATTTTGGAGTGTCTAAGGTCATTAAAATGCAATCTTGGTAATTAGTTTTCTTCCATGCATGGGTTATTATGTCTTAATGAGTTAAGAAGTTAGGGTTGTTAGTATTGAGCACTTCCTAGCCATGCAAAGTCATAAAGTTGGAAACTTTATGACTTAAGAGGTTATTTTGGGACTAGATCTGGAATTCGGACAAAAGGGATTAAGGTATTAACCTCTTAATAGAAGGAGAAGTTGGCTGGCAAGTACGTTAGAGTAAGCTGCACGTACATTGTCAACAACCCGCTTTTTTCCCAAGCCCTTAGTACACCATGCATACAAGCTGAGTATGATGGGCGTACTCAGCTGAGTTGACTCGGTTGACTTCTTTGACCTTTGACTTTGATCAGGATTTGACCACGTTTGGCCTAAGGGTATTTTGGGTATTTTGAGTTGTAGTTGAGTTTGTTCACTATTTGCTATATAGGTGACCGATAGAGCTGATATTCAGAGCAGTGTCCTGTTGAGTTATCTTTTCAGACTGTGAGGTGAGCTTTTCCTCACTGTACTCATGGGTCGAAGGCACCAATGTCGGACTACTAGGTTATGTATCCTGGTATATAGGATGTTGTTATGATGTAGTGACCTATTAAATCAGTATCCTGATATATATATATATATATATATATATATATATATATATATATATATATATATATATATATAGGGTTAGGTTATTTTGTTTTTGCTAAGTATTGTGTGCTTGTGTAAAGGATTCTAGGCCAATCATTTGTGGTAAATTAAGAAAGTGGTTTTCTTTTTAAAATAAAAAGAAAATTAATCAAATTAAAGGGCTTTCATTAAGTGACTGGTCAAGGAAGGGTAGAATGGCACATTGCGTCGTCATTTAATTAGGAAACGGTGGATAAGTATGGAAGTGATCAGCCGGTAATCCCAAATATCTCGCATACTCACAAAATCAAAAACCCAATTCCTTTGGAGGTTGAAAAACATTATGATTTCTTGTAATCAATCTTCAAAATCGGAAGATCCTTTGAAGGTTTTTCATATAAATATCGACACTTAACCCTAGAAGACGGAATCGACATTTGGGGGCTTCTGTGAACGGTATTCGATAAGAATGAGGAGTACACGATCCACTTCATTCAAGTCAAAGTTCAAGAACACATTAGAAACGGCCTTGAATCTTGAAGTTGACGATGATGATTTCGTTGCCGAACCTGAAGGTAACAATTTTTTTGTGTTAGATGATGTTTATTGAGTTCGAAAATGTATTATAGTGTAGGAAGTGTATTTAGAATCATTTATGCGTGTATGATTTGTGGTTTGGAAGAAGAATGTTTCATTTTTTTGTAATATCTTAAGAATAATTATTGTTCATTACAGTATGCGTTGAAATTATTGTCCCTTCTGCCCGAATGTTCTATTCATATAAACTTAAAGATGTTTGTTATTCTCCTAGAATTATTTTTGTTGTTTTATTAGCTAAATAAGTAGATGATTACCAGGGTAGTTAATTAGCAGGGTATAAATATTTTATATTCTAATGGAATCAAAGTTTGTAGATGATTAATGACTTAAACTGAAACATTCAGAATTGTTAGATATTGATTAAGTTGACATGTGTAAAATTCAAGAAGAATGGAATGTTGTATATGAGTGTGACTATCCACATAGATAGTGGATTATATGTCTTGAATTAAAATGTATATGATTTTGGTAGAATTCTAATTTAAATGTATATGATTCTGGTAGAATTCTAATTTGTAGACTATTTTAGTAGAATACGAATATATGTATGAATTTAAGTATTTCAATATGCAGTGGGTTATGTTTCAAAATGAAATTTATGATGTTTTTGTAGTTTATTTTATATTCTGTTAGAATTGCAGTTATTTTAATATATTTTTGTAATATGTTTTTTGTTTTGTATTCTGTTTGAATGGGAAATTTGTGTGTATGATGATTGTGTTATTGAATTTAATTGTTATTCTGTTAGAATATAAGGAATATCTTATATTTTAAAACATTAATATCTAATATCTTATACTAAACCTTATAATTTGTATGTAATATCATCTGATAGAGTTTAAAGAGTGTGTTTTTTTGTTAATTTTTCCTTTATTCTGTTATCATTGAAACAAGTTGGATAATATGTGTACTATTTGTTATCTAATTTTTGTTAAGATAGAATTATGAGTTAAATTGAAACATGTACAACTATTGTATACTATTCTAGTAGAATACGAATATATGTATGAATATAAGTATTTTAATGTGCAGTGGGTTATGTTTCAATCGTAAACCTTATGATGTTTTTGTAGTTTATTGTAGACTATTCTAGTAGAATACGAATATATGTATGAATATAAGTTATTGAAATAAATTGTTATTCTGTTAGAATATAAGGAATATCTTATATTTTAAAACATTAATATCTAATATCTTATACTAAACATTATATTATTTATTGTGTGTTGTAGCAGAACAAGTACAGGAAGAAGAACAACATGTGAAACGAGAAAGAAGGTCAAAGAAAAAGCTTGATAAATCAATTGAACAAAAGAAAAGTCCTAAACCTTTAAATGTACTACTTTTGGAAAGAGAGGTAAGGTCAAAGAGGAAATATGATAAAGTTCCAATTGTAAAAAAATTAAAGAATAAGGGAATTGATGAATCTGTCAAAGAGGAACAAGAAGATAATGTTAGAAAAACAAATAAGGAATATCCACTTGGTTTAAGATACCTTCCAACTAGAATGAAATGTGATAACATCACTGCAGCTGTTATGGGGATGTCACCAGAACAAAAACAAGCAGTCTTGAGAATGGGTTTTGGATCAATTCTGCAAGTGAAGATTACAAGTTTTCCGGGGCAACTAAGCTACTATCTTTTAGATGTGTATGATGCCGATAGTAAAAGACTTGTCCTACAAAACTCTGTTATTGAGATAACAGAACAGACAGTGCATGATATGATGAGTTTGCCATTGGTGGAGAAGACATCAATGAGTTGCCATTGTGTAATAAGGGAAATCAAATTCTGGAAGAATGGAGGGGACAATATAGTTGTGATAAGTTCAATGGTGAGGAGTATTTAAGAAGGATTCAGGCTACAACAAAGGATACTTTGATGTTTAGGCTTAATGTTTTGACCCTTTTTGTTAACAACTTCATAGAGTCAATGTTGATGGGAACAAATCAAATAAAAGTGGTAAGGAAGTTGGTGTTGGTAGAAGACTTTTCAAAGTTAAATTGGTGTAAATATATGCTTGATTGTTTGGGATCAAGGAAAAAACTATGGAAAAGGGATGACAAATCAAGCTACTATAGTGGTCCTATTACACTCCTGATTGTAAGTTTGAAATAGTGTTATATGAAAATATAGATTTGGTATTGATTTATTATTGATGTATTGATTAAGTTAATGTTTTTTTTAGTTGGTGTACGTGTATAACATGAAGTATTCTATCAAGTTAGATAAAAGGCTTCCTTTTATTGGGAATATTAATGGTGCTAAATTATTAGAGATTCAACGATTGGAAATCAGTTTGGGAGGGTTCGGGAGGCAATTTCGGGCTGAGCATGATGATGTCGATATGATGGATGAAGCAGGAGGTGAAGAACAACAACTGCTCAGCTTTAAGAGGGATTTTAGAGATGAGGAGGTAATATTATGTTTCTTTATGGATAATTATTTAATCTGTAATTACTGTAATTAATATTTGAATGTATATTCTGGTAGAATATAAATTACAATTTGTGGAATACTACTAATTTGTCTATACATTTATAATATTAAAGATGGTGAAATATTCTTGTAATGTAATTAATAATTAATTATATGTATTGCAGGCATATGCTGCTGTTATAGAACATAGTTATGGGGTAATTCTAACAGAGAAAAGTACTATGGAGGTTGCGTTGAAGGATGGTTTGGAAAAATTCCCTGATAGTGTGGTGCTGAATGAGTGGATGGAAAAGATGAATGAGCTTTTCAAGGAAGTGCAAGAAGGGGCAAGTAACAAAAAAGTGCATGAGCCTGAGTGTTGTAATGAGTTAAATATGAATGATGTAGGTGATGGCGGTGAAGGAAACAGTTCACCTGTTAGAGGATTGATACTTACTGAAGTTAATGTAGAAAAAGAAGTCAATTATAGTACACCTGTTGTTACCAATTCTTTAACAATGACTCAGTTTCATGGACTTCCAGGGGTAAATGAGGAAATGATTAAGTTGTTGGATGAAACTGGGTTACAGGTGTATAGAAGGAAACAGCTAATGTCAGGAATCAGTGGGGATAATGTGGTTGGAAGAAATATAGGAGAAGCTGTTGATAATGCTGCAGAAGAGGATGATAATGACAAAAGGGAAAAACGTATCCCTAAAAAGGAAAAATATTTCATTCGCCCTATATTGAAAGAATTATTAAGGTTGGGGATAAACTGACTAAGGATTAAACAGGGATATGCAATTCAGTTTTTGCATCTAATAGAGATGATGGGTTCGTATATATATGACTCACTTATTATATTTTTAGAATATAAATTTGAATGTATTTAGATTGATTTTATATATAATTTTTGTCACAGGGATGAGATTTGGGACATTGGAAGAGGTCATTTGCTGCACCAGGGTTTTGCATATCAATTCAATCAAGGGATGTTTTTGCATTCTAAAGTAATTGATTGTTGGGCTGCGTTTTTGAATAAAATGGAGAACTACAAGGATGAATCATCGCTTTCAAGATTTTTCTTCGATACAACTATTGTGGTATGAATTTATTTTGTAAATTAATTTTAAATTCAAATTTATTTTTGTAGAAATTCATATTGTTGTTGATGTGGGTTTTTACAGACAGAAGAGATATTGAATGAATTAAAGTCGGAAATTCTGAAATGTAGGCTTTTTGCTACTCTATTGCGAATCTACATTAAGAAATTTGATGTCAAGCCAAGTTTTAGAGATGTTGCCCTTGTAAGTTTATTTAGTAAATGTAATATTTGTTGCATCACTTAATATTAAATTAACTTCTTTTTTTATTTGTACAAGGTTTTCTTCCCAATAGTTGATGATGGGAAGTATTACTTACTGATCTTTGATCTGAGATCAAGTTTATACTACATAGTAGATCATGTGAAGAGAACAGGAACTTTGGAAAGAAAGTATGGCATGATACCAAACCTGGTGGTAAGATAATCAATAAAATTCTGATCACTAGGTTTTCATTCTAAAGAATGTAATAAGACTATGTCTGATGTATATGTTGTATTTAATGACAGAAAAAAACTGTTTTGCAACTACTTGACATCACAACATCATCCAATGGCAAAAGCCTTAACTTTTAAGGCGGGACGGGTGATGAACATATATTGGCAAGTAGAAAAAGTTGGAATAGAATGTGGAGTCTACCTCATGAGGCATATGGAAAGTTACATGGGGGAAAATGAAGGGCGTTGGGAGTGTGGTCTTACAGGTAAAATGTCTGGTGATGTGAGTGCTATAATTAAGTTAAGGACGAAATACATGGCAAGATTGTTGACAGCTGAGTTCAATAAGTTTAAGACTATGATAGTTAAAGATTTTGAAGCGTTTCGTAAGCTGTATATTTTGGAACAAGATATGCTTATTCAACAGTCAGCTGAAAATAGGAAGAAAAAAAGAAAAGCAAGGGGTCGTAGGTAAGAATTTGAAGTGGTAGTTTGGTTTTTTTAAGATAAATATTGGCATGGCATGAGCTGAACTTTTTTTTTTGTGGTTGTTCAAATACAATTCTGCATTATGTTAGATGTTTGAAAAAGTACTTTGTCTTATAATGGATTATTAATTTTGATATAAAGGTTGTGTTGATGCAATGTTTAAATTCTGGGATGATGATGTTGTGCATTGTGAAAAGCAATTCTGGTAGAATGGGAAGTAGTTTAATAATCAGTTTTTGATGGGCTGCTTATGAATAAAATTTAGAATTAAATTATGAAGATTTTTTAAATATAATGCAAGGTTGTTGTTGATAATGTATGTGTTGATGTATTTTTCGTAATAATGTTGTTAATATAATTCAAGGTTGTTGTTAATAATGTTGTGTGACTGGACTGTTTTTTACAGTTTTTTGATGCTGATATAATATAGTAAATGTTACGATTCTGGTAAAATATGTTATAGTTTTTTTATTTTCTATTAATTGGATGTAGATGACAAATGTATATTTAGGTATAATGTACCCTTTTTGAAATTAAGTATGTGTGGGTACATGTATAATGCATAAAAAATCAAAATATAAAATTCTTTTGGAATGGTTATGTTTTCGAAATATGAAGTCAAGTTCCTCGACTTCTTATGTTGTGTGCCTGGGCTGTTTTTGCAATTTCTTATGCTGATAGAGTAGTTTATATTGTTATTATTCTATCAGAATATGTTATACTTGTATGCAAGTTGGATGTAGAAGGTAAATGTAGGTTTAGATATAAAATTCATTTGGAATAAATATGTTTACGTAGTATATAGTCTTTTTGAAAGAAAATATGATATAATGAATACTTGTATATAAATTGTACACATTGTTTGTATACTACAATAAGCAATAAAGCATTTTTGTTAAAATGAAAATCAATCTTAAAATGTTTGAAAAAGTTGTATAACTTGCTGTAAGTAAGGAAAATAATGAATTTATACAATTGATGGAATGAATATTTGTATTACGTGATATGATTATTTTTAAGTAATAAGAAAAGATAAATATTGTTAGATTAATTTACAATGTCATCGTCACTAGCAATGAAGGTGAATACTTTATTAAACGACATAAAAGATAACATTGAATGTGAACCGACAAAATTAAAACGAAATGTCCTTCTACTAAAACCAATAAAAAAACAATCAAGGAAATTATTTCTCGGCGTTCTTTAAAGGACAATTTCTTTTGTCATGATGAACCATCTGTTGACATGTAGCACACTTTCTCTTAGCTTTCGAGATTTCTTTCTCAATCATCTCTTTTGTAGATTTTAATCTTTTCCCACGACTACCGGAGCCTTTGTTACGAATATCTGTAGGATTCTAAATGTCGCTAACATCAGATACTACATCAGGACTTACTACGCCTAGAAGCTTCTTGAACTGTTCTGCTCTGTTCGGTAGATCATGAGTTGAACAATCGTCTACGAATTTTTTTTTCAACTTATTCTGCTTGTCAAGGTATAACTTTAACTTAGCTGCATCATGGCTTAAAAAAGACACACAACGGTCAACAGTTGAAAAAATATCAATAGCAGTCATGTCGGAATTAGAATCGTCAAAAGAACTATTGAAGCGTCTTTTCAGTAATTCTGTTGGAATAACATCCCTACGTCAACGTTTCAAAATGTACTTTTCAGGAATTTGTTCAATGCCATAAAACTTAAACACACAGAATATGTGTCTGCATAAGATCCCTACATGTTCAAAATGCATACAAGTACATTTGAATGAACCATCTTTGGTTGAGTGTGTGACCTGGAATATATAAGTTGATTAGTGAGTATGTTTAAGTTGTAAGTTTTTAGTGTTTAAATTTGAATGATAGAATGACAATTAAAGTGAAAAAAATATACCGTGTATTCAGTAATCCTTATAAGACAATCGTAATTGTATTCCTCATCTTTGTCATCCACATCGTCATCATTTGTTTTCCTAGTAGTTATGTTGTTTTTTTTTCTCCAAAACAATAATTGTGTCAACACCGTTGGAAGATATCACATTCTTTTGGAAACAATTATCTTCAGCTCTTGATATCTCTTTCTGAACCTGATAAAAAATCTTGCGCGTATATACATTTGAAGCATGAGGTTCATTCGAACTACGGGTAATGAATTTAGGAAAAGTGGTGGCAGTATTAAAACCATTTAGAATTTGGTTATGTCTTTGTCGTTCCATGACTGATTCAAATGTCATCATAAACATGATAAGATAAGAACCGGTTAATGTGGTGGTTTGAAATGACCAATTCTGACTTTCAGACAGTGATGTAGTTCGCATAAGACCAGACATTGGAATTAGCTTGAAAAATGCGGGGATCCAAGATCTTCGCAAACCATACATAGTATTCAGCCAACTGTTATCTGTAATTTTAAACTCATCCAACATCATACACCATACATTCTCGAATTCATGTGGTTCCAGCTTAGAATTCCAAATTATATAGTGAAAACGCTTTTGAAATTTTTGATTGGTGGCTGCATCTTCAATTGATAAAATTTGTATAAAATGAAATTTCATGAGGATGAGTACAGTTTAAGAGTTAAAGCAATTGATTCTGTTAGAATATGAGAAAATAATTGTAGAATCATAACATAAAATAAGAATAATATTCGCTTGATGCATACCTTATTTGGCAACTTCTTTGTTATATGCCACATACATAACCTATGATGTGCCAACGGGAAAACCTTATCTATAGCTTTTTTCAAAGCCGGATCTTGGTCAGATATAACCAGTTGAGGTTGTTTTCTAAAAGCTTTCAAAAAAGCTCTAAGCAACCATTCATAAGAAACTCCATCTTCTTTACTTAAAAGTCCAGCACCAAATGTTACACATTTTTTGTGGTTATCGATGCCAGTGAATGGAACAAAAACCATATCATACCTATTTTAAAAATAAAATATTAGTTTACATAACTGAAAACAATGAAATTGTTATTGTAAAAGTATTAAAGGTTAGAAATACTTATTCATGCTGAATGTAGCATCGAGTGATAGAACGTCTCCGAACGAATTGTAGTTATACTTTGTTGTTTCGTCAGCCCAGAATAGAGCATTCAATCTTTTGTTCAACACTTTATACTCAAAAGTAAATGATGGGACATTTTTCGTCCTGTCATTCATCTTGTCAACAAGGAATTTCGCGTCCCTCCCACCTATGTAACAATTAAGATTTCTCCTAGCATTCTTGAAATCAGAAACCAATCCACCTCGAACCGAAGGACCGACCTGAAGAGCACTATACAGTCTATGTGCTTTTACAGGACCAATATTTTGTTTTGGCAAATTATGAATGAAAATTTCCTGGGAATAATCAAATTTTCTCTTTGAAAGAGATAAGTACATATTGCTCTTGCTAAACAACTCGTGATTATGTTGCTCGACAAAATCACTCACGACATATCTAAGAGAACCGGGAATTATTTCTAAAACAACTTTCGCTTTACAATTCCTCCTAAACTAATCTTTCCTTCTTTGAGTCTTTTTATGCTGAATGTCCAGAGTATCTACTTTACTAGTATTTGGATTACCTTCCCGATTGCATACAAGATGTCTATTTGTAATAATCCCATTTTTCGTTTTTTGGACTCTTCCAAGTCTGACATCAAAACCAGGTTCTAATGCATAGTTTCTATACATTGTTACTGCTTCACCATATGAATTAAATTTTGATGTAACTTTTGGTTTGATATCGTCTGAAACAATCGGGGTCCAATACAAGGTGCCACCAGGAGAAACGTAATCATGTGTAACATGTGGTTGTCCTGTTTAAACATAGCAAATACAAAATTATTCTGAAAGAATTATATAAATATTATTCTGAAATAATTTTATTTTTCCTGTAAAAATTTCAATATCCTGAATTGAATTTAGTACCTTCACTGAAATCAATATTAACCTCTGTATCTTCATCAACGAAGTGATTTTCGTATTCTGCATGATTTGCGTCCTATGTATGTTCATCAATGAAAATATTAACATTTAACATTAAACATGTTTGTTACAATATAGAATCTGAAATACAATAAAAAATTAAACAAAATATTCAAAAACTCACCTAAATTAGGATTACTGCTTTCTCCTATTTGAAATCTGCCATCATATAGTGTATCATTATCAGGAAAATCGAAATCTTCAATTCCATTGTCATCATCACTAGCCAAATAATGTTCCTCATAAATATGATTATTGAGATCTGGTTCTTGATCGCCCATACCTAAGAAATTTCGATAGTGTTTGTATATGCTTTGGAAGTTGAAAAAATAAAATATTATAAACTGTCATACAAAATAAATAGGGATGAAAACGGATTCTATGCAAATTAAAATGCTTGATATTAGGGATCACTGATAAAAATAAATGATTCCGATTTGATTCTTTTTTAGAACATGATAAAGATAAAAATATTCATAAGATACTATATTCACATTCCAAATATAAAAAATTCCAACATCACATTAAATTAATTACTTTACAATATTATTATGTATTTTTTTTAAAAAGTTGCACAATATTTTATTAACGACATAATTCTATTAGAATGATATATCAATATGGATTCTAAAACTCTGCATATTATCAGAATGACATAATTCTATCAGAATACTCTACCAATATGACTTATAAAACTTATCATTTTTTGTTACCTCGAATCAATGCACACATTGAATATCATTCTGAAAGAATTATATAGCAATATGGCTAACAAAAATGTTTACTCTGTGTTATCTCCAAATCAATCTACTAGAATATTATAGTAATATGGCTTACAAGACAATTAACTCTTAAACTGTTTAAGTTCAATTATTTGTATTGCTCATTGTTTACAATTTTTATTTTTTGACATTATGTGTTTTGATTTTATGAAACATCAAACATATTGTATGAAATATAATGAACATTATTTTTTGACATTATGTTGGAATGAGAACTGTAGTGTTTTACTCTGATATTCTGTTGGAATGATAAACTGTATGATCCTACGAAACATAAATATACCAGAAAAACACAGACATCTTATTAGTTATAAACATAATAATTAAAGGAAAACACCTAGAATTCATCAATTGATAATTTTATTACACTGAACTGAAACTTAATAATACCATATAATTCATCAAAAACATACTTTTATTTTACTGAAATCAAAGTAAATAATATATAAAAACGACTAATTTGATGAATTTCTTGTAGTTCTATGCTTTCTTCAATCCAAAAGGACAGTTCCTGCTATCATGACCAAATCCAAAGCATTTTTTACATCTTCTTTTTTTCTTCACAACTTCATTCACCGGATTCTTGGGATCATTGACACTACCCAGATCCTTCTCGGGATTTTGATCTTCATTTTCCTGGAAGATTATCAGATTTGATACATATGTATATGTAAAAACAGTAAAAGGGTGTGTGGGGGACGTTTGAAAAATATCTTCATTATCATAGAGAGATGTTGTTAGTAATGTATGAATACCTGGTTCCGATTTCCAGTATGAACATCCATCGATTGTGTAAAACAAATTGATCAGCAGCTAATGGAATCGACAATTGTGATCTCTAAGGGGGGACGTTTGCATCGAGTATATAAATAAAATTAAATTAATGATAACTAAATCAATCATAAATCATTGCCTAATATAAAGGGATAAGAATCAGACTAAATAAAGAATTAAAATGAAAGATTACATAATTACCCTCAAATATTAAATAAAATAATTAATAATTTGCTAAATTGTGATTGGTGCATCCATGCACACAATACTTGTTGTAAACATTTGAACCTATCTCTCTCTCTCTCTCTCTCTCTCTATATATATATATATATATATATATATATATATATATATATAGGATGTGTTATGCGGTAGTGATATGTAGATCTACCTGTTTCCTGTTTCCTGTTGATTGTTTATATGTTTATCTGTTGCATATGTTGAAATAGTGATATGTCTGATGATTGATTTGACCCTTTGTATAGTGGCATTCCAGTCTGATGATTGATTTAACCGGTGGTAATCCACCCGATAGTTGTGGACCTGAAGGTATTCCAGTTCAATGATTGATTGGACTTAGCATGCATGATTGTATATGTTATATATGTTGTGTGTGGTACTTTGGGGAAACTCACTAAGCTCCGACTTACAGATTCAATTTATTTTTTCAGGTACTTCAGATGACTGTGGCAAGGCGAAGGCTTGATCGTACACTTCCTTCTATGACATGTTATTGGATATTTATGATACACTGATATTGGGATATTTGTATTGTATACTTGGTCATGTTATGAGATTTGTTTAAAAACAATGGTTTCTTTTGATTTGAAAATGAAAATTTTTATCATGATTTTGGGATGTTACAAAGATGATTGAACCAGGAGAGAATCCTAAATCCGATTACAACTTCCAGTTGAAAATATCATGGAAAACAATAAGGTATGTTTAATTGTTGTCCCATGTTTGTGATCTAAATTTTATGTCTATTTGAGTGATTTGAGTTTTCATGAAACTATAGAGGTGTTTTGTTGTTTTTGGGTTATTTCTCTATGTTTTATGTTTAATTGTTGTCCCCTGTTATCATGGTTACTATTAATGATTGATAATTCATAATCTATTACCCTTTATCGACATAAGAGCTTCGATGGATGAAAGCTGTCACTTTGAATTAATGATACCCTCTTTATCATTTAAATGGTTTGAGGGTTTGCATTATTTTTACCGATTTAATAGTTTATTGCTAATTTGGGTGTTAATTCCATAGATTCTTTTGGAGTTTTCTTATCTTTGGTCAAATCCCCTTATATCTATATCCAAATCCTTCAATCTTGGTTGTTGATTTGTTACTTAAGTGTAACATACACGTTCAGTTATCGTGTTATGTTAATTTAAAAATGGATATTATTAAATAATTTATGGTTTTGAGCAATGAGTTCTAACAAGACAGTTTTATGAGAATTGAAGTAAAACTATGTTTAGAATCACTCGGGAAGTATTGGAAGTCTTATGAGATTCCAATCAAAAGTCAAATATTGAAATTAACGAAAATGTGAAATTTAAGTTGGAAATAAGTAAAATTATATTATTGAAAGTTGTAAAGAATCTCGTTAGAAACATTTAGGCGAAAACCTCATTGAAATCCGAGTTATAACGAAGAAGTTATGACTTATTGAAGTTTCGCGACAGAACCAGCACGACCCCATATGACGTAAAAAGTGAGTTTTCGATAAACTAGTTTTTAGCCTTTATGATCTAAATGAAAGTCGTAGTATTCGTTAAACCGAGAATTTTCATAAAAAGAACATCCAAATCTGACTTCGTATGAGGAAGTTATGATTTTTCTAAGATTCGGTATAGTAGTAGACAGCTAAAAACTCGAAATAAAGATCGAATGATTTTTAGCCGACACAACCTAAATGAGAATCGAATATCTCGTTAATAGTAGTACAACGGTAAAAAGACAGACGAAAACGGACGTCGGATGAAGAAGTTATGAAGTTTAACGGACTTTTCCTGTCTCGGTCCGTTAAAAATAAAATATTAAAAATAAAGTCAAAATTAGCCGATGGAGTCTAAACGAAAGTTGTAGAGCATAATTTCACCTACGCGTGAATATAAAGAACGTCCAAAATGGAGATCGTATGCGAAAGTTACGAAATTTTGAAGTTTATGGCACAAATTACGAAGCTGGCCGGAGAAGTACGCCCACCGTACTACGAAGACACGTATCAGCCACCAAGCACCTTCGCATGATGACGCATGTCCTAGCTCAGCCACGTCCGAGACCTGGGTTCCGATCAGAAGACACGTCTCGTACGCCTAGGGTACTGAAGTACGCTCAGCGTAGAACACCGCCTCGCTGTACGCCCAACGTACCGAAGATTTACGCCCAGCGTAACGCGATCTCTCGGTCCCCTATAAATAGCAACCGAAGGCTTCCGGATTTTGGTTACAATTTCTACACTTTTACACCCTCAAGCACCTCTCAATTTACTCTAACACCCTCCGAAGTCCCGGTATCATCCCTGACACCCGAAGCAAGTTCCGACACTCCGAAGTTCCCGAGAAAATCATATTTTCAAGTCGAAACTCTGCCCGCGTAAGGCCGGTTTTCAACTAAAATTCCCCGTTTTCATCAAAGAAAGTCATTTTTAGACACGAAGTGCTGCCCAAATTACTATTTTAACCTCCGGTTATTTCATGGTGAGTTCAATATATAGGAACAATTGTATGTTATGTGGTATATGTTCAATGTGCTTTCCTGTGTTATTATGATAATGAGTTATACCTTAGACCATGAAGTGTATGACATAAGCATCACTTGGATACAGGTATGTAGCCTTTGGCCATGAAGTGTATGACATAAGCATCACTTTCCTGTGTTATAGCGGATTTATGCCTTTGGCCATGTAGAGCATGACTCGTATAATTTCTGGTATTGGCTTTGTGCCTTTGGCCATGTAGAGCATGACTCGAATAACTTCTGGTGTTGGCATAGGGCTATGTAGCGCTGAAAGCCTGTATATTCTAGCAAAATCATTATCCGAAATTGTATTTTCTGCGCCACTTGGGCTGAAGTCTTATTGATGTATATCAAGTATTGAAATTGTTGTTTCTCATTGATTGTAAATCTTTTAATCAAATCATTGATTGATATGGAAAGCTTGTCGCATGATTCACATATGTCTTTGTTGTTCCTTGTTCCCTTTGCTTCTGTCATATTATAGTATATATATGGCATAACGTTATATTGTATCTATTATTGAACTCACTAAGCGTCACCGCTTACCCCTCTCAGTGTTTAACAATTGCATGTAATAAGCATCCAGTATAGTCATATACTGTTGGAAGATTTAGAATAGTTGATACTATTACTTTTGTACTTGGGTTTACGTTGTATAAAAGCTTTAATATCCTGTGTAGCTATGTAATATACTAAAACTTAGTCGGTTTGTATCCAGTCTTTTGTAATCAAATTATTAATGTAAAATATTATTTTTGAATATGCATGTAGCATGTTTTGGAGTAACTTGGAGTAACAATGTCTTTAGTATGAAAGTTTGGGTCTTTCAATCATGGTATCATAGCAATAGTTTAAGTGAACTAAATATCATGGATTGGTATTTAGACTTAAACCGTTGGAAGTTCAATATATGAACGAATTTATTAGGAGTATATGGATACAAACCGTAGGAAAGATTTAAGTGGGGTATTGGGTAGTGATAAACCCTAGTATTCTAAAATATTAAGTTACTTCAAAATTTTCAGAGAATTAGTTTAAGTGAACTAGGAATTTTGAAAATTTCTAGACTTAAACATGGATTGCTAAGGGATGATAATACGACGTGTATCTAGTATACTTTAGGTTGAATACCTAAATGGACACAAGCACTAGAATATTAGAGGAGATATGCCTTATATTCTAATATGTGCTAAATGATAAATGAATATAGCATGACTTAGGTTGCTTGCTTATATTGCTATTACTTGAGAAAGTTTAAGGTCTGTTGCCGACCTTGGTCTGGAAGAAGAAATTTTAAGTATTCCAGATTTTAAAATTTTTGTGTTATAACTGGTAAGAAACTTTTCGAAGTGATAAAGAGACTTATGATAGTTGACATCGATAATTTTATAGATAAACGATCGAGAGATATCGTAAAATAATATTTATCAAGTGATATCGTAAATAGTGTATTAATACCTATAGAGTGGTATTGTACATTCAAAGTATAATTGATGAGATAATAACACCTTTGGAAGAAGTTGTGTGTTTAAAGTACATTCGGACGAGATGAATGTTTTGGCATAATCGATGAAGTTGTTCCACCGCTGTCTAAATTGAAGCAATGATTGCTTATAAAGTAGGAAGAACCGAAGATGGTGATAAATACTTCGACAGTATCGAAATTGATGTTGTGTAAGATTATAAGAATTAAAAGAAGAATATATACAACCATAGTATTGCATGAGAAGAATCCTAGAAGGCGAGTATAGGAAATCCAAGATATGTTTGATAGAAACGCGAAATCCTTAATTGAGTCTAGAAGAAATTGTTGTATGTACTTGTTTGATCACGCTCAGGTGTGAAAAGTTCCTTTGTAAAATTCTTGGTATGGTGACTTGGGGACTGCGAGACAATTCTTGGAACAAGTATGAGTAGGTGTGAATGGTAGTAGAGGCCTATACTACCGGAAGCACAGGACTCACGCTTGAATCAGGAAAAGTCACAAGGTTACTAAGGTACTCGTAGTTGATATTGTTTTGTTTGTTTCCGTCATTACCTTCGTTTCGGTGATGACCAAGAAGATGATATTCGTTCAGACCTTAGTGGTCATAAAGAAGCGACTCCGATTAAAATAAATCTGCGAAGTGAATTGATTGGTTCAGAGAATCATGTCTCGTGTAGTGACGAAATTTCAGTCAGAGAATTGAAGAAGGAGATGGTCAAGGTAGTCGATAGAAATATAATGATCTTCATTAAAGGATTGAGCAACCATTAGTCAGAGATACTACCTGTTATGAAGACGATGAAAATTTAGTTATTCATGGAAGGATTACGGTATAAATCCGTGAATTCATAATTAATCGAAATATTCTATCATTCAACAAAGTTGTTGAGTATGCACGAAAGCGTGATCATGACTTAGAAATACGTGGTGCCACTCTTTCTGTTCTGAAGCATCCATGTGTTGATCAAACTGTCTCTGTTTTCTCTATTCCATCAACTCGATCTGTTCGATCTGATTGTAATACAAGAGTATGATTTGTTATGTGTCTTTTGCATTATAAAATCAAAGGTCATTCGAATATGACCATTCGAGTTGTTGTTGTAGCAAAAGTGAAAACCTTATCTTGGGTTAAGTCTATAACCCAAATTTAAGAAGGAGTAAGAGTCTGCAATGAGAATTGATTTTTCTCAGAGATTAGGACCGAAGGCCCAATAAAGAATGAAGAGCGAGTACAGATTTGAGCACCGTCATCAATTAAGAAGTTTGAAGAGTTTGACAATCGTTTAGTTAAAGGCCGTACATTTCAGATTACCGTAGAGGAGGCACACGAGGACCCGAATGTTGTGAATGGTTCATTTCTTGTCAACTTTAGACTTGCTCATATATTATTTGATTCTGGTGCCTTAGATTCTTTTGTGTCTCAAGAATTCGTGTATTCCTTCCAAATTGCTTGTTATTTATTCGCCCAATCATTTCATGTAGATACCGTGGGAAGTATATCATTACTTGCTGATAAAGTCTATAGAGATTGTGTCATAGAAATTGAAGGTTATAGTTTTCTTGCTAACCTGATTCCTATCTCTTTGCCCAACTTTGAAATTATTCTCGGCATGAATTGGTTGTCAAAGAACCGCAAAGAACTCTTGTGTTACGAAAAGATGGTACGCATCCCTATCGAAGAGAAGAATCCTATTTATGTCTACGGTAAACAAAGACTTAAAAATAATATCTTTCCTAGAAACCCGTAAATTTATATCGAAGGGGGTATTCTGCTTATCTAGCCTATACAGTTGATATCTCAAAAGAGGGGAAGAAAACTGTAAATGATGTTTCTGTTATTAATGAATATCCTAATGTTTTCCCCGATGATTTGCCTGGTCTTCCCCCGATAGGCAAATAAAATTCTGAACTGGCTTTATGTCTAGTGCTGCTCCAATTGCCAAATTCTGCTAGATAGAATGATAGCATTTGGGTAGTTATCGACTGACTAGCTAAGAGTGCACATTTTCTTGCCATGCGTGAGACAGCTCCAACGGAGAAATACGCACAAGTATACTTGGATAAAACTGTTGCGAGACATGGTGTGCCACTAAAGATTATTTCCGATCGTGATAATAGCTACACTTCTTATTCTTGGACAACTATGCAATATGAATTGAGATCTCGTGTCACTATCAGCACAACTTGTTATCCCCAGACAGATGGTCAGAAGTAGAGAACAATCCAAACAGTAGAAAATATACTGAAGGTATATGAAGAACTATATAGGTGTAAATGTCATACTCCATTATGTTGGCGTGATGTAGGACAGAAAGTCCTTAGTGGTCCTGAAATGATTCAAGACACCACTGACAAGATTCAAATTGTACGAGAAAGAATGAAAGCGGTCTACGATCGACAGAAGTCCTATGCAGTAAAGAGAAGACGACCCATAGAAATCCAGGTGGATGAATTCGTAATGCTAAAGGTATCCCAATGGAAAGGCATTATGTGATTTGGGAAGAAAGGAAAATTGAGTCCTAGATTTGTTGGACCTTTCAAAATCATCCAGAGAATCGGTGAGCAAGCATACCAATTGAAATTGCTGGAAGATTTGGCAGGTATTCATGATGTGTTTCATGTAACTTATCTGTGTAAATGTTTAAGCATATACGATGAAACGGTCCCGTTATCCGAGGTGAAATTGGATAATAAAGTAAGATATGTAGAAGAGCTCGAAGAGATTATAAACGAGAGAACGGTTGATTTACGTAATAAAGAAATAGAGTTAGTGTTTATTAAGTGGAAACATCATCGAGGCCCAAATTATACTTGGGAAAGTAAGAATGAGATAAGACCGAAATATCCCCAGTTATTTAAATCGATGTGATTTCGAGGACGAAATCCTCAAAAGGAGGAGGTATTTGTAACATACACGTTCAGTTATCGTGTTATGTTAATTTAAAAATGGATATTATTAAATAATTTATGGGTTTTAGCAATGAGTTCTAACAAGATAGTTTTATGAGAATTGAAGTAAAACTATGTTTAAAATCATTCGGGAAGTATTGGAAGTCTTATGAGATTCCAATCAAAAGTCAAATATTGAAATTAACGAAAATGTGAAATTTAAGTTGGAAATAAGTAAAATTATATTATTGAAAGTTGTAAATAATCTCGTTAGAAACATTTAGGCGAAAACCTCATCGAAATCTGAGTTATAACGAAGAAGTTATGACTTATTGAAGTTTCGCGACAGAACCAGCACGACGCCATATGACGTAAAAAGTGAGTTTTTGATAAACTACTTTTTAGCCTTTATGATCTAAATGAAAGTCGTAGTATTCGTTAAACCAAGAATTTTCATAAAAAGAACGTCCAAATCTGACTTCGTATGAGGAAGTTATGATTTTTCTAAGATTCGATATAGCAGTAGACAGCTAAAAACTCGAAATAAATATCGAATGATTTTTAGCCGACACAACCTAAACGTGAATCGAAGATCTCGTTAATATTAGTACAACGGTAAAAAGACAGACGAAAACGGACGTCGGATGAAGAAGTTATGAATTTTAACGGACTTTTCATGTCTCGGCCCCTTAAAAATAAAATAATAAAAATAAAGTCAAAATTAGCCGACGGAGTCTAAACGAAAGTTGTAGAGCATAATTTCACCTACGCGTGAATATAAAGAACGTCAAAAACGGAGTTCGTATGCGAAAGTTACGGAATTTTGAAGTTTATGGCACAAATTACGAAGCTGGCCGGAGAAGTACGCCCAGCGTACTTCGTACGTACGCCTATCGTACTACGAAGACACGTATCAGCCACCAAGCACCTTCGCATGACAACGCGTGTCCTAGCCTAGCCACGTCTGAGACCCGGGTTTCGATATGAAGACACGTCTCGTACGCCCATGGTACCGAAGTACGCTCGGCGTAGAACACCGCCTCGCTGTACGCCCAACGTACCGAAGATTTATGCCCAGCGCAATGCGAACTCTCGGTCCCCTATAAATAGCAACCGAAGGCTTCCGAATTTTGTTTACAATTTTTACACTTTTACACCCTCAAGCACCTCTCAATTTACTTTAACACCTCCCGAAGTCCCGGTATCATCCCTGACACCCGAAGCCAGTTCCGACACTCCGAAGTTCCCGAGAAAATCATATTTTCAAGTCAAAACTCTGCCCGCGTAAGGCCGGTTTTCAACTAAAATTCCCCGTTTTCATCAAAGAAATTCATTTTTAGACACGAAATGCTGCCTAAATTACTATTTTAACCTCCGGTTATTTCACGGTGATTTCAATATATAGGAACAATTGTATGTTATGTGTTATATTGTCACACCCTCGAACCAGACGGTGGAACCGTCCGGGGCTCGTGTGACTATCAATTGAAATATCATCACAATGAATATACATGAAACATAACACAATCATCACCAAACATTACATATTACAGCTGGTATTGTTCACATCAAGTACATTGTCTTAGATTACATATTCCCAAAATATTAATTGTACGATGATTGACATTACACAAAATAAATTCCTACACTTGAAAGTTTCCCCACTTAACGATTACCTGAGAATACAAGTTATTTTGAAAAGGGTCAACATATATAATGTTGGTGAGTTCAAAAGCATGTTTGAATGAAAGTCATTGTATTGTTTGTAAAACCCAGAAAATCCGATATTTTCTGTAAAAAGTCTGAAAAATGATGTGAAAATCGAGTATAGATGCATGTGTGAAAACATGTATAAGTATGCAGTCCAAATTTCATGGTATTCTTTCTGTTGTAACTAGAAGGTAATTGAATAATAGTGTTTCCCCAGAAAATACGATATTTTCTGATTTATAAAAATGTTGCGGTCCTTGCATTATCGTATGATTTGTTTTGTATTAATATGATTTAAGAGTTTTGATTTCCGTAATGTCGTGATGGTAATGGATCTCTCTGTGAGTCGTTATCACCATTGAATTAGTGTCTAAGTCCATAACTATAATTGGTATATACTTGACCCGACCCGGCATGGTCCATTTGGGTTGCATGGCATCGGGACATTTGGATAGACCTTTTGTGAGAAGAGGATATTTGTGACATATTAATATATTATAAGTTCTAATATATTAATATGAAATCATATTATTTAATTAGTATTGATCAAGAATTAATTTGGAATTAATTTAGTGATCAAAAGAGACTAATTAAATATATGGGGATTGATTGTGTAAATCATTCATTCTTATATATGTGGGCTTATGATCCATGATTCCTTATGTTGGGTTTAACCCATGTGGTGACCCATGGATACTCCATGGAGGTTAAAACCCATGGATCATAAGGAATGGGTAAAGTCATGGGTTACATGGTGTAACCCTAATGTGCACGCTATATAAAGACCCCATTGGTTGGTGAAATCGGCACTAGTGTATACACAAGCGGGCAAGCCGATTTCTAAGAGTCAAGTATCTCTTCTCATGGTTATTCCAAATGTTGATGATGTTGTGTGAACCATTTGAGGTGTCACACTTGGGGCACTAGGCTCTTAAGCTCCATGGAATCAAGCTACAACAAAGAGGTATGTATTCTATCTAGTTTTCTTATCCTAGTATATATGATTGTATGCTAGTTAGGGTAATACCTTGGAAAATTGATATTTCATGTATAATAGAGAAAACATAGATCCAAGTTATTTAGGGTTGCATGTACACCTTAGGAGTGTTAGAATGCTCAAAACCCAACAGTGGTATCAGAGCCTAGGTTTGTTTTCTTTTATACCTGATGCAAATTGCTGAAAATCGAAGTTTATATGCTGTCTGGACAGCTGACTCGATGTCACACCCCAAAACCGGAACGACGGAAACGTTCTGGGGTGGAGGACGTCATGTTTAGTATCACAAGACATGCATCATAGTAATCAAAGTAATAAACAACCATTTAATTAGAAGGAAAGTGTTTACAAAGTATGTGTTCACAAAACATAGAATACATAAGCAAATAACAAAACAAGACTTGAAGCTATACTGCTCCATCTTCTGAATTCCCAGAGCGAGTACCTGTCTACTAGTTTCCTGAGAATACAAGTTATTTTGAAAGAGTTGATCAGCAATTAAGCTGGTGAGTTCATAAGATTTTAGTGATGTAAGTAAGTTGTAAAAAGCTTAGTAAGATGTAGTAAGTTGTAAGTTTTGTTTAGAAAAGTTCGCCTGTTCCTCCAGAAAATCCTATATTTCCTGCTTTGATGAAAGATAAGTAAAAATGACTCTACAATCCTTTCTATGAGTACTAAATGGATACAAGTTATATAAAACTCAGAGTAAACAAACAATCGATTGTGTGTATCTGCCCTAAGCCCACAACCAAACAAGGAACAGGAGATGAGGCAGATGACACATATCCCATTGGTTGTTAGATCCTTATTGTATATAACCCTGGTGTATTCCCTTGGTACTCACGGAGTTAACTGTAATAGTTCCTTTATATTTGATGAAAAGATTCTTTAAGAAAACCCTTATTTCTTATAATAAAATAGCAACCACAATGATTCCATCTATGATCAATTAGTTTATACTAGCTATATATAATCTAATATTGAACAGATAGTTAATTGGGTGAATCTGCCCTAAGCCCACAACCAAACAAGGAACAGGGAATGAGGCGGAAAACACACATCCAACTACCTATCACATATTAATTATATATAACCTTGATGTATAAACTAAGGTATTATAGGATTAACCACCTAAGGTCCTTTAAGTTATACTGGTTTAATAAAATGGATTAAACCCTTTATTGGTAAGTTTCTAGTTTTGTATATCAAAAGTTCTATTTGAAAAGTATGTTTTGTACTAAAAAACCGGTGCATTGAATTACTGACGTATGACCTGACCCATACCTGGTACCCCTTATGATGACTTAATGTATACGGAATATATATATATATATATATATATATATATATTACTAAGATCAAATGGATAATAAGTTGGGTGAATCCGCTCTAAGCCCACAACCAAACAAGGAACAGGAAATGAAGCGGGAAGCACACATCCCATTACCTGTCGGATCCTATTAACATATATCCCTTGATGTATACATTAAAGAATCATAAGGTTAGCATTATAGGTCCCTTTCTACTGAATGTTCATGTTACGACTAAGTTATGTATCTTGTTTATTATCGTCGAGTACTTTACAGATGTACCCTTTATAAATAACTTAGGTTGGATATTATTATCACCTCGTGCTTGCTAACCCTGGTACGTGAAGTCGTACCAGTGTCAACGCAAACCCGGAAAGATATATTATTAAGTTTATCACCTCGTGCCTGCTAGTCCTGGTACGTGAAATCGTACCAGTGTCAACGCAAACCCGGAAAGATATATTATTAAGTTTATCACCCCGTTCCTGCTAGTCCTGGTACGTTAAATCGTACCAGTGTCAACGCAAACCTGGAAATATATATTATTAAGTTTATCACCTCGTGCCTGCTAGTCCTGGTACGTGAAATCGTACCAATGTCAACGCAAACCCAGAAAGATATATTATTAAGTTTATCACCTTGTGCATGCTAGTCCTGGTACGTGAAATCGTACCAGTGTCAACGCAAACCCGAAAAGATATATTAACGTGATTTTTCCCGGTACTCGTTATAGTATGTTCCTCTCTGTACTTATTATAGCATGTTCCTCCCTGTTTCTCTTTATTGTGTGTTCTCTCTATGTTATCATGTATCGTATCTAGAATGAACTGAACCTCTAAACTATACCTCTTATATTGACATTTTCAGCCCATTTTTGCAGAAAATTACATTTTCAGCCCCTATTTGAATAAAATGACATTTTCGGCCCAATTATTATAAAATTAACATTTTTGGCCCAATTTTGAAATAAGAGTCATTTTCAGCCCCTAAATTTGTAAGTTTTCATTTTTTACTCAAGTTTTGAATCAAATAACATTTTAGTCCACAAAAATTTATATTTTTGCAATTTGGGCCCAAAAAGTCGTAAGGTCCAAATTAAGGCCCATAATGCAAAATATTACACTTTTGGTCCTTTGGAAGGTATAGTTGTTATAAAAACTCATTTTTATACAAATGTGACCCTTTTGATCCTTACAAAACCTTAAGTGGCAAAATTATCCCAATCTTTTGTTTACTTGTCAAAAATGGTCCTTATACAAGATTTTTGTTTTGTTTTTCACATCTTAGGCATGTATAACACTTTTATCTTTGTAGTATGATGTTTAGAGTGTTTTAGTTTATGAATATCACCCATTTTGTTAGAGTTTTCGAGATTCATCAAGTTTTATCACATAATTACAACATAAACCAAGAAAATCACACATAACATGCATGAATACATAGATTTACACATAAAAACTTGTATTCTCCCCCAAAAACATGTAAAACCCGAAAAAAAGGGGGTCTGAACTCACATTTCTTGTTTGTTCTCGGTTTGGTGAAGAGAATAGTGAGGTTTCGGCCCTAGTAAGCTTCCCTTGAGTTGATCTCGAGTTCTATGAAGTCCTAGAGTATGGATCATGAAGTAATGTGGGTTAAGAAGAGATTTAAGGTGTAACTTGAAGTTAAAACTCTGAGGTCTAACCAAAACTTACCAAATGTGATGAACCTTGATGAAGAACCTCTTGAAACCACCCACAAATCTCGAATTTTCTTTGATGGAAGAAGGAAGAGTTCTAGAGTGTGTTTGAGAGTGTTTTGAAGAAAGTTATGGAGGTAGTATGATGGAAGGTTCGGCCGAGAGGATAAGAAGAGAGGGAGGAATGAGATCTTTGGTTATTACATGTAGGGTTTTACATGGAAATATGAGAGGCAATGCATGGATTACCTCTAAATGATACTTAGGTGTCATTGTTAAATAATTCTTCTTTAATCTCTTTTTTTAACATTGGCCGAGAATGGGCCCTATGGAATGAAGGAAAAATGGTGTTGGGCTCAATTTCTTGGCTTTGTTCGAATTTCCTAGACCCAATAATATTTTTCGGTCCATTGGGCTCTTAAGGTGGTTCACGGCCCATTATGGTATAAAGGAATGGGTTTATGGTCTATTAGGGATAATTAATCCATTTATGGCCCAATAAGGCCCATTATGGTTAGAATGAATCATTCTAGGCCTAAATTGTAACATCCGGATTTCCAGGGACATTATCGTGTATGTTAATCTTGAGATTTAAGGAGGGACTCGACGAGTTGAGGGACCAACTCGTCGAGTCGAGTCGAGTTGATCGCGTGAATTTAATGAAGGACTCGACGAGTCCGAGGAGGGACTCGCCGAGTAGGTACTGGGCAGAGAAACCCTAATTTCCTGGGTTTGAGACCTATTTAAAGGAACTTATAGCCTCATTTGCGGCTACCCTTCCTTGAGAGCAAACCCTAAACGTGTATGGAGAGCCATGAGAGTCTTAGAAGCTAAAACTTGGAGTAAACTAGTGCATCTCTTGTGGAGAAGAGGAGATCACCCATCAAGGGAGCTAGGGAATCAGTGGATCTGGTGTAACTTCGTGCAAAGGCTTGAGTAAGAGGTAAAAGCTTGCACCTTTCTTGTTATTTTGCTTAGATCTTGTGGATATGGAAGATTAGGGTTTCTTCCACCATTGTTGGGACTTTGTATGCATAAGGTCTCTCATGAGGCCTAGACTTCAGATCTGGACCTTGTGAGGTCCAGAGAGTGATGGGTTTTGAGCATTCTAACACTTCCTAAGTGTACATGCAACCCTAATAACCTTGAATCTATGTTTTCTCTATATACATGCAAATTTCTTTTTCAAGGTTATTTCCTAACTAGCATGGCATGGGGATTACATAAAACATAAAACTAGTAGAAATACATACCTTGTTGTTGCTTGGATTCCTTCAAGACTTTGTGAGCCTAGCACCCCAAATGTTGTGCCTCAAATGCTTCACACAACACCACAAGACTTGGAATAACTTGAGAGAATACTTCTAGCACTCAAATTTGGTTATGCCCTCTCTAGTAACACTATGTACACTAGCCCCTCATTTTGCTAGCCATAGGGTTCCTTTTATAGTGTTGTCACAATTAGGGTTTATACATGAATGCCCTTAATTGTCATGACTCTTGATTTCCCATGACCCATGGATTTGTAACTCCCATGGACTATCCATGGAGCTCCATATGGTTACATCCATAACCCATAAACCATGGATCATTAATCCACCATAAAAGAATTGATGATTGTCATAATCAACCCTATATATTTAATTAGTCTCACTTTGATCACCAAATTAATACTAGATTAATACTTGATCAATACTAATTAAATAATACTATTATTAATATATTAGAACTTATAATATATTAACAATGATAAGTGCCTTATTCTCTTATTTAGTCTATCCAAGTATTGCAATGCCATGCAACCCAAATGGACCATGCCGGGTCGGGTCAAGTACATACCAAATAAAGTTATGGACTTAGACACTATATCCAACAGTCTCCCACTTGGATAAGTCTAATAACTATATTTGCAAATATGACTTCAAAATCCGACTAGCAATCGTAGCTCTTTCAAAGTCTCTCGGAACTGAGATGATGATGATACGCCATTTAAGATAAGTGATCATATAATCCTCTGTTCTCATGATATCAGCCGGACAAACACATGGAACATGGTCTTACTTATTGTCCAGCATTTGTTTCTCGATCTCTGATTTGTTTCGACATAGAACTAAATTGAACACATCAATTAGGTTCTGACCGGGCCCGGTACATAGGTCAAAACCAAATCATCGAGGGGCCCAAATATCGCTTCTATTTCTAGAAGGAACAGATAAACTTCGACTGATATGCTTGTACTAACTACTTGTTGAATTACTCACAAAGGCACGTTTTATGACATCGAGTTACCAATGCGTTTTCGTGCAATCAATGAATAACCAACTCATAGTCAACAACTCATATCTCTAGGTTTGAAGATTTATATGATATTACCGTCTCACGATTACTCGAGATAAATTCCATGAAGTGATGCAAGTGAGTGTGGGTTGGATCCAATACTCAACCCTTATGAGTACTCATGAATGTTGTAGCAACCATTGCATTGTCCAAAGCACTTTTAGACAAATCATACAAGCCAATTTCATGACAGTCTTAAATCAATACTTACTTCCAAAGTTTGACTGACTGTGGATGGTTTGAATAATAACATAATTATTCTGGAAGTAAAAACATGCAAAATTGAAACATAGTAAACAATCAACACAAGATAGTAACACCTTACTCATAAATAAATAACAACTTTTATTTATCATCAAATGTCAATTACATTTTACAAGTTTCAGGAATCTAATTATTGAAACTAATATCATCCTTCAGCTCAATGCGCCTTGCATGCTGTAAATGCTTAACCCTGCTCAGTCCCTTCGTGAGGGGATCTGCCGGGTTCTCATCTGATGATACCCTCTTAGCAACGAGGAGTCCTTCTTCTATTCGATGTCTGATGAAATGGTATTTTCTGTCAATGTGCCGAGATCTCCCGTGATCTCTTGGTTCCTTAGCCAAAGCAACCGCACTTTCATTGTCACATAAAATTTCCATTGGCTCCTTTATAGCTGGTACAACTCCAAGGTCTCCGATGAAATTCTTTAGCCATATCGCCTCCTTAGCTGCTTCACTTGCTGCTATGTACTCTGATTCACAAGTAGAATCAGTTACTGTCTCCTCCTTGGAACTTTTCCAAGTAATTGCCCCTCCATTTAGGATAAAGACCCAGCCCGACTGAGAGCGGAAATTATCCCTATCAGTCTGGAAGCTAGCATCACTATACCCTTCCACTCTCAAGTCATCACTGCCTCCGAGGGTAAGGACCCAATCCTTAGTCCTCCGCAGATACTTGAGAATGTTCTTTACCGCTGTCCAGTGTGCCTTGCCAGGGTTCCCTTGATATCTACTGACCATGCTCAAAGCAAAGGCCACATCAGGGCGAGTACAAGTCATAGCATACATGATCGAGCCCACAGCGGAAGCATATGGTATATGACTCATCTCAGCTATCTCAGCCTCTGTACTCGGACTCTGGGTCTTACTTAGCTTGGCATTACTCTGGATTGGTAATTCTCCTTTCTTGGAATCTTGCATACTGAACCTCTTCAGTACCTTATCCACATAAGTACTTTGACTAAGTCCAATTAGTCTCTTACTCCTATCTCTCAATATCCTTATCCCTAGGATATAGGCAGCTTCCCCAAGGTCCTTCATAGCGAAACACTTCCCAAGCCAGGACTTAACCTCCTGCAAGGTTGGGACGTCGTTTCCTATGAGAAGTATGTCATCCACATACAACACCAAGAAGCTAACTATGCTCCCACTAGCCCTGACATACACACAAGACTCATCCTCACTCCTAGAAAAGCCAAACTCTTTGACTTTCTCATCAAAGCAAAGATTCCATCTGCGAGATGCTTGTTTCAATCCATAAATGGATTTATCAAGCTTACACACTCTATTAGGGTATCTTATATCGACAAAACCCTCTGGTTGAGCCATGTAAACATCCTCAGCCAACTTTCCATTAAGGAAAGCGGTTTTGACATCCATTTGCCATATTTCATAATCATGAAATGCAGCTATGGCTAACAATACTCTAATAGACTTAATCTTAGCTACTGGTGAGAAGGTCTCATCATAGTCAACTCCCGGAGTTTGAGTAAAGCCCTTCGCAACCAGTCGCGCTTTATAAGTGTGTACCTTCCCATCCATGTCGGTCTTCTTCTTGAAGATCCATTTGCACCCAACTGTCTTACGACCTGGTACATTGTCAACCAAGTTCCAAACTTGATTGTCATACATGGACTGAATCTCGCTGTCCATAGCCTCCTTCCATTTAGCAGACTCAGGGCCTGCCATGGCTTCCCTGTAGTTATTAGGTTCATCCAAATCTATTAGTGTACTATCACTAATAAACGTATCACCTTCAGTGGTGATGTGATAACCATAATAAAAATCAGGTGTGTTCCTCACCCTAGTGGAACGTCTTGGAGGTACAGACTCATCTATCGGATCAACAAGAGTTTCCTCCTCAGGTTGGTCGATAGCATTTGAGGTTCCTTCACCACTTGACTCTTGAAGCTCTTCAAGGTCAATTTGCCTCCCACTGTCCCCTTGGCTTATGAATTCTCTCTCACGAAAGACTCATCTTCTTGCTACAAAAACCACATTATCACTGGGTCTGTAGAAGAGGTAACCAAAGGATCTCTGTGGGTAGCCGATGAAAATACACCTCTCACTTCGAGGTTCAAGCTTATCATGAGTCTCACGCCTCACGAAAGCTTCACAACCCCAAATCTTGATGTGGTCCAAATTGGGAACTTTCCCAGTCCACATCTCGTGAGGTGTTTTGGCAACCTTTTTAGTAGGGACTAGATTAAGGATATGGGCGGCAGTCTCTAAGGCATACCCCCAGAAAGAGATTGGTAACGAAGCTCGACTCATCATGGAACGAACCATATCCAACAAGGTTCAATTGCGCCTCTCAGCTACACCATTCAACTGTGGTGTCCTGGGAGGTGTCAATTGTGAGACAATCCCACATTCCTTAAGATAGTCAAGGAACTCAATGCTAAGATACTCTCCTCCTCGATCGGATCGGAGCATCTTGATGTTCCTGCCCAATTGATTCTCAACTTCCTGCTTAAACTCTTTGAACTTTTCAAAGGTTTCTGACTTATGCTTGATCAAGTAAATATATCCATATCTACTGTAATCATCAGTAAAAGTCACATAATAGCGATTAGCATCCCTTGTAGCAACTCTGAAGGGCCCACACACATCCGTGTGTACAAGGTCCAACAAACCTTCACCCCTATCACAAGTACCTGTGAAGGGTGACTTTGTCATTTTTCCAAGTAAACAAGACTTGCAACTATCATCTGACTTGAGGTCAAATGATTCCAAGACTCCAGCCTTTTGGAGTTGGCCTATGCGCTTCTTGTTAACATGTCCAAGACGACAATGCCACAAGGATGCTTTATCTAAGCTATCTAAAGAATCAATATACAACACATTATTTCCTTGATTGTCTACAACATTCACGGCTTCATATACACCATCACAAGGTAATGCTCTAAAGTAAAATACATCATTGTAATAAACATTAATAGCACCATTTTTATTATCAAATGAAAATGTAAAACCTTGTTTGTACAAGCCATGAAAGGAAATAATATTTCTCGCCATTTCGGGCGAGTAACAACACTTATTCAAATCTAACATTAACCCATTATTAAGCAATAAAGAATAAACTCCTATCTTGGTAACAGGTGATGCTTTCCTGTTGCCCATGACTAAGTTTATCTTCCCGTGCTCCACTTGCTCACTTCTTCTTAGTGCCTGCAAATCAGTACAAATGTGAATACCACACCCTGTATCAAGCACCCAAGAATTAGCATTAGATGAGTTGTTAGACAATATTGTGTAAATACCTGCATGGGTGGGTTTAACCTTCCCATCCTTTATATCTTGCAGATATTTAGGGCAGCTTCGCTTGAAGTGTCCCTTATCCTGGCAATAGAAGCACTGTGCTTCCTTTGGGTTTGAAGAAGGAGTAATGGGACCTTTCTTTGTCCCACTTGAAGAGGAACCATCAAGAGTCTTACCCTTGGTACCCTTCGAAGGGTTTTTCCTCTTCTTACCCTTTCCCTGCCCAATAGCCAGAACAGGGGCTGTTGAAGGAGTAGAAGTAGCAACCGCTTTACCCTTAAGGCCATTTTCAGCTGTCCTTAAGAGTCCTTGAAGTTTGCTAAGTGTGACTTCCTCCTTGTTCATATGATAAGTCATACGAAACTGATCATAACTTGGAGGTAAGGAATGGAGAATGATGTCAATCGCCATTTCCTCAGGAAAGTCAACATTTAGCTTCAGCAACCGGTCAACGAACCTTTGCATCTTCTGCAAGTGACCGGTGATGGGTTCACCATCCTTCATCCTTGCGGTTATCATGGAGGAGATGATTTCATACCTCTGCTGACGCACACTCTGATGGTACCTTTCCATCAGATCCAGGTGCATCTCATAGGGGTAGAAATCTTCATAGGATTTTTGAAGTTCAGGAGTCATGGTGGCCATCATGATGCATGCTAGTTTAGTAGCATCCTTTTCATGTGCAACAAACTCCGCAAACTCTTCAGGAGTAGCAGTGGCTTCACTCACAACCTTAAGCTCCCTATCGAGGACATATTCTTTGTCCTTATAGCGGGTAATCATTCTGATGTTTCTGATCCACTCATTGAAATTGGATCCATCAAAGATGACCTTACCACACAAGTTCATAAGGGAAAAGGAGCCTGTTGGGTTTGAGCCAGAAGCATTGTTGGAAGACATCTGAAAGGAAAGAAAGACAAGTTTCATTAGATTAGGAATCCTTAATAATTCACCCAAATGAAATATTAAGGCTAGGATCCAACAAACTATTTATAGTTGGAAGAGGGATGCCGTAATCCATACTATAAAATATTTGAAGGTAGGTAAATGACGATTTACCAATTTCCACCATAAGAACGAAATATTTTATTATTAGGTTTTATTGGTTTTGAAACTCCTAGATCTTTTGAGATACATTGAACTTTTCAATGGCATGTTTGAATCTCGATTGTGCCCTCTCAAGTTTGTGACTGGGATGCCGAGGATCACAAACAAGGTGTGAATAACCATACAAATTGACTTGGTACCCTTAACAATATTACCTAATCGAGGTGCCGGTTAACCACACACGCTCCACCGATCTATAATAAGGTCAAGTTACCCTTTGCCACTCTTACTAGTCCATGTTAGTGTGCCGGTTAACCACACACGCTCCACTAACGACTTGGTAAGGTACAAAGTGTAATTTTATGGGCTAGCACCAATTTCACATTTTCCTAAAGTAACTAAGATTGGGAATTTATAATGTATAGTTACTTTATAATTCATTATACTTTTAACAAGTATTTAAAGTCGTATCCTACCCGTTCGGCTAACGACCCTCCACCGATCAAGGAAGCGGTGGGTGAGAGTGGACACCCATTAAGTCACCATTTTATAGGCAACAACCTTATACCCCCCTTATAGACCGGCTTCGTGAATGAGGCCTACTAACGGTAAGAATGACATATTCTTATACATATCTATATAATAAAATTATAATAATAGTATAAGTGTTGATTTTTAAACTTTTTAAAAATCTAAGGTTTAATTTGGAATTAAAGTATTAAAGTATAAGACTTTTCAAATTCCAAAACTTGAGGGCAAGATTTGAAACTATTCCAAGTCTCTTCAATTTGTAAGTTATGAGTTTTAATGGTTCATAAAAATGAAGACTCTTCATTTTATGAAACCTCTTTAGTTCTTTAATCACAATTAAAAGAAGTGACTTTTGGTTATCCATAACTTGAGGACAAGTTATGGACACCATCATAGCCATTAAGATCATGAATTAAACACACATGGTGGTTACACATAATTCCTATGATCTTCTAAAAACTCATAAGAACACAAATTCATGTCAAGCAATTTCAAGAAATCATATAAACATATACAATACTTGAAAATTGATAAAAGTCATGTAAAATGGGTTAACATAATCATTATCATTTTGAAAAACAGATTTTACAAGTCCAAAACAGATTGGGATAATGATCTTAATCCATTTCCAGCAACAAAACTCGAAAAAACTGCCCAGCACGCTCCTACTCGCCGAGTGCACTATTCTACTCGGCGAGTAGAATGAATTTGTTCATGGACTCGGCGAGTCCTCCCCATGGACTCGGCGAGTACAGTCGTCAGAGTGCAGAATTTTCGATTTTTAAGCAGTTTTGCATCAAGTATACAGAAAACAATCCTAGGCTCTGATATCACTGATGGGTTTTGAGCATTCTAACACTTCCTAAGTGTACATGCAACCCTAATAACCTTGAATCTATGTTTTCTCTATATACATGCAAATTTCTTTTTCAAGGTTATTTCCTAACTAGCATGGCATGGGGATTACATAAAACATAAAACTAGTAGAAATACATACCTTGTTGTTGCTTGGATTCCTTCAAGACTTTGTGAGCCTAGCACCCCAAATGTTGTGCCTCAAATGCTTCACACAACACCACAAGACTTGGAATAACTTGAGAGAATACTTCTAGCACTCAAATTTGGTTATGCCCTCTCTAGTAACACTATGTACACTAGCCCCTCATTTTGCTAGCCATAGGGTTCCTTTTATAGTGTTGTCACAATTAGGGTTTACACATGAATGCCCTTAATTGTCATGACTCTTGATTTCCCATGACCCATGGATTTGTAACTCCCATGGACTATCCATGGAGCTCCATATGGTTACATCCATAACCCATAAACCATGGATCATTAATCCACCATAAAAGAATTGATGATTGTCATAATCAACCCTATATATTTAATTAGTCTCACTTTGATCACCAAATTAATACTAGATTAATACTTGATCAATACTAATTAAATAATACTATTATTAATATATTAGAACTTATAATATATTAACAATGATAAGTGCCTTATTCTCTCATTTAGTCTATCCAAGTATTGCAATGCCATGCAACCCAAATGGACCATGCCGGGTCGGGTCAAGTACATACCAAATAAAGTTATGGACTTAGACACTATATCCAACAGAGAGTCCAAAGATTACAGCTTTAGTTAACCATAGAAGAGTTATTGTGGTTAATCATCTTTGTTAGAGGTATATTGGCATTATGAGCCTTATATGCCATGTTTAAACGTAAAGCTTGCAGCTTTACGTGACAATCGACCCTCAGGATGGTAGATCTAGTGTTTGGGGTGATGAATCTGCCTTAAATCGTCTGAATGAACATTTTTTCTGAATGAACTCACCGAGTCGATGAGCCGACTCGACGAGTTGGTTAGGGTTTGTCCCGAGGAACCGAATCAGGCGATAGCTCGACGAGTTGGGGGTCAACTCGACGAGCTGAGCTGGACTGTCACGAGATTTCTGAGGAAAGTAAGTGGACTCGACGAGTCGCAAGGGTGCACTCGGCGAGTCGGGTCAAACATGGACTGTTGACTCGAGTTTGACTTCTGTTGACTTTGGGGCTTTGATCAACATAAGTAGTAGAGACCATGGAGGGGTAAAATGGTCTTTTATACACTTCAAAGAGTTAAAGAGAAGAAGAATAGCCTTCGGTCATTAGAGTTGTGATTAGAGTATCACTTAGAGATATTCATCCCTTGTGTTAGGTGGAGGCTAGTTCGAAATCCGGGAGCGGGGTCTTTACTTGCTGTTGGTCAGGTGAGTCTTCTCACTATACTTTACCATGAGTGGTAATTAGAGTTATGTGACAGAGTATCTTGTATGCTATGTATGTGATGTGTTGTACTGCATTATTTCTATTATGCTGTGTGTATTCCAGAGTTTACAGAGTTAGGACTGGAGGGTCCACAGAGTTAGGACTGGAGGGTCCACAGAGTTAGGGCCAGTGGGCCCACAGAGTTATAGCCTCGAGTGGCTAATATGTGTTATATGTGGTATTTTGGGGAACTCACTAAGCTTCGTGCTTACCGTGTTATATGTTATGTGTTTCAGGTATCTCAGAGGATCGCGGGAAGGCACCGGCTTGATTGTACACACCAGAGAAAGAGTCACGTTTTGAGGATCCTGGCTTATTAATGGAGTTGTGTTTTGTAAACACGTTTTAAGGATCCTGGCTTATTAATGGAGTTGTGTTTTGTAAATTGAATAAACGAGATTTCTATACAATATGTTACGAAAATGTGCGATTTTAAAATGAAAATTTTGTTTGGAAAATTACGGTGTTACACAAATGGTCAAAAGAGTTATAGATTTATGAATTGGGTCCATTTAGAATCCAAATAGGATTTCTAAGCCGAAAATAGTCGAATTGAATGCTTATTGGTCCATTAGGCCCAATAAGAAGATCCTAGTCCATAATGAATTTGAACCGGGATTCTTAGGGTTTTCAACTCCCAATTGACTTTCTGAAATGTTTTGCATAGAGTTTTGAATTTCAATTGTGAGTCTTGACTAAGTTTGTTGTCATAGAATGAACATAGTGTATGATATCAAGTTAGAGTTACAAATATTATCATAGATGACGTTTTCATGATCACAGAATTTCCTGGCTAAATTGTCAGTTGTGACATATATGTTCAATGTGCTTTCCCGTGTTATTATGATAATGAGCTATACCTTAGACCACGAAGTGTATGACATCAACATCACTTAGGTACAGGTATGTAGCCTTTGGCCATGAAGTGTATGACATAAGCATCACTTTCCTGTGTTATATCGGATTTATGCCTTTGGCCATGTAGAGCATGACTTGTATAATTTCTGGTATTGGCTTTGTGCCTTTGGCCATGTAGAGCATGACTCGTATAACTTCTGGTATTGGCATAGGGCTATGTAGGGCTGAAAGCCAGTATATTCTAGCAAAATGATAATCCGAAATTGTATTTTCCGTGCCACTTGGGCTGAAGTCTTATTGATGTATATCAAGTATTGAAATTGTTGTTTCTCATTGATTGTAAATATTTGAATCAAATCATTGATTGATATGGAAAGCTTGTCACATGATTCACATATGCCTTTGTTGTTCCTTGTTCCCTTTGCTTATGCCATATTGAAGTATATTATGGCATAACATTATATTGTATCTATTATTGAACTCACTAAGCGTCACCGCTTACCCCTCTCAGTGTTTAACAATTGCAGGTAATAAGCATCCAGTATAGTCATATATTGTTTGAAGATTTAGAATAGTTTATACTATTACTTTTGTAGTTGGGTTTACGTTGTATAAAAGCTTTAATATCCTGGGTAGTTATATAATATACTAAAACTTAGTCGGTTTGTATCCAGTCTTTTGTAATCAAATTATCAATGTAAAATATTATTTTTGAATATTCATGTAGCATGTGTTGGAGTAACTTGGAGTAACAATGTCTTTAGTATGAAAGTTTGGGTCTTTCATTAAGTCTGTTATACATGATTTGAAGATATATCCTGAGTGGTAGAACTTTATTATTATTTTTGTGTATATACTTTGTGCATTGATTTAATTTATATGCTTACTTGCTTCTCAATTTCTAATTCTTTATGTTAGTTGGGAAATTGGGTCTTATCTGATAAAAAAAATTGGAACACAATAAAAAGCATTGAGGGCTTTAAAGGAATTAGTAAAGCTATAAGAATCAGTGAGGGGATATATAGTGATAAAACAAGGAGTTGCAACCTTGTGCGATCTAAATTATTTTTTACTAATTGACTTATTGGTCATAAACTTTATTCTAATTTGATAGTTTTAAAGTTTTTATCCCCACTCACTGGATGGGTTGCTCTCAGATACTACTTGATGATTTTTCATAATCATCTTCCTTATTGTCTTGCTTTTTTGCCAACCCTCTTACATATGCAATGATAAATCCTACCCAACTCAAGCTCCAATTGGGTAAATTTTGGGTTGGAAGGGCGATTTCTCTTTTTTTCCATGTTTTTTTATAATAAAACGATGACAAGGAAAAGATGTTCGCCAAATTTTGGTTCACCAAATTCTAATAATTCTTCTGGTTTACTCGACGGTTTCGACAAATTTTGGTTAAATTCTAAGAATTTGAACAACTTAATGTTTATAACTTGATATTTAACATTTTCTTTAAAAAAATGTTTAATATTTATATGTTCATATATAACTTTTTTTTAATCAACCCGTGTACTACACGGGTATCACACCTTTTATATATATATATATATATATATATATATATATATATATATATATATATATATATATATTGGTTGAATTTATTAGGATCACTAACTTTTTTTAGGATCAATAGGATCATTTTTTCAACCTTCATTTTAGAGTTTATTGTATATCGAAAAAAATAAACAAAAATATGTAAATTCATCTTTTTTTAATCTTTTTCCATATTGATATTCGAAAAAAAATCTGTAAAATGTGCATCGCATGCACATTATTTGTAACATGTTTTTTAAAAGTTATTTTTTTTTCGAAAAAAAACTAAAATATGTGAATTCATCATGTTTTAATCTCTACCAAATGAAATATTCATCTTTTTTTTTTTTTGCATATAACATAAAATGTGCACCATATGCACATAAGTAGAAAAACGTTTGTTTTGTTTTTTTTTTCAAAAAATCATCTTCTATAACAGTGTCATAACTTATTACGATGTTTTTTCATCTGTACATTAATGTGAGTCTGAATATTCTTATATCATAACAGATTAAGGTTCAGAAACAAGTTGAATCAAAAGTTTTTTTTAATTATAAATATTTTGAATCATCACATCTTGGATCATTATATGTTCAATATTTTTTTTTATTCATAAATATTTTGAATTATCATATCGTGGATCATTATATGTTCAACATTTTTTTAAAATAAATATTTCTTAAAATTAAAAATAAATACTTCTAAACTTATTTTTGAACTTTTTTTACAAAATCACTAGTATATTGAATAAAAGTATCCCTTAAATTTTTATGATTTTTAGAGAATTTTTTTCTGGGGTTTTTATAAAATAATAAAAACAAAAATAAAATTATATTTTTTTCAAATTTTCATGATTGTGATCATTTTGTAGAGAATTAAATTTTAATAAACTTTGGTTTTCTCAAAAAAAAAATTCAAAGAAAAAAAGTTATAGCCAAGAAACTTTGGTTTCCTCTATCCTTTTACCCATTTAACCTCCAAACAATTAACCTTTGCCGGAAAATGTCAAAATCTCGCACATAATTACAAAAACGCAATATCATCTTGCGGAATATTGACGATAAATAAAATAAAATCTCCACATTTTATGTTTTCAATCATGTGGCAAAGATTTGTCCTCGTAGTCCTCAGTTATTTTTGAGTCTTCAGTCGATCCAACTTATATATATATATATATATATATATATATATATATATATATATAGGTTCAATTGATACCATTATATTTTGTGAGACACGAGAACACAGTAGTAGCCATTCATTTTGAAGATAACAAAAAAATATTTTTAAAATGCAAAATAATTGAAAATTTTGGAATTTTTTAAATATTATTTTAGTCATTTATATTTTCCAAAAAATAAACAAATAAATAAATAAAACTTATATATTTTTTTTTAAATATCTGTGAAATATTCTAATAGAACATTTTATTATAAAAATTAAAACAAAACTATTAGAATATTCACATATTCTACTAGAATATTAGATTATAAATATTCAAATAATTTTACTAGAATATTAGAATATTCTATAAATTCTAACAATTTTAATAGAATATTAGAATATTTTAACATATTTAATAATTCTACTAGAATACTAGAATATTCTAACATTTTAAAAATTCCATTTGAATATTTACATTGTAATATTCTATTAAAATATTTCACGTACATTTAAAAAAAACGGTAATTTTTTTTATTTATTATTTATTTGTGTAAACAAAGTAACAAAAATAATAATTAAATAAATAATTTTTTGATTTTTCCTTTTATTTTGCATTTTAGTTTATTTTTATTTATTTATTTATTTATTTTTTAATTTTTTGATCTCCAAGATAAGTGACTAAGATCACGTCTCCATGTCTCACAAATTAATATGGTCTCAAATGAACCTCTACCTATATATATATATATATATATATATATATATATATATATATATATATATATATATATATATATATATATATAGTTAAGTTCAAATGAGAACACTAAATAAAATGATAATGTAAGAACATCATTTGTATGCTATTATTATGTTTTGAATTTAATGTATATATTAATGTAGTGATTATAATGTGAATATTAACATATAAGTATTCCTATATTCAATTTTATGTTACTATTTTACTATAAAATTTACAAATGTGTAGTAATTTAGTAAATTTTAATGTGAATATTAATGTGTGATTGTTCATATATTCGTTGATGAATAATGTTATAATGTTGTATATACAAAATTTTAATGTGAATAATGTATGAATGTTCATATATTTGTTGATGAATAATGTCATAAAACTGTATATATATAAAATTCATAGCAGATTAATAACATATATTAGTGTTCTCACGTTCTCACTTTATTTACTGTTTTCATTTGAACAGTCCCAGATATATATATATATATATATATATATATATATATATATATATATATATATATATATATATATATATATATAATTAAATAACAAAAATAATAATTAAATAAATAATTTTTTTATTTTTCCTTTTATTTTTTATTTTAGTTTATTTTTATTTATTTATCTTTTAATTTTTTGATCTCCAAGATAAGTGACTAAGATCACGTCTCCATGTCTCACAAATTAATATGGTCTCAAATGAACCTTTATATATATATATATATATATATATATATATATATATATATATATATATATATATATATATAGTTAAGTTCAAATGAGAACACTAAATAAAATGAGAACGTAAGAACATCATTTATATGCTATTATTCTGTTTTGAATTTAATGTATATATTAATGTAGTGATTATAATGTGAATATTAACATATAAGTATTTATATATTCAATTTTATGTTACTATTTTACTATAAAATTTACAAATGTGTAGTAATTTAGTAAATTTTAATGTATGATTGTTCATATATTCGTTGATGAATAATGTTATAATGTTGTATATATAAAATTTTAATGTGAATAATATGTGATTGTTCATATATTTGTTGATGATTAATGTCATAAAATTGTATATATAAAATTAATAGCAGAATAATAACATATATTAGTGTTCTCACGTTCTCACTTTATTTACTGTTTTCATTTGAACAGTCCAAGATATATATATATATATATATTAAACACTTGTGGTATAGTTGGCTTCATAAATAAAGCCGTCTGAGGTTTTATGAGCATCCATAACACATACTGATGGAGATATAGCATTTAGTGCTAATGGGGTATCACTATGGTTAGGAAATATAGATGTTTCTTGTCTTTTAAAATAATGTTATCCTGTCTCAATTATTAATATTGATTTGTATAAAAAAAATGATGCTTGACAAAAAAATTGAAGACAATAGTTAGAGGAGATATGAAATTGTAACAAATTTGTCAAATGTCATCATAATGTTATTAGAATGTTACGTCATCAATACTAATCAACTTGTTCTATAATAATATTTAATATCACTCTCCAAATTCTTACCTTACCTTTCATGCATCTGTAAATGTTGAAAATTATACATTTAGACCGACTAGAGTGGGTATTACGAACGATCTCGACACGTGGTTTCAACGACCAAGATCATACCACTTTCAATAGCAACCTTTCTCGTTAATGAAATGGTAGTAACATGACACCCATCATATATCCGGATAGCTTCGCTTTCATCGTGGTTGTGATGATTTGTGGTGTGTAACATGATTGACCACATCCAATAGCAACCTTTTTCATTCATATGTGAAACGGTCATTTAAAAAGTTAAAAAAAATTCACAACTCTATATATATCATACCATTTTCAAACATAAATCTATATGTTGTTAGGCTGGACGGAATGGGGCGTGGGGAGAACCGCGGGAAGCGTCCCGCACGGAGAAACACCGCACCGGCGGTGCAAGAAGGGTGACACGGGGAGGTGGGTGGGGGGTGAGGTTGCCGCGTTCTCTCTCCAATGGGGATTGGTTGTTTAATTTTTTTTCCAGCGGCTATATGCTTTTAATATATATATATATATATATATATATATATATATATATATATATATATATATATATATATATATATATATTAATTTTCTACTTATTTAAATATTAGGTTTAATGTAATTTTTATTTTAATTAATGAAATGCTTTTCTTTTTAATTAAATTATATGTTTATTATTAATTTAAAAATTATAAATCATAAAAAAGAATTAATTATATTTAAAAAAAACAAAAAAAAAAACAAATAGTGACGGAAACTTCACACACATTCATTGGATTTAGGTGACGGAAAGGAAAGCGAGGGAAATGGTAATGTGGCCTACAAAAAATGAGGGAGTTTCCCATTCACATCCTCCGGTCTTATGTGCGATGATAAAGTGGTAGTAACATGACATTCTAGTAATGATCGTTTTAGCTAAAGACTTTACAAAAAAATTGTGGTGGGAATTTTTTTTCTCAAGCGCATATCAAAAAAATATGTAGAATCAGTACATCAATACACATTATATCTTTATGGAACGTGACATAAATTTATTAGTTTTGCAAGTGTACATAAATTTATATCATTAGATGTGTTTAATCAGTGTTGTATGGAGATTAATCGTTTGACGGTCTGCAACCGATTACGATTATGGGTGTTTGATGGAAATTGGTCAATATCGGTCAAATTCGGGCTCGGCAGTCCTCGGTTGTTCTAGTTTGACGGAAATTGGTCAATATCGGCAAAATATTTCAAATTTTCAAAATTTAAAATTTTTAAATCTTCAAATACTAACTTTCTTAAAATATATTAAGTTTTAAAATAGTTTTATTAGTAATTTAAGGTCTGCGATTACTCTCCCGATTAATCTACGCCAAACAGATTAATCGTTTGACCCCAACCGAGTGCCGAACGATAATTACAACCATGGTTATAATCGGACGATGTATGAGTTCATATAATTTTCATATCAAGTTCTAAATATACAATGTAATGATGAGACGTCCCATGCAATACGGTGATCATATCTGGAACAGTAGAGTTGATTATAAATCAAAGAATACATACTTTTTATTTATGGAATTGCATGATGAATGTGAATTGTTAAGTTACTAATGTTTAATAACAAATTATTTAATTTTTTATGAGAAAAATAAAACCAATTTATGGCGTGTTCGGCACGGAGCTTTTGAGAACTTTTAACTTCCAGCGTTTGACAAAACGCTTCGTTTTGAATATAAAGTTATGTTTGGTACTACAAGCTTCTAGCGTTTAGTTTAAACAAAACGATCCAAATCTAAATTCTACTTCAAGTAGCGTTTAACAAAACGTTAACAGCTAAAAACTATCTGCTACTAATTATTTTTGCTGAACACGCCCTTAAATACTTATAATGTTATGAAACTTGCCAACGTGAAGTTGTCCATAAAGTAAACTCTAAAAGATCTATATAATATAGGGAATTGTTGGAAACTTAAAGTTAGGCTTAAGCAAAACCAAAAATGAAAATCAAAATATTGAAGTTGACGAGTGAACTAATGGTTTGAGTTTGGGTTTTTCAAAAACCAAAAAATTCGGTTGAGGTCAATTTCATAAATATAAAAAACTAAGAAAAAACGAAAACAACGGAGATTTATAGCATACATAAAAAATAATTTTTTATACATATTATATAAATCGCGTAAATAAGAGACAAAACTGCAAATTTGGTCCTTGTGGTTTGCCAAAACTTTTGGATGGGGTCCAAAATGTTTCCAACTTGCACCAAAGGTCCAAAATTAAGGTTTTCTTG